>NC_023756.2:37687313-38046062 GCF_000499845.2 Phaseolus vulgaris | reverse complement strand
TCGATCAGCAACGAGGTGGTGGATGGGAAGATTGTACCCTCTGAAGACTAGCTGCCATCCTCCATCACCTTTTCTTTGTAAAAACTTTATCTGTAATCTTATTGCTTATGTAACTGTTTACATCGGTGTGCAAACTCGAACAGTCGCTACTTATATGATTTTCACTTCTCGTATATCGTCTTTCTATTTACTTTGCACGCTTTTACCTTTATTTGTTGTGTGGTTTACCAACATAACTGGTGAGACTTACTCAAACGAATTAACTCAGCAACATTCGAGCCTCACCTTTCACACACTGCTTCGATCTTGAATAAACTGATCTGCCCAACAAAGTGAGCCCTTATTCCTGTCATCACCTGGAACTCTTCTGATCGCCGTCGGGTTCTGGCGATGTGACCTTTCTTACCTTCATAACATGACCATCGTTCCCTCATCTGGGGGGTAGAGGTGCCTTTCGGATCCTTCTCTACCTCCCTGAACTCGTTCAAGACGAGAAGGATTTTATCTATCTTCACACTGCCTACAAGCGTGGAAGCTTTCTCTGGTCTTACTGAGTCAATATTGATGTTTCACTTAATGGGGGAAAAGGCGTTTTCCTTCCCTTCCCACCGTTTAAGGTCACGAACACCCCTGACCTTTCAGTTCATCTTGCCTGCACTCGCTCAAAGGCGAGGAGGACTTCCTCTGTTCTCGCCTGCACTCGCTCAAAGGCGAGGAGGACTTTTTCTCTTCTTGCCTGCACTCGCTCAAAGGCGAGGAGGACTTTTCTCTTTCTCGCCTGCACTCGCTTAAAGGCGAAGAGGACTTTTTCTTGCTTGCACTCGCTCAAAGGCGAGGAGGACCTTTCTCTTTCTCGCCTGCACTCGCTTAAAAGCGAGGAGGACTTTTTCTCTTCTCGCCTGCACTCGCTTAAAAGCGAGGAGGACTTTTTCTCTTCTTGCCTCAAGACGCACGAGAGCGTTGAGGTCTTTAGTCATCACTGGTACCTCCGATCGCCGAAAGACGATGAGGACTTTAAAACTTTAACTACTGCCGCCGATCGCCGAAAAGCGATGGGGACTTTAAAACTTTTAACTGATGTCGCCAATCGCTGAAAGACGATGGGGACTTTAAAACTTTTAACTGATGTCGCCAATCGCCGAAAAACGATGGAGACTTTAAAACTTTTAACTAGAAAGCATGCAGCATAACTTTATCGTTGCCTTAGATCACGTTCGAGTGATAAGGTCTTTCTTCTGAAAACTTTCAAAACCACAAGCATGCAATCTTAGAAACTTTAAACTTTGAAAACTCTTCTTTATTGGGTGGCCTCATTAAAAACCCTCCTTAGGGAAAAAAGAGTGCCCCCTTCAAACTGTTTTAACAGAAAGCATGTAAATCTCTTCATGTTCGTTTTTACTTACAAAGCTTTAACTGTAATATAATTTGAGATGCGTGGCGTTCCAAGTGCGAGGAATCGCCCCTCCTTCTAACGTCTCTAAGCGGCAGGCGCCGTTCCCGAGCACCTCGGTTATTCTGAACGGTCCCGTCCACTTAGGCGATAACTTGTTCTCCATCTCGTACTGATGGGCCTTCCTCATCACCAGGTCGCCCCCTCTAAACTGCCTTGGCATTACCTTAGAGTTATACCTTCGCTCAATCCTCCTTTTTACTGCCTCGGCTTTTACTCTTGCCTCTTCCCTGACCTCATCCAGTAAATCCAGATTCAACCTTCTTTCTTTGTTCGAGTCTTCCGCCACAAAGTTCTGGAATCTCGGCGAGCTTTCCTGGATTTCAACTGGAATCATCGCGTCACATCCATAAACCAAGCTAAACGGGGTCTCGTGGGTTCCTGACTGTTCAGTGGTATATGGTACGCCCAAACTATGCGGGGTACCTCTTCAGTCCACGATCCTTTAGCTTTCTCCAGTCTTCTCTTTAAACCTCTCAGCAACACCTGATTGGCAGACTCTACTCGGCCATTTTTCTGTGGGTGCTCGACGGATGCAAACACCTGCTGTATTCCCACCTCTACGCACAGCTTCTTCAACAGGTGACTCGCAAACTGAGTTCCATTGTCCGACACCAGGCGTTTAGGCACGCCAAACCGGCACACGAGATTCTTCCATACAAAGCCTTCGATCTGATGCGCGGTGATCTGGGCTACTGGCTCCGCTTCGATCCACTTGGTGAAGTATTCAATCGCCACCACCAAGTACTTCATCTGCCTGACCGCCAATGGGAAGGGTCCCAGAATGTCAATTCCCCAAGTATGAAACGGCCAAGGGCTGTAAATTGACTTCAGCTCTTCTGGAGGTGCCTTGTGCCAATCGGCGTGCTGCTGACATTGCTTGCAACATTGTGCATATTTTTTGCAGTCCTCCCTCATCGTTGGCCAGTAATAACCTGCACGGAGAGTTCTTGCAGCCAGAGCTCGACCCCCGACGTGACTCCCACATATACCTTCATGGAGCTCGGCCATAATTCTTGTACATTTTTCTCCGTGCACACATTCTAGGAGTGGGTGTGTAAACCCAAACCTGTGCAACTCGCCGTCGATCATGGTGAACTTGCTGGAGTTCTTCTTTATCTTCCTAGCCTCCGTCGGATCCAGCGGGAGAACGCCATCTGCCAGGCAGCGCTGGTATTGCGTTATCCATGTGTCTGGCTTATGCGTAGCGCAGACCTGCGCCACGTTCACCCTCTCTCCTCGACATGCTCTTATTCTCGGCGATCTCAAGGTCTCCTGGGTCAAGGACCTGTGACTCCTCGCCGCTTTCTCCGTCGACTTGCTTATCTGAAGAACCTGGTGGTCCAACACAAACGCCCTGGGCGTCTTCAAAGTTTCTTGAATAACTGTCCTCTGCCTACCCTCCTTGCCTGAACTGGCGAGCTTGGCTAGCAAGTCAGCTCGGGCATTTTGCTCTCTGGGTACATGCACCACCTCAAACGAGGCAAAGGAACCCTTCAACTCCTGCACATACTCCAAGTAAACCGCCATTTATGGATCCTTGGCCTGAAACTCGTCTGTTACTTGTCCCGTGACCAACAATGAGTCACTCTTGGCCATCAACACCCTAGCCCCCATCTCCTTAGCCAACAAGATGCCTGCGATCAACGCCTCATATTCTGCTTGATTGTTGCTAGCTTTGAAGGCAAACCTCAGGGATTGTTCTATCAGCACGCCGTTGGGCCCTTCTAGAATGACTCCAGCGCCGCTACCCTGCTAGTTAGACGATCCGTCCACCGAAAGTACCCAACGAAAATCGTCCCCCTTAACTCGTGCTGCTTCCGACGAGAGCTCGACCACAAAATCAGTGAAAATCTGCCCCTTGATTGGTCCTCGGGGTTCGTATTTGATGTCAAACTCCGATAGTTCCACTGCCCACTTCACCATTCTCCCAGCTACATCGGGCTTCTTTAAGACTTTCTGGATAGGCAAGTCGGTCATCACCAACACTGTAAAATTGTGGAAATAGTGGCGCAACCTCCTCGCCGAGAATACGACCGCCGGTGCAGCTTTCTCCAAGGCCTGATACCTTACTTCTGGGCCTTGTAACACCTTGCTAACGAAGTAGATAGGTTTCTGAGCCTGATCTTGATCTTGGGCGAGCACCGCACTCACCGCCCTCTCAGTTACAGCAAAATACAACCTGAGAGGGGTTCCTACCAAAGGTTTGCACAAAACCGGCGGGCTCGCCAGGTACTCTTTAAGCTTCATGAAAGCTTCTTCGCATTCCTTTGACCAGACAAACTTATTGTTTCGCCTTAAGCATTGGAAATACAGATGGCCTTTCTCTCCACTAGCTGACACGAAACGAGATAGGGCGGCCATCCGACCTGTAAGCTGTTGCACCTCCTTCACGGTAGCCGAGCTTCTCATCGCCAAGATGGCAGCACACTTATCAGGATTTGCTTCAATACCTCTTTCAGTTAAGAGGAAACCCAAGAACTTCCCCGCCTCCACGCCAAAAATGCACTTTTCGGGATTCAACTTCAATTTATACTTGGCGATTGTGGTAAACAACTCCTCCAGATCTGAGATGTGCTTGCTTTTTTCTAACGAAGTCACGACCATATCATTTACGTACGCTTGCACATTCCTTCCCAGTATCGGTGCAAGTACCTTATCCATCAACCTTTGGTACGTGGCCCCTGCATTCTTCAGCCCGAAGGGCATCACCTTGTAGCATTAGCACGATCTCTCAGTCATGAAGGCGGTCTTCTCTTCATCCATGGGATGCATCTTTATCTGGTTGTACCTCGAGAAGGCGTCCAGAAAGCTCAGCAACTTGCACCCTGCTGCGCTGTCGACCAGGACATCTATTCTTGGCAAAGGGTATGAATCCTTTGGACAAGCCTTGTTTAGGTCCGTGAAGTCGACGCACATGCGCCACTTCCCGTTGCTCTTCTTTACCAGCACGACATTAGCTAACCACTCAGGGTATTGGACCTCCCTGATATGGCCTGCGGCGAGGAGCTTTTGCGTTTCATCCCTAATCGCCTGTCTCCTCACCTCATTGAACTTTATTCTCCTTTGTCGCACTAGTCTGACCTGTGTGTCAATTGCCAGGTGGTGGCACAAGAAATCGGGGTCGATTCCCGGCATGTCTGAAGCAGACCATGCAAAAGCATCCAGATGCCTTTCTATCACCTCGGCGATCTGGTCTTGGAGCTCACCTTCCAAAGATCTTCCCAACTTGAAGACCTTGCCCCCGATCTCCCTCTCGAGCCACTCCTCGACGGGTTTGGGCCTGGTTTCACTGGCGATCACCGCCCTGGCGATTCCCGACTCCCTTGCCTCCTCTGGGCGGTTTCTCGCTTCTTCTTCCCGACCGGCGCTCTTTCCCTCAATCTCAGCGTCTACCATGATAACATCCCCTCCGGCGGTCACTTCCATCGCCGCATCAACAACTCGCCCTTCTGTTGGCCTGGGCTTCACACCGGGGGGCGGTGTCGTGGTGATGTAGCTCACCGACCTCTTATTCTTGAGGCTGTTTTCGTAGCACTTTTTTGCCTCCTTTTGGTCAGATCTTATGGTGATCACCACCCCCTCCATTGATGGCAACTTAACCTTCATGTGCCTGGTTGAGGGCACAACTCCTATTCTGTTGAGGGTCGGCCTTCCCAACAGAATGTTATACGCCGAGGGGGCATTCACGACGAGGTACTTGATCTTCTCCGTCATCGAGGCCGCCTCGTCTGCGAACGTTGTTCTTAGCTCAATGTACCCCCTGACCTCCACCTGGTCGCCAGCGAACCCATACAAGCATCCTCCATAGGGCCTTAACTGGTCAAGGGGTAATTGCAGCTTGGTGAAAGTCGGCCAGAACATGACATCTGCCGAGCTTCCTTGGTTCACCAGCACCCGGTGGACCTTCCATCCCGCCGTGACTAGCGAGACAGCTATGGGATCGTTGTTATGAGGCACAACGTCCCTGAGATCCTCCTTCGTGAACGTAATGTCCACATCTGGCGAGTGGTCTTCGAACACATCTACTGCCATCACAGACCTTGCATATTTCTTCCTTTGTGATGCAGTGCATCCACCACCTGAAAAACCTCCAGCGATGGTGTGGATCTCGCCGTGAGTGGGCATCTTGTGCTGCTGGCCCTCACTGCTCGTCGGATGAGAGCTCGACGCTTGTCTCGTTCTCTTGTCCAGGAGGTAGTCATTCAAGAAGCCACTATTGACCAAGTCGTCGAGCTAGTAACCCAGGGCCAAACACGAGTCAAGGGTGTGACCAAAACTCTGGTGGAATTCGCACCATGCATTTGGTTTTGGCCCTAACACCTTGTCCGAGACCTTCTCAGGCGCCTTAAGCCTGACAGCTATGTTGGGAATGGCGATCAGGTCCGCCAACCCCATGACAAACTTGTACCTTGGCGGGCGATTGAACTCCCAAGGGCGCCCTGGGCCCCTTCCCTTGTTTTTCTTTGGGTCGTAAGGATGGCGAGTCCTTTGATCCTTCTTAGCCGCCGCCGTCTCCAGCACCCTCTGCGGCTGAATTCTAGTCTGGGCCCGTGGCCTAGCAGGAGCCACGCTCCCTCTCTTTTCAGCGACCTCACTCTCGTCGGCGATGTGGGCCACAGCAAGTCGCCGAACTTCAGCAAACGTGGCGGGGTGGCCCCTAATTAGCACCTCGCAGAAAGGTTCAGGCAGTACGCCCTTTTTGAAGGCATATACCAACATCTCCTCGTCTTTGGCAAGCGAGCGGACCATCTGTGCTCCAAAACGATTCAGATAGTCCCTGAGGGACTCTCCCTGATACTGCCTCACGTCGAACAAGTCGTAAGACACCCTAGGTGGCGCCTTGTTCACAATGTACTGGTCGACGAAAAGCTTTGAGAACTGCTGGAAATTGGTTATGTGACCTGTAGGCAGGCTAACAAACCATTCCAGCGCCGTCCCCTGGAGCGTGCTCATAAACATCTTGCAATAGACTGCATCTGAGCCTCCTGACAGCATCATCTGCGTGTGGAACGCAGTGAGATGTGCTTCAGGATCCTCCACGCCGGTGAACGAAGCTTTCACAGGTACCACGCTCGCAGGGATCGCCATGTCTATGATCGCCTGAGCAAACGGCATCGGAAAAACGCGCTGGGGCGATGACGGCGCAACCTCTTCAACGGTTGTGCGTCCTCTCTGCTCGTGAAGAGCCTGACGCAATTCCTCAGTGACCTTGTTGAGCTCCTCATTTCTGGCCTGAGAGGCGACCAGCTCTTCGTGCATCTTCGCTTGCTCTACACGCGATGCCACCACATTTGCTTGCAACGCGCGCATGATCTCCATCATTTGCGCCATGGTCATGGCGCCTTCTCCAGCAGTTGGCACAACGGGACTTGAACGCGTACTTCTCATCTTTCTCATGAAATATCAACAGATGAAGCTTCAGCGACCAAAACCTTCACCAGCGGAACGATCGATCCAGCAATCAATCGATCAAAACCTCTTAAACTCCAAAGAACTTCCAAGAACGCAACCACAACAGCACGGGATTGATTCGGATGCCAAAACCTCCACAGAAACTCGCAATCTCAACACGAACCTACCGCTTCTCCACTAAAACTCCCGATTCACCGATCAGAAACTCGAATGAACGGTAAAAACTTCGATTTACCGATTGAAACTCGCACAAACGGTAAGAAACTTCAATTCACCGATCGAAAGCTCAAACAAATGGTGGAAAACTTCAAACTACCGATCGAAAACTCAAACAAACGGTGAAAAACGCCGAAAATGGTTGCACCAGCACACAACCACACAAGAACCACAGAAACTTCAAGAAACTCACGCTGCGGATGGGAAACACGTTTTACACAGCCCCACGGTGGGCGCCTGATGATCCTGCCGGTTGACCTGAGTGCAAGAGTCTTACCACGTCAAAGGTTTCTCCTTCTGGATCAGCTTCGCACCACGTTAGCCTCTGTCCTTCACGCCTCAATTCCTCGCAAGAACCTGAAGAAAGCAGTGTGGCGCCGCTGCGGCCAATCGCGCTCTGACGCTCAAGTCAGTGACGGAATCACCAAATACTAAGAGAGAATATCTCAACTCAAGGAACCGTGCGCAGTGAACCTCTGTGTACTAGCAAGTATTCTCAAAGCGTACTGAAGTGTTCTCAGAAAACGTACCTCAAAAGTCTGTTAAGAGTTCCTTATATACCTGAGCGTTTCTCTCTCCTGACGGTTACACCTCTGGACACGTGGCTCACATCCAACTGTACACGTGTCACCATCTGGATCCCTCTCCACTTGAGCGTCACTTCTACTCTTCAAGCTATTCGACTAAGTTACCCATGCAAGGAGTAACTTGGTGCACAGCTTCCTTGGAGCGCGACCCCTTAAGCGGCGAGTACGGGGTGTCACCATGCACACCTTCTCTGTGGTCTCGCCTGCCGCTATCACGATCTGCTTCTCTTGCACATCATGCATGTTCTGGGAAACTGTTCCCTTGCCCCAACCTCTGTCTAGGGAGTGTTTATCTGATAACCTCATCCTTCACTTTCGGCAATGTGCCCCTTTAGGCGGTCTCTAACCACTTGATCGCCTAAAACTCACATACGGCGACTATGACGCAAGCCTGGTGACCGCCGGTTATACATACTAGAGATCGGAGAACGCCAAGCCAACAATTGGTGACTACACAGACTTCCCGATGTACTTCCCTTCTGTCAGCTAGGTGTCCCATTCAACACGCCTATATTATCGCTTGCTGCCACATCATCACTTCCGATTACCTAATCAGTACAAATGCTATACAATTTTCTTTAAGTGTTTGATACACCTTCTGATTTACTTCCTCCGAAATATCATGATGATTTTATTCCCTTGGTTGAAGGTTAAACCTTTGTAAAGGTTAGAGCATACAAATATCCTCAGCAAGAAGGAGGAAATTGAGAAATTGATAACAGGAATGCTGGATGAAGAAATTATACAAATGAGTATAAGTCCATTTTCATTTCCAATTATATTAGTTAAGAAGAAGGATGACGATTTGTACATATTATAGAGCTCTTAATGTATAAATATTAAGGACACATTTCATATTCCAACTGATAATAATGAACTAATAGATAAACCTAGTTATGGTAAGAAGGATGAAGAGTAAGAGACACATAAAAAAGAGAGAAAAAGAAGAAGAATAATAGATTATTTTATTTAATCGTAATTATGTATAAAAAGCAATAATAAATATGTTACAATTCTTTTTTTAAAAAATTCAACATATTTAAGATAAAAAAAAAAACTAAAATATATTTTAAAGTTTTAGATTTTTTTCAAACAAGATTATACCTTTTTTTTTCAAATTACTTAGACAAAATTGGGTGTTAGACTCTAATATCATAAAAAAAAATATTGATTATTTAAGTCAAGATATTATAATGACAATAAAAAGTTTGAATTCAATCTATGTTTAGAAAAAACAAATCTTGATCCAAAGTGTTTTTTACAAAGTTGAATGTGTTGATTTATTGGAGAACCACCAAGACTCCTCTTTTTAAGATAACTTTTATGATGTGTTGAACATTGGAGTTGTTAGGGAGTGTGCTTTTAGTCTTAGTTCTAGTGTGCTAATAAATTATCATGGTTTTGAATTTTTTTATCACTTAACAACTCTTTATTGTTAGCTAACACACACACATATATATATATATATATATATATATATTACAAACGAAGATATACTAAATATGATTAAGTTCTTATATATTTTAGTGTTTAATTTTGATGGATAAAGAACAATGATGGAGTTTTTTTTTTTTTTATTATTAATGAACAATAACTTAAGACTTGTATTTTATTTAGGAATTTTATTTTATAATCATTGGAAACTTTAAGAATTATGCTGTGTTTGTTTCTAGGAAGAAATACAATATATAAATATTTATATATATAATATAAATATATAAATATTTATATAATTAATTATTTGGAAATTACTTTGTTATTCTTTTTATTTTAAACTCAAAATATTTTTATTTTCATTTAAAATAGAATTACAAATATAAATAAAATAATTAATCATACTATAGATATACAATAAATTATAAATATAAATAAATAAAAATAAATATATATTTTAATAATAAAGAAATAAATTTATATAATAATTATACTAATTATAAAAAATAAAGTTAAAGATAATAATGTTATTTATTATAAAAATATTTTTTTATTAAATATTTATAATTATAAATATTTAAATATTATTTTTATCAAATTAAATTATTTTGTATTTTTTCTAAATTAGTTCTAATATATTAACAAAAATTAATTTAAATTTATAAAAAAATTATCTCATATTTTATTATTTAAATATTTTTAAAAATATGGGTAAATTTGTAAATCTACACTTTACACATTTTAAAAAAATTAAAAATACCCTTATAATTATCATATCATTCATCAACTCCAATAAATTTTCCTCACTTTCCTCACAAATCCACTCTAATATACCTTAATCCAAACAACATCTCTTTCTTCACACTTTCTTCTCAAATCACTACAAATTCACTCCCTCAAATCCTCTCCCCAATCCAAACACACCCTTAATGAAAATTTGTGATTTAATTTGTTGAAAGTTTATAAAAATATAAGTTCTTCAGAAAAATTATTTATTTTTAAGTTAAGTTGATCAACACATTTAACTCACTAAGCTAATAAAACAATCTAGATTAATATTTATAGAACTTACCAAACTTAACAACGAGATTCAGTTAATTCTTTTACTTTGTTAAACCAAAATAAATTAAGTCAAACAAAAAAGAGCTATCACGTTTTAATTATTTTAATATAAACTCAAAGATGTTTTACACAAAAGAGAAAATAAAGTACACAATTTTCTATTTTTATTTTATTTTTTCCAAATTAATTTGCATGTTTATTTTTATTTGATAATGTGCTTGTAGGTGCATATTTAGAAATTGCGTTACTTGAATATAACTTTTTTATATGCTTTAGTATTATTAATCATTGTTAATATACTTAAGAAATCTAGTTATGGAAAATCCTTTTATAGAAAATACTAAAATGTGCATAAAATTTTTGTAATAAAAAAATAGATAAATCGTGAGACAGAAATTCGATTTTAATTTTTTTTTCAAAAAGTCGTGCATATTTTTAAAAAAATTGTCATCAAGTTGTTATTACCCATAGGCAATTTTAATTGTATGGAATTTATATTAAAGGTCTATTGATTTTTTATTTTGAAAATAAAAAACTTGTTTGTTTTTTATTTTTTAAATAAAATAATTAAAATAATTTATAAAATTTTGTGGAAAAAAACTTTAACTCATCATAATTTTTTATAGAGATTTTTTTTTTTTTTGTGGGCATAATGAATTATTATGTAGGTTGAGGCCAAATTAATATCAAAGAAGCTACCACAAAATCATAAATATTTAATTTATAAAGTTTATAAAATAATTTTGAAAATAAAGTTGTAAATGTTACAATAACCTTTTAATAAGAACCAAACCTCATCTGGAGACTCTTCAGTCACTGCTGCTCCAAAGCCACAGATGTTGTCTCTCAGGCTAACCTCTTTCACCCACCTCTTATCCCCGCCCTCTTCCGCCGCCATCGCGCGCCGTTCCCCCCTGATTCTGCGGCGGCGCCACCATATCCGGCAACGACCACTCGCCGCCTCGTTCTCCGCCCAGAGCGCTACGGCGGAGACACAGGACCGAGTCAACAACTCGAAGAACCGAGTCCCCGAGCGAGTCATCACGCCACGATCACAGGACTTCAACGCGTGGTATCTCGACGTTATCGCCAATGCTGAGTTGGCCGATTATGGTCCGGTTCGCGGTACCATGGTCATTCGTCCCTACGGTTACGCCATTTGGGAAGCCATTCAGGTTCCTTTGCATTTTCTCGCCACTTGTACCTTTTATTTTCATAATTTCAGTTAGTTTAACTTAATTTTTTATTTTTATTTTTTGGTTTGGTGTAGGAGTACTTGAATGTGAAGTTCAAGGAGACTGGGCATAGTAACATGTATTTTCCCCAGGTAAAAGTTAACTACCATAGTTAATAAATTGATTATTTACGGTTATTAGGGTGTGTTTGGATAAACAGATTACTTAACGGCTTAATTAATAACTTACCACACCAATTTATAAGCTTTAACTGCTTGAAACTTGTTGATATGAGTTTAAAGGAGCTAATGTAAAGGTTGTGTTTGGAAGAGCTTTTATGTATCTTTGGTAGTGATTTATGACTTTCTTGAAAGCTCTTCTTAGCTTATTTCACTAAGATTCATATTATTCATTCTTATCACTAAGCTCTTGTTTGGTAAGAATTTAAATAATTTTGACTCTATCAGGATACATTTCTAATTTAGTACTTATAAGAAAGCAAGATAGAAAGCAAAATGAATCAAACTTTTTTCCCTATAAGTTAAAATAAACTTACGTACCTCAATTTTTGGACAAGGTAGATGACCAAACTTCTACAAAAGTTGAACTGCGTAATTAAACTGATGGAAGATGTATAATTCATTTTCTGATCGCATTTTCTTCTCCTATGAGTACTTAATGAAAATCTATAACCTGGGCTTAAATTAAGCTATGAACCCGAACATGTCTGTGCCACTTTCATCAGTCCAAATAAGCTTGGTAAGCTCTTCCAAATGTTTCCTTAATAATATATTTGTCTAAAATTTATCCAAGAATTTCTATGCTAACCTCGACAATGTAGAGAGGGATTGCAAAGAGGTTGGATTTTTCTTACTATAGTGAGCCATTATTATATGTCTTGTCAAAAAGTGAGTTAGCAAAGTGAGATCTTGATAATGTGGTGTACAAAGATTATGACCGCAGCATAAATTGTATCTATCATTTGTTTGATGCATCTTTTTAAACTGTGCTGCAGTTTATCCCATACTCATTTATAGAGAAAGAAGCTAGTCATGTTGAGGGTTTTAGTCCTGAATTAGCTGTGGTGACAATTGGGGGTGGAAAGGAACTTGAAGAGAAGCTCGTGGTATGTATGCTTTTCAGTTGTTTATAACAGTTGCTTTCATGGGTGAAATTTATAATGTTTGTTGTAATATTTAAGAGAATTAAAGTGATTAATAATCTGTTATATTGATTGAAAAGCTGTGACCTAAGGGTTTGTCTTTTGATTTTTGCACTTGTTGAGGCTGTGGCAGGTCCGGCCTACAAGTGAAACCATTGTGAATCATATGTTTACTCAATGGATCCATAGCTATCGTGATCTTCCTCTCATGATTAATCAGGTAATGCTGTTGTGTGTTTTTTTGTGAGCAAGAACATGGACTTTTTGAATGGCGTACAATTTTGCCAACTTCCTTTCAGTGGGCAAACGTGACTAGATGGGAGATGCGCACTAAACCATTTGTGAGAACTCTTGAATTTCTTTGGCAAGAAGGACATACTGCTCATGCTACTCCAGAGGAGGCAGAAAATGAGGTGCATATCTTATCTATGTCAAGATGGTAAAATCTTTACCGGAATAAATGTATTATCAGATAATCTAAAGCGACAGTATCATGTTCTACTGCAGGCTATACAGATGATTGATATCTATACCAGATTTGCATACGAGCAAGCCGCAATACCTGTTATTACTGGTCGAAAATCTAAAGTGGAAACATTTGCTGGTGCTTGTAAGACCTATACGATTGAGGCTATGATGGGTGACAAGAAAGCATTACAAGCAGGAACCAGTCATAACCTTGGGCAAAACTTTGCCCGTGCCTTTGGAACACAGGTCTGATGTACTGCTTTAATTATTTCCGAATACATAGTATTTCCTTCATCTGGATTTCTTTTGTGATATGGGATTACTTTTGGGTTTGTGTCTACCATGGTAGTTGAATTTGAGATACAAAAGATGTATCAGAGAGACTATATTTTGAATTATGAATAGTAAGATTCTTAAATATTAAAAAGCATAACATATACTTAAATATGTATGTAAACATGCAAATATACAACCATAGTCAAAACGAGTGTTTGTACATGTATTTCTGCTGCACAATTTCAGCAACACAACCACCAAATGCTAATTCCTATAAAATTGGCTATATGCTGTTAAACAAATTTTGCATTATAGTCATCCAAAAAATAAGTGTTGTTGCTGTTACTGCATTATTATTGCAAACTATGGCTTTTTCTGCTACACTACTCTAAACATAATAAACAGCCTAAAAAACAAACAAAAAATTCTATCCAAAATCATTCATATTGCATCATCTTCGTCTCCGAGATCTACATCACTGAAACAACATGTGTTTTTGAGGAGTAGAAGGAAACGAATAAGAAACCACTGACATTTATAATTTATTAAGTAAACATGAGGAAAAGACAGAGATAAGTGGGTGAGGGGTGTAGGTGGAGAAGAGAGATTATAACTGAATCTAGAAGTGAGGAAAAGGGCAAAATATTAAGTGGCATGGCTGGAGGTAAAAGAAAGATCTTTTTGCCTCTCTTTCTGCTCATATTCGCACAAAAGATAAGCAGATTTAGGGTTTTTCTAACCTGGTCACACAACCTGTGTATGACTCTACCCACGATTTAGTGCATGATTCAAATCAAAATTGCGACTCATGTGATTCTGCCTGCAATTTGAACGAGACAAAAGACCAATTTGGGAGCAAAAATGAGTGTTGTAGCGAGTTGTATCAGTGGTAGAGAATTATATCATATTGTATGATAAGAATAGTGTATTGAAAGATACTTACTACCTTGGTGTCTACAACTAATAAATTTTTCGTTGACATAGCATTTTAGATTTATTTATTTCAGCCCATAAAACTACAAAGTATGCTGGCATTCTGCTTTCAATTTCTCTTGTTTATTTCATTAGATTTTCCTGCAAGTTATACACCCATGCCTTCTTACTTGTTTGTTAATGTCAGTTGCAAAAAGAAGGTCATTTATTTATTCCAGTTGGAGCTATATGGTTAAATAGTTTTCATCTGAAAATCATTTTTCTAATGTAGGATTGAGAAATCTGTTATATACATGGGAGAAGAGTGGAAGTACAACACCCTAACTTGAGCAAAATTAATCCTAATATTTTATAAACATTCTGATTTAAATTAAAACTTTTTGAAAAAGTCCTAAACGGACCAACCTACTAATAATTTCCCTACTTATGATAAATCCCAGTTCTTGCAAATATAATATAATGATATATTTCTAAATTCTACTGTTTTTTTCACATGATCATTGGTTTGTGCCTTTTTTCCCAGCAAGTAACTCAATCCTTTTTCTAAATACCAAGCCATGAAATACATGAATACATACTAAAGTTGATCTTTTAGTATTTGCAGCATGCCAGTATCTAGATTTTGTTTACTCTTCTAAATTTATTTATTTATTTTTGTCCCTTTTCTTTTATGGGGTTAACTGTTATTTATTTTTTCTTTCTTTTTGAAATATTAATATAATCTTTTCAATGAGAATGCAGTTGTTCAAAATGTGTAATTGTGCAGTTCACAGATGAAAATGGAGTTAGGGAACATGTTTGGCAGACATCATGGGCGATTAGTACCCGTTTTGTTGGAGGCATCATCATGACACATGGAGATGATGCAGGCCTAATGCTTCCCCCAAAGCTTGCGCCGATACAGGTACATTTGGGTCTACTGATGTCTAAACCTTGTGGTGTAGACACCATTGGTTAAATTTAGCTGTTCGTAGTTGGAAAATTTGGCACCTTGGTGCAGCAAAGGTGGTGAATAATATACTTCCCTACTTTTGCTGTAAATGTTCTTACAGAACATCCTTCAACACTTCATCCAGAACCTGCTTTTGTCATATTGATATGCTAAGCTGCCTCTTCAGGCAGTGTGTTGAAGTGGTGTTTTTAGTATTAATTTATTTATACATAATACACATGATTTGACTCATATGTTAGTATCTCATTGCTAATTTCCTTGATCTGCTTACTGAATTTCATTAAGGGGTATGATTGGCTGGAAGAGCTTGGAGGGGGAGGCTACAAAAGCTTTTTTTTTCTTTACAAAATGTTTATAAAAATAGTTAGGGAGCTAAAAAGTTACATGGTAGTCTTTCATTCTAAAATATTCTCAAATAAAGAGAATGTGACTTAAAATAAAATAAAAAATCTCTTCTACTCCAAAGTCCAAACTTCTATGCATCATAATATTCCAGGCCTGTACTTTCATATTGTAATTAAAATAATTTGTTGCTGGTTTAGGTGGTAATTGTGCCCATTTGGAAGAAGGATGATGAAAAAGCTGCAGTTCTAAATGCAGCATTGACTGTAAAGGATGTACTTCAAAAATCAGGGATTAAAGTTAAACTTGATGACTCAGATCAAAGAACCCCTGGATGGAAATTCAATTTCTGGGAAATGAAGGTATGGTGTTAAACTTGAATGGATATTCTGGGACCAAATAATGTGCATTGCTTCAGCACATTCTGCAGGGTCTTATTCTGTTTTTAGTATCTGATTTATTTATATCATTTGCATCTCTTCATATTTCAGGGAGTACCTCTTAGAATTGAAATTGGTCCCCGTGATGTGGCTAGTGGAAGTGTGGTAATATCCAGGAGAGATATCCCTGGGAAGCAAGGAAAAGTGTTTGGAATCTCTATGGAACCTTCAAATTTGGAGGCTTATGTTAAAGACAAGTTAGATGAAATACAGTCGTCTCTTTTGGAAAGGGCAATTGCATTTCGAGACAGGTTCTTTCCTTCAATGCTATTTTTAGTTTGTGACTCCTATATATAACTTTTCTAACATGCTTTGCATTCTTCAAAATAGCCACTTTAAATTTTAATATTAATCACATTAACCATCTGTTTCCTGAATATAAGAATATTAGTTGTAGCAAAATGCTTAATCTTGAACTCTGTCAAAACAGTTTGGTACTTAGCCTGCATAAATTTTGCGGAGAAAATTCTGTGGATTGATTTACTTCAATAACAAATATGTGGTTTGAGTCGTACGGTTCTAGTCTAAGTTCAGATCTGACCTTTTAATAGATATTTGCACCGTGAATTATTGGACTGACGAAACCAAGTCCCTGACTATAATTTCATTAAGAACTGTCTCTAATGCTTTGGTGGTGACAAAAACTATTGCTACCAATTGGAATGAGGGCTTCCTATAGTAGTTAAAATGTTCCAAACCTCCAGCAAATGGTTTCAGTAAAATTGTAATTACAGACTAATAATAGGTTAATGCGGTTAAACTCAATGGCTCATTGCTTTTGCTTAAGTTCTTAAGCTTCACCTTTTATTTTATGTTATGCTCACCCAATTGCGCATATGTTCTGGGCTTCAGTGGTGTAGGTAGGCAAATTGACATGCTCAGTTTTTTTCTTGCAGTAATATCGTAGATGTGACCACATACAATGATCTTAAAGCTGCAATATCTCAAGGAAAATGGGCAAGGGGCCCTTGGTCTGCTAGGTTGTTTCCCCCCTATTTTTTCATATTAAATATTAATGTTTTGATGTTGAAAAAATAACTTCTAACTCTAATATATATAGAGGAGGGCATTAATTAATTCACAACTCTCTAATATCATGCTCTACACAATGTCACAGTGATGAAGACGAGTTAAAAGTGAAGGAGGAAACCGGAGCAACTATTAGGTGTTTTCCTTTTGAACAGCCACAAGGGAATAAAACATGCTTGATGACTGGTAATCCTGCTGAAGAAGTGGCTATTTTTGCCAAATCTTACTAACTCTGCCGGCTTGTTAATTTTTTGAACTCCCAAGTTATATCTGGAAGCTGGTATTTGTACTAATTTCTTTTTAAAAAAATTTACTCCTTTTTGTAAAAGTCAATCTCCTGTTGTTGCTTAGGTTAGTTGATATAATAAATACATTATATATTGATTCAGAACTTCAATTCTTAGTCTGTCATCATTTGTGTATAAAAAAAAATAGATTCCGTGGGGGTTAAATTTTGAAGTGATTTATACTATTGTTTGATGAAATCTCTGTAATTTATGGTTTTTTTTATAGTTTATCTTATTTAGTAGAGACATTCTGCCTCCATGAAGAAAAGAGTATTACTGGTTTATGTTCTTGCAAAGAATTCAGCTTAAAAGATATATGATATATTTTGTGTTGCTTTGTTAAAGGAAATCCTCTAAAATATTGCAAATGAATATAGCGAGCTCAGACTGGTAGTGTTCTTCAATCATATTTAATACATCTTAGATGCAAATTATCAAAGTAAAACTTAACATTTGATTAGAGAACAATACTGAAAATATTTATAGTACTATATGCAATTTTTGTGATATGTATAATCTTACACTTGTGGCACATGTATTGTTAGTTTTTAGGATCAAGGCCTCAATTCATTCTGAAAGTTGTGTTCTGTATTTCTCATATTTGATTGGCCTGCCTCTTTTAGAGAAGTTTAAATTTTATCCTTTTTTTAAATATAAAAGGGTTTAATGTAATAGTAGGTCTCTAAACTTTTTTGGAATTTTTAATTTGGTCTTTGACTAAGAAATTATATTTAGCTATATGTATCTTCTTGTACTTTGGTCTTTGGAATTAGTCAATGGTAGTTTGAAATTGCTAGAAAAATAATTTGTGATGGTTTTATTAATGTCAAAGATTCGATTACAAGAATGATATAAAACCAACTGTTCAATTTAAAATCTCTAGTTTTAGAACTTAGATAAAAATTCTTAAGCTTTTCAAGACCTTGTCATGTTCTAAATCTTTTTTAAATATTACATTGCTCTTTCCTGGGAGGAATAAGTTTGTAGGTGATATTTTTTATCTTGCTGTGTTTAACAGGGCAGTCTCCATAACATTTCATAGGTCACATGATATTGAATTGTCATAGATACCAATCAGAAAATGAAATAGCATCTTAGAAAGTAGAATAGTCTAAAATCATTTCAGAAAACAATATATAATGTGATATGGAAGAAAAGTAGGAAAGAATCCGGAACAAACATTGAACCAAAGATAAATTATATATATTATTGGCCATTATGTAAATTAGATATATTATTTATTCATGATTGTGCTTCTAGCATATTTCATGATAGCTAATCTCATTTATGTCATGCTGGAAATCATAATAATAGATATATTACTGAAGTAGGAATCTGTTTGGAAACCAGAATAAAAGATAGAGAACATAAGAAAAGTAAAGAAACATACTATTTTTTAATTTTAAAATAATAAAACAAAGGAAATATATCTCCCCAAAGCTTCGACTTAGCACGGGTTTTCCCTTTCTAGTTTCTATGATTGGCCCACTGCTCAATTATCAAATGCAAATCCTACCATCAACGTATTCAGAATAAAAATTTGTATATAATATATATTTTATGTATACACTTTATGAAAAGTACGATAAATCTATTCGGGCATATAATTTTTTTTTAATGTTTCAATGCTTTGCATATTTGGAGTTGAGTTCGACAGATTTTTCTTACTTTTCATTTTTGTAAAAATTATTATCTTCTTTCTTTTATTAAGAGCGATGGTAGTCATTTGGTTAAATTGATTAACTTTGTTATGATAACTTTTTCTATTTGGATGATATGTCTATGATGAATTATGCTAGATTTCAAGATAAGATTGAGGTTTCTAGGGTTATTTCAGTAATTAAAGACTTAACTTGTCTAGTGGGAAATTTGTCTAAAACTTAAATGAAGGATGATATATTGGATTTCAACGTTTTTAAAATATTTTTAGTATTAGTACTCGTACAAGTAAAGTTCTTCGTCCTCTTCCTGTTAGATGAGAGTTTTCTTCACCAGGCTGAGTTAAAATTAACATTGATGGTGCTGCTAGGGGTATTCTGGTCTTGCTACTTGTGCAGGTATTTTTCGTGGCAGTATCGGAGAGTTTATTGGTGTTTTCTCTGCAATTCTTGAAGTTCAGACTTTATGGTTGCTGAGTTTTATGGAGTTATACATGCTATGGAGGAAGTTCAAAAGATGTGACTTACTAATGTCTGGCTTGAATGTGATTCTGCTTTGGTTTGTGTTGCGTTTACTTCTAAGACTAACTAATGTTCTGTGGATGCTTCGTAATCAATGAAATACTTGTCTTAATTACTGCGGGAAAAATCAGGTTTAGGGTTACTCATATTTTTTGTGAAGGAAATACATGTGCTGATAAGTTGGCTAATTTATGATTTATTTATAGAGAATCATTTCATTGGTATAATAGGTTTCCATCTAGTTTGTTCTTAGAATTCTTTATGAATAGGTATAGTCTACCTATTTATCGTTTTTGTTAACATATGAGTTTTTGTTTAGTCCCTATACTTTTGTATTTTCTTCTTTGTTCTTTTTTTAATAATACTCTTTTCAAATGTGATGGCAGATGATTGTTATTGTTTGATGTGTCAACCTAATTGAGATGTCAAGTTACATAGTGATACATAACCTGAACCCTTTTATAATAAAAAAATTATCAAATGCATGACTCCAACATAAGAATCACTCGCTTTTTTCTAATCAGATTAAAAATTATGAGGCACTGAAAGATTCAACCCAAATTGTGTGCTTAATCACATTTAGTTGCCCACATTTTTTTCCTCATACAATGTTTACTAAATGAGGATTAAAAACTTTTGTTTTTTCCTCATAAAAAGTTACCACTCAACCACCAAATAATTGAGCAAGTAAAGACCTAGTTCTCTTTATAAAAAATGAGAGAAGAAAAAAAAAGCCTGTAATTGTGTTGTTTTATTTTCTTTCTCACTATTCAAATTATTCAAATCGTTTATCACTCTTTTGCTAAAAAAAACACTTTAGATAAGGAAAAGGTTTTGTTGACACCAAAAAAGTAAGATACATATACTTCACAAATCATTATAATAATATAATAATATTTTACATTAAAAAATAAATTAAAATAGCTTTTTTTTATCATGTGCATGTTTTTTATTGTGTATGGTGTCAATATATCGATAAACAACTTTCCGGAAAAAGTTTAACTAATGAGAGTTTATATAAAGGCTTGGAAAAATCTATTGAAATAATTTAAAAAGAAATATTTTCATAAATTTCTTCATCAAATTCAATATAAGTTTAAAAAAAAAGTAGGTGAAGGTTATATTATATAGTTTTATATATTCAACATTTTCTAAACGCTCTTGTTGTCAAAGAAAGCATTCTAAAAGGAAATGCTATGAGTGTTGTGATACTAGTTTTTTTCAGTTAGAGTCTTCAAAACTTGGATAAAATGTTGTAAATCAAGTTAAGTCTCACAGTGTAAAGTTTTCATAATAGAAATAAGTTTTGTTTTTTTAATTAGAACCATGGTGTTCTTCTTCGATTACAGCTTCTTCCTCTCCATGGCTCTCAACCTTCCATTTCACAGGAAAATAAAAATCTTTGAGAGACTCATTTCTTCTCTAATTTTTTTGTTTTTCATAAAGGTTATGGTTTTGTCTTTCAACTTTTTTTATGTTTTTATCCCTTTTTTAATGTGTTATCATTTTCTAGATGATATCAGATGAGGCTAAGGTATGTTTTTGTTATTGCTGTTTTTTACTATTGTTTATTTTTTTATAATATTTTTCAAAGGTTAATGGAGTCATCATTATAAAAAAAAAATTATAATTATCAATGTCTAAATTCTACTTGTCTATATTATTTGTATTCTGAATAAAATTCATGAATAATTCTTGTTTCTGCATCCTTAAAGTAGAAATATGAAGAAGAATTAACTATCAGAGTAGAAATATGATTTTATCTAAAAACAAATTGAAAATTATTGATATAAGTATTTTTAAACCAAATAATATTAATACTAGTTTTGAGACCTGAAAAAAATGTAGTGTCATAGTTTTTTTATAGATTATAAGAACTTTAACCCTTCAAATTGCTAACAATATTGTACACTAGTGTTGCTAAAAAGTCTTTGGAAAGATTTTTAAAGAAAGACCACTTTTCATCTCAAATCTGTTACTATAAGTTCATTCTATCAAATACGAAGAAAGAAATGTAATTCAATTTTTTGTTGATCTGAAAATTCTCTAGGAGAAACTTCAATTTCTAAGACCTACATCTGTGAGATATTAACAAGGCAAAAGAAAAGTTTATGGTCACCCTTAATAGTTTTTTCAGTTTTCATGAATGCATGGCATGGCAACATCATACAATAATAAAATAGGCAACATTGCAACTTTCATAATTACTCTCACTCACTCACCAATTTCATCCCCTAACAACTATTGTAGTCCCACATCCTCTTTTAATATCGTGAATGCCTCTCACCATCGTCTTCCACTTCATCTTGTGTTCTTCTCTATTAGTTCGTGAATTATTATATTTCAGATATTGTTTGTTTTAAAATTGTTACAATTTTATTTATAAAAAAATTTAAAAAAAAGAAAAAAATATGTATTGGTATGGACGAGACCGACATTCGATCTCTCTGATCGAGACTCACCTAACTGCTCGAGACCTGGTCTATTTGACCGAGATAGAGAAACCTGGCCGAAACCATGGAAACTTGGCCGAGACAGGAGAACCCGCCATGGTCAGCTAGGCCGGCCGACACATACATCAATTAACGCTCAAACCAAGGTCAATTAAGCTAATCCGTCATTAAGGATTAGGTAATACACCCATAAGTGAGGTACGTCATTTATTACTGTGCACCTACCCGAATACTGATCACCCGCTTTACTGACTTGAGCGTCGGAGTGTCTTCCGCAGGTACCCCCCCATTCAGTGTTCGACCGAGACCGAGAGCCGAAGGAGAAGCACGAAGACGAGAAGGACCCTAGTCAAGCACCCAACAACCTGCCCGACCGAAGGAGGAAGACAAAGACTTCAATAGTTCTCTAGGTCTCATCTCCCTAACAGGAACACAATATATATACATATATATATATATATATATATATATATTGAAAGCCCCAAGTTCTAGTTCTTCTTTGCCACAGTTCACTTCTTGTTCGTGTGACTTCTTTTTGTGCATGGTATTTGTCATTGGCTCTCCCTTCTCATTAGTAGCGTCCACGGTTGTAGTTTGTATTATTATTGTATTGGTACGGCCGATCGACCACCTTGAGTCGGAATCCCAAACCCTCTGACCATTCACCCACGACAAAGAAGGTCGTGTTGTAGCACAAACTCGGATGGCATAAGACACTCCGACAATCAAGTCAGCACAGGTGTCGGCACTCGGTTGTCAGAGTACTGTAGATAATGACGTACTTAATTCTTAGAATCTGCGTTATTTATATTACCTTAATGTGTCTTTGTTGGTGTTCCGGATTAGGGGATTGACTCGTGTTTTAGAACGTACTAAATAACCTTTAATTATAGATTAGCTCTGCTGACTTCATGAATCCGTTCGACAACAATTATTGTTTGCACCCTTTTCACTTTGGTATCCTTCACAACACTAATTTTGGTATTCTTATTTGAGATATTCACATATAAAAGAAAAACATAAAGGATTGTTGGTTAACTTTTATCCACAATCATTTTTGTCTACCTTGATTTATTTTTTCAGTTTTCACGAATGCATGAAATGATAATTTGTAACATAATAGTACCACAACTTCAATTTTTATATTTTCTTCCTATTCCGATATTAGGTGCCTCTCACAAATTCCTCCGATAAATATATTTTAATATTATGAATTTCTATTAATTTTAAATAAGTATAAATAAAAATATTGTGCCTTCATATGTACTTTTTTTTCATTTTAATTAATTGTAAAATTACTTAATTTAAACTTAAAATAAACTTTTGTTGAAAATAAAATATTTTACTAAAAGTATATACATATTTTTCCAAATATTTTAAAGAATATTACTATTCTTGAAACCTCATTTTACAAAAGGTGAATTGGTTAAAAATATAAACTTTCTTATGTCAAATGCTACATAAAATTTGAAGAACTACAATATACATGGAAATTATAATTAAATGAAGTTATATTCAATTGTTAAGGGAGTTTAGCTCAATTGATTTAACAGTTGTTATAAACTTCCTTAGTGACTTTCATATCAAGAAACATATTTAGTATAAAAAACCTTATCTTGAATCTAAATACATTTAAAAGTTCTTTTGAGACAAACCATGACTAGTAGCATATGATTAATAGAAAATCTCTGCAATTTAATACTTTTTATAGTAGAAAATGGGACGATAAATTAACGTAAACTTATTGTCTTATTTTTTTTTATTTCAACATCTTTTTTTAACTATTAGTTTTAAAAAACAAAACCTCATTTTTTTTATTCATGATTTATCTTTTTTTACAAATTAAAAGATTATTCATTTTTATTTTATTCCTTTTTTAATGGCTTTCTAGAGAAAATAAAAGGGTGTCATTTTTTAACTAATTTTCACCATTTTATTCACAAAATTAAAAGGAAAATATTCTACAATTATTAACAAAATCATATCAATTGAAAACTGTCACCTTCTCAATTTCTAAAATCCCAAAATGTTCTGATTCCACTTCATTTAAAATCTGGATTCCACTCTACCTCAACTAGAGAAAATAACCAGTTAAATTTCAATTTGGACTTCAGATGAAAAGTAAGCTTCTGCAGTTACAATCTGACTTATGGCTAAAAAGCAAGCTGAACTAAATATGTGAAGTTCAAATTTATTGAATGATCCCTTCATTCTACATATTATATACTCACAATCTGACTCAAGAGATGTTGCCATTTTGCTTCTGCTTCTTGGTCCTAGAACTCTCCTCCTCCAAGGATTTCAATTTATTTTTTATAGCAGCTATTTTTGCAGTACGACTTGTCTGTCCCATGGCACCACCACCACCAATGAGAAGCATCTTCTGTCCTTCACTTGCTGCTTTTGTAGACTTATCAGCTGTTTCCAACAAGCACTTCTCACCGGCAAGACGAACAACCAGTGGCCGGCCGCAGGCAAACCTCCCATGCATTTTCTCCTTGGCTAATTCTGCTTCCTGCATTCTCACTTTAACGATAGAAATCAGAAATTGCTAGAAACTGACTTAAGTAATGAGTGCAATCAACTTACCTCTTTTGTGCTATACTGGATAAAAGCAAAACCACGTGGCTCCCCGCGTTTTGGGCCACGTGTGTGCCATAAGAAGTCCTCAGAAATTATCTTTCCATAAGGAGAAAACATTTTAAGCAAAGCAGCTCTGGAAAACATTGAAAAGAAAATGAGAGAATAAACATGTCAGTATGTGCATGAATCACAGAACAAAAACCAATGTCAAGTCTTGGTAGTCTCACTCTGTAATTCTAAGATCAAGGTTACCAATATAGAGTCTACTTTCACTCTTATCATCAATATTGGGATCCTGCATTCAGCCATACATAAAAAATAAGTCCTATATAGAATAGATATGCAAGATATCAAAATCCAAATGAACAATTTTAGGTACTTTCTTTTTCATATATTCATATTAGTTAAGTGGATTCTAAGAATTCCAAAATTTGAATCTACTCCTGAATGTGTCGTTTCTAAGGAATTGGATGTGCTCTTTCGTTGCTGTATTTTGAGGAGGATATCTTGTCAATCCCTTTTTGGTAATACCTTTTCCAGTTTAATAGAAATTATTGTATATCTACATACTTACATTTGATTGAGTTTCCTGAATGTAAAATATACATGTAATGCTTCGACTAGGAAAAAAATATTACAAGCCAAGAAGAGTGTTGCCCCCTCAGACAAGCAATTCTAAACTGAGACATTGCAAGATCTCTCAACCAGCCACGAAGAGCAGAACGACAAAATTTATAAAATTACAAATAAATTAAATCAAACACCAAATAAACAGAACATATTTAAGAGATCTGACATCGAACATACCATGACAGCAAAGAAAACAAGTGATACTTCAACCAAAACTCTGAATCATAGAATGTACATCAGCCTGCACAAGAACAATCCACCATAACGTTACTCAAAACAGCAAGTTCACAAGTGTCATTGACATCATCAACTAAGAAAGGGTTACTTAGATCTAGTCCACTGAATGCAATTTCATGATGTACAATCATCACTTAGCCAACAGAAGAGGCAACATTTTTCATTGCAGTTGCAAATTCAAGATAAAGTTGAAGTTATCTATATACATTATAAGTACAAAACACTTTTACCTAAATATCTAATAAGATTTGATTGCATTAACAAGACTGGAAGAAGCAATAAGATAAACGAATCCCAAGTTTTCCTATTACTTGCCAAGTCACCACCCTCTGCACTTCTGAAATGACCCAGTTCCACATGATTCCAATGAAATTTTCATCTAACCAAAAGCTAAAAACAAAATATTTTAGCATAATCATCCATGCTGCAAAATCAAATCCTAATTTTACCAAATGGGTTCATAAGTTCGTTATTGCCGGACCAGAATTACACTCTAAATAAAATAAAAAAAAGGAAAAATCCAAAACCTTGAAAGAATCCCATTTAAATTACACTGGATGACTAACTATACGATAAATTCACCATTTTTTTTTTTGCGCCTAGCAATTAACAATCAATTATATTATCCCCAATTTACCCATCTCATCTACCTATATTTTAAAAAATAATTAAATCTTGACAGAATATTGCGAAAGAAAAATTAAGAGATAGGGATAGGGTTACCTTTTAATAAAAATTACGGTCTTCGATTGTAGCGTACAGATGGAAAAACAACAAATTAGGGTTTTACCCTCTCTCTCTATACATATATGATGCAGATTGCAGAAGAAGAACCGAAAAAGAAGCAAAGAAGGTCGTGTTGATTCACCACCCCCATTGAACTGGTATTCATGAAATGGGCCCAAACGTACGACCCAATGAGCATTTCCGCTTGGGCAATTATTTCCTGCACTCCATATTTTATTCCGCACCTCCAGCACAATTTAATGAGAAAATAATATTTTAAAACCCTTACATTTTTTACATTTTTCAGAAAATACCTTCTATGGTAAAAAAAATAAATAAATCAGTTATACACTTCGGATTTCAAATATTATGAACATCAATTACAAACCAAAATTTATAAGTTATTTTTGGGAGGTTGAAATTGATTTAGATTTAAAATTTAATTTAACAAGGTTTTGTTGGATTTTTCGTATCTCTTAAGATTATTATATAACTATCTATTTTGGTGTTTGATGTGTTCAACCTTTTGGCTCTTAGATTATGTTGAAGATTCCATATAAACTATTAATAAAATAAATAAATAAAATTATGGTATATAAATATGTACAAACCTCGAATTCCAAATCGACAGTCTTACATTTTACTTTTAAACAAATATTTCTCAAACTGGTTAATAAATTTTGGAATGATAATGCATGAAACACATGAAAAATAATAGGTAATTTATTTTTTCATATTGAGCTTATTAGAGGAGCTGAAATCATGGTCATTGCTCAATCATCGATTGAAATATATTATGATACAAGTTTAGATGATCATTTTGACATGATTGAAATCTTCACTACAAGAAAATAATTTAATAGTAACTAATTTAGAAAAAAAAAATAGTGTTTATAGTAACTAATTTAGATACTATTTTATAAACTAAAAATTATTGGATACTAAAAAAATATCTGTTATTAATAAAAAATTATAATATAATTAGATACTATAATTTTGACAGCTAATAATAAAAATAAAAGTTGTTTTCAGAGAAAAAAAAAATTAGTCTCTTGTTAAGATGTAATTGAAAACCATTTTTTAAGTCACTTTAATCTATTTTAGAGACTAATTTTTGGTCTTAAAAAATAATAAGATTAGAAACTAATTTAGTTTCTAATCATCATATAATTAGATACTTAAATTTTTAGTCACCGTAATTTGAATTTAGATACTAATTTTGAAGTAATTAAATTTTATAAAATTAATCATTAATTTTTAATTTATAAAATATTTTAAATTAATATCAATAAATTTACTAATTATTAATTTTAGTATAATATTAAAATAAAAAATATTAAATTAAAAATTACATTTAAAATAGTATTTAACCTTTTTAATTTTATTTAAACATAAAATTAAATTAATAATAAATTCAAAATATTATTTAAATTAAAAGAATTATGAATTAATTTAAATAAATATGCACAAATACTCTCATAACATACTTTTCAAAAACTTATTTAATTTTTTTAAATCTGAGCAAATAGTCGGTAGGGTTGAATTTCTAAGTTTATCTCTCTCTCTTTAACCTTTTCTACTCATCTCTCACTCTCGGCAACGACAACGCTCTCTGCAACAACAACACACTCTGCAACAACGACGATTCTCTGTTGTGAAGGAGGTCAACCTCTTAAAGTTTATCATCATAAGTTTTGATTCGGGCTCCATTCTTGCCCTTTGCCTTTTATTTTTGTGTTTGCTCATCGAAGCTCTGCGTAACTTTACTCATTGTGTATCTTTCCCATCTTAAAATCCTATATTATGTTCTCGTGTTGTATTCCCTCATTTACAATTTCTGGGAATTTACGAGAACTTTGAACATTTTCCAAGTGTTTGAATAAAGTTGTGATTTCTAATCTTGATCTATATGCTCCATTTATATTGATTAAATTGTTTTGTCTTGTCTTTTTACTTATCTATTGTTGAACTTAATTGTTGGCTAAATGTTGTTTGGCTTCTCTTTGAAAAGTTGTTATGGCTTATTTGTGATGTGATCTCTGTTATATATAACCAGTTATAGTATTTTGAAACATTTTGAATAACACTAGTTAAGAGAAAAGGAGAATGTTAGAAGGGAATGTAATTTACTCTAGTTAATATTGATGGCCAGAGAAAGAAAGACAAAAGGTTCACTATGTACCTAACAACCTTGAGAATCTCTCCATCTTAGGTAGATTAATCCATCAACGTAGTGTGTGTATGCCCCTGCCACAACCAACACATGAAAGAGTTGGTGATTGTGCCCAACAATATCAAACTTCACAGGCATCCACCTTTCTGGTATCCGTGCCACATAGATTACTGCTTCCAAACCATAAATAACTCTCATTAGTATCTCATACCATGTAGTTTGCAAGGCCTTAGGTTGATGCTCCCATAAGTATCCCATACCCTATAGTATCTCATATTCGTGCCACATAGACTTATGGAAAAATGGGAGAAGAGAGAAGACCAGAAAGGCAATCCCCATCAGTGTTATGAAGCTTAAGTAGATGTAGCATGAAAAAGGATTGCACATAAATGTGTAATAAACGAGAGGGTAAAATGAAGTTGCAATCAATACAGAAATACCAACATAGTCAATTCTGAGCATGATGTAGGAAAGGCATTGTGAGTGGCAAGCAAGGAGGTGGCATGTGTTGTTGGCCAGTAAACGGTTGTACCATTAAGGGAGATACCATGTTCATGTCACCTTTAAGACCATTCTGTAACAATGTATAATTCGCATATATAAATGAACATCACCAGTATATTATAACACTTACATAAATACAATGTATTCTCACATGCTTGTTTTGCTAAAAAAAATCATCGTGGTTACTCTATGAGCAAAGAGTAAGGTCTGTAAAGGCTTTTACACTTTTGTTGTTGACAATTGAGATTTTTTGGCTTTGATATTAAAATATTTAATTTTTTTGCATTTTTTGTTTGTAAGTTTGGTTGAAGTTTTGTTATGTTAAAAACAAAACTAGTTGTAAGTACACATGTAATATATATTTTTAGCTTAATCATAATTTGATTTTTGTTATGCTCAATTAGAGGTTTCTTAAATTTTCTATTGAAGTTCTTGTTGTAAAATTATAAAGAATGCAAGATTTGAGTGCAAGATTTGAAGTTTTTGTTCTACATTCATCTTATGTTTCAATTTTCATTCTTCCATTTCTTTATCCATGGTTGTGTGTTTGTTACTTACTGATTTGTAACAATCCTTCAGTTCTAGATAGTCCTTGATTTGTTCCCCTCGATAGCCCAGAAGCTTGTAGACTGTTTGACGGATAGAGAGGAACACTTGCACTTCTAGGTCCTGCTCTTACTTTTTTCAAACATCCTGGGAGCTACAAGTAGGCACAAAAAATGTAAATTTCAAATAAGATATGAATAAACTAAACTTTCTTGTACATATAACATATTAAATATTGTAAATTCAAACAAGGTATGAAGTACGAAACATATTTGTAAATATTTAATTTTCTATATTTGCACCATTCAACTTTATATTAACTATTAAATTCAATCTTATTGTTGTAGTGAATTATGAAGCACGTCTTAAATATGGGACTCTAGTAGCAAAATCTGATGGAGTGGAATTCACAATCAAAGATGGTTAGTGCCTATTAATTTTGTTACGCTCTTCATGTTATAAATTATGAGATTAATGTTTACTCTATTACAGGTTATTTTTGTCCTGCTTTGTCAAAGGCTGTCAAAAACCATGAAGAGGGAGAGAAAGTGTTTTTGAGTGTGAAGCCTCAATGTAAGTTGTCTGTTGAGTTTTGGTACCTATTAGAAAACCATTATTTGCTTTTATCTATTATTGAAAAGGAGATAATTAGTAATTATTTATTTACTTCTTTTATTCAAATTTTTATGCATTTATTTATCTGTTTTGTAGATGGATTTGGTGAATAGGGTAAGCCAGCACATGGTGATGTAGGTTCAGTTCCACCAAACGCATCATTGGAGATTACTCTTGAGTTAGTTTCTTGGAAGATTATCAGATGTAACTGATGATAAGAAGGTCATTCAGAAGATCCTCAAGGAAGGGGAAGGGTATGAGCGTCCAAATGAGGGGGCAATTGTGAAATGTAAATGCTTGTAATTCTTGACGTGGATGATAACCTTGTCATTGTTTATAGATTTAAAGCATGATTATGATGTTTCCTTACCTATTTTTGCATTCTTATAGTGAAAGTAATTGGTAAGGTGCAAGATGGTACTTTGTTTTTGAAAAAGGGTCATGATGATGAAGGGGAGCTATTTGAATTCAAAACTGATGAGGGTAACATGAAAGAATGTACCATGTTTCTCCCGATTCCCACTAAATTATTTATTATGCTAGCTAATGTGGGTGTTTTATGGATTGAGTAGAACAAGTAACTGATGGGCTTGATAAAGCTGTTTTGACTATGAAGAAGGGTGAGGTGGCATTGTTAACTATTGCACCTGAATATGGTTTCCTTCTAACTCCACTTTGTATTACGAGGTTGAGCTAGTATCGTTTGAGAAGGTAAGTTAATAAACAATCAATGATTTGCAATTTTTGCATTCATCATGTGTTTCAATTTTCATTCTTTCATTCCTTTATCCATTGTTGTGTGTTTGTTTCTTACTTATTTGTAACAATCCTTCATTTCAAACTTCCAAGAAAGTCCTTGATTTGTTCTCCCTATAACTCGGAAACTTGTAGACAGTTTGATGGATAGAGAGGAACACTCACACTTACTAGGTCTGGCTCTTACTTTTTTCAACAGACCTGTGAGTTGCAAGTAGGCACAAAAAATGTAAATTCAAACAAGATAGGAATAAACCAAACTTTCTTGTACATATAACTCATGGATATTAACAAAAGTTGAAAGTAGATTTCAAACAACTACTACAGTAAAATAATTTCAACTTGGGTTTATGTGATTATCTTCTAGTTTCTACCATAATCTTAGTTCACATTCATAATTCATAAAAAAACTTTTTTGTAAAATTTGAAAAATACGGATTGTGAACATAATTGTTTAAATTGACGAACTTTATAAATTTATTTTAAAATTAGTGAACTTAAGTCTACAAATAAATATAAAATATGAAATAGTAAGTAGGTAAATAAAACAACATTTTTTAATAAATTATATTATTTAGAAACCAATATTGTGACCATTTTTTGGTATTTATATATTTAGTCACTAAATGAGTTTCATATTTTGGTCACTAAATTGGTTTCAATGAAATTGGTTGTTAATTTAGTTTCTATATAATTGGTCACTAAATTAGTTTCTATATATTTGGTTACTAAATTGGTTTCTAAATTATAATATAAATCGGTATCTAAAATTAGTTACCAAGATTTTAGTCACTTATTACTATAAGACTCTAAATTAGTCTTTAATTAAGTTAGTGACTAATTTTATTATTTTATAGACCAAAATTTAATTTTTAAAACCAATTTTTGTAGTGCTTCATGCGCAACTTATCTATGAAGTCATCAATTTTATCTAAAAGCTTTTTAGAAAGAATGTATTGAACATGTTGCTTTGATTATCCTAAATTCTATCTACATATATAATGAAGTTCAAGTTAAAATATTTTTTTAAAAATGATTTATAAAAATAATTATAATTTAATTTGAAATTTATATATTTGGAGCTTTTAATGAAAATATTTTTCCTAAACTATCATGATGAAACTTACCTAACCATTTATTTTGATCGTTAATAAAGTTATTTTGCTAAATCTTTCTTGAGATACTACTAATAATCTCAGGTGAGTGGAAAATAGTGAAGCATTTATGGGTCGTTTATGGAATTTTTTTTAACATTTATATTGCCCATTTGATGTGATGAACTGCTTCTAAATTGGAAAAAAAAACCAACATAAATTATTATTTATAAATAAAGGTGGTTGTCTTTTATAGTGTCATTTAGCTAGAAATAACCTTTTGCAATGGTGTAGAGATACTACTAAAGGTTAGACTCTCGGAGACTATTATGCACTTATTTTATAGATAAAACAATATTTTCAATAAAACAACAGTGATTTTAAAATGCGAACTTTCATTAATTTAATAAAACATTTAATTTAGTAGTTTTAATATGAACTAAAAAATATCTTGATACGTAAAACAACCTATGATAGTTATATTATGTATAGAGTTTTTGAAAAATTTAGCTAATTATTTTATTAAAATTATACGGATAAACGTTTGAGAATTACGTTTGAGAATTACATCGTTTCTCTAAAAGTTCCATTTTCTTTTCCTTTATCTTCTCTCTAAGATTTTGATCTCCTCGCTCATTAGTTTGACGATCCGAGTCCGCCATCAGACTCCTAACAGTGAATACTACAAGGTTGCCTGATCAGAATCTTTAATAGAGTAAGTTCATTTTTGCTCTTCTTTTTGCGTCAAATTTTGAATTTGTTAGGTTTGTCTCTGCATAGGCTTTGCATGTGACTCTTTTAGCTTCATGGTCAATCTTTGTTAGTTTAGGACTCTGTGGTGCAGGTTAAGCTACCTTGAGATTTTGGTAGGTTTGGAGTTCTTAATGAGCATATGTTTAAATTTTCAATAAAACCCTAGTTTAGAAGATCTAGATGTGGCGGTGATGTGGTCATCAGTTCCAAATTTTGTTTGCAAGATTGATTGTTTATGAGTAATGCAAAATATTCTTTAAAATAAAATGTGAACATGTTGATTTTGATATGGATAATTTATGGTAAATGCTTTTGTTTGAATATGAAAAATTGATTGATTTGTATAGTTGATATAGTGTAAGTTGCTTTTGAAGTTAAATGAGTTATTGAGATTGTTTTTGTTTGACTATGAATGATGAAATTAGGCATAATTATGCAAATTTCTCTGTATATCTCGCTCGGGTGAGCTAATTCTCACTAAAACGAGAATAAAATGGAAACATGGGGTGCTCTCGAGTCCATTTTCACCCAAGCAAGAAGGAATCTCGCTTAGGTAAAAATGGGGTAAATTCAGGGGTTGCTCTCGGGTTTACACTCGCTCAAGCAAGACCCAAGCGAGCAAATTTTCACTCAAGCTAGACTGTGAAAAAAAAAACTTAAAAAACTTAAAATTTTTATTTTTGCTTTTGAAAGCCTAGTTTATTATTGCCTATTGTTTTTAAGTGAAAATTCTAAATTTTATTTGAAAATATGATTAAAGGAACTTAGTTATGTATTTAAGTGAATTTTGAGATATATTTGGATTGTTTAGAAAGTTTAAATTATGATGTGATTGAATGGTGTATTGATGTGTTAAATGAAGTATGCCCTCAGATGCAAGTGTAATCAAGACATAGTATTTTCAGGAGAGGAAATACCATGTTGAGATTTTTATTAGGGTGTATTGATTTGTGGGTATCCATTGAATGAGACGATCCTAACTCTACTGATATAATGAAATCATATAGATGAAATTATTCAATTGCTGAGGGTCGAAGGAGGTTCATTTTGCTGAGTATAAGGTATGAAAGAACTTATCACAGCATATCAAATGGATTTACCCTATCATATGAGATGATGAGATTATGAGATATTGAGATTATGAGATTATGAGATATTGAGATAATTATGCGCATGGATGTGTGGATTTCACAACGAATAGTATGACATGTGCAGGTCTTTGGATGCTAATTTCAATACACGAGTTTTTCGAAAGAAGAGTCAAGTGTCTATGTGTTATGAGTCAGTAGAAGTCTGACATGAGAGATGAATTGTGAATTTTGATAGACACTTGATGGTTATGTGCAAATGCATGAGAATTGGCAGCTTTATGTGGACATTTAAAGTTATATTTATATTAGAAGTTTTAAAAATATCTAGCTCACCCTTTGTTTGTTTTGTGGTTGTTTTCCTTAGTCTGTGATGATCGTGTATTTACACGAGAGTAGATGATGTTATAGGTGATAGAGTTCTTCAGTGAGAAGCTGGATGATGAAAATGTTTATTTTCTTTTAAATATTTTTTTTAAGTTTATGTAAATATTTAAAGTCCTATTAAGAGAGATATATTTTGAAACACTATAAGAAACAATTGTAAACATATTTATATTATGTTTATATATTTATTTTGATATTTCATGCAAATTAGGGTTATTAGATATTTCAAAAATATAGGAATGTTACAATTAAGACATGTATTGATGAGAATCAAATAAAGGAGGCTTTTATTAGCGAAGGAAGAGGTCATTCACCTTCACATTTGAAGTTCTTCCTTCTAGTCTTCTCAAAATTAAAAGAAGACATAAAATAAAGAGAGGATCAAGCCTAAAGCCAAAGAAGTCTACAAGCTTTCAAGAATGAGCTTCAAATTAAATATCTCTCTTTATAGTTTCTTTTAAATTGTAAATGATATAGAAAAGTGTTTAGAAAGGTGCTTAGAGGGAAACATTAGACACCTCTTTTATAAAAGCATCTTTTGGCTTTAGTTTAAAAAATTCTAGAAGCTTGGGGAGTGAGCTTAGTAAGGGGGGCGTGAGCTTAGGAGCATTTTAGGTAGCTTAGGGAATAAGCTATGTAAATGACCAACCCTTGCTCCTATAAAAGGAAGGCTTAGGTCCTTCACAATTCAGATTGGAAATTAGCAATAGAGAAACTCTTCTCAAATTGAGAGAGAATTTGTGAGAACTTGTCTTCTCCTTCACCTTGTCTTATCTTGAGTGCATTTGGTTCTCTCAAGTGGCGGCACTAGCTCACTCATCTTGGAGCCTTCTATTACCGGACAAAATCATTATTAGACTTAATTAGACTTAATTATAGGAATATAATCACTATTAATGAGTCTATAATTAGACTTAATTATAGGAATATAATCACTATTAATGGGTCTATAATTAGTCTTAATTACAGATGTTATGTTAGAAAAAGAATCTGTACGGTTCTGTACGGTTCTAATGCTATGGTTATATATATGTATCATTGCTATAGATGAAGGACAGATTGAATAAAACATAAAATATTCTTTCATGGTATCAGAGCACAAAACTCTGATACCCGACAAAACACAAAGCAAAGGCAACGGTGCACAACCATGGCAGCTGCACCAGAAAAGAATAATGCCAACAAAGCAGAGCACGAAGGAGGAGGTGCTAAGAAGACCTACTCGCCATATGATCTCAACGCGAGTGACAATCCCGGAAACATAATCACGCAAGTCCAATTGCGCGGAGAAAATTACGACGAATGGGCAAGAGCAGTAAAGATCTAGCTTCGTGCCCGGAGAAAATGGGTCTTCATTGATGGAACCCATATCCAACCAGAGGATGAGGCACCCGACCATGCAGTCCATGATTGTCTCTTGGATTCTAAACACCATTGAACCAAGCTTACGATCCACAGTAGCATATGCCGAGACTGCACATAACTTGTGGGAAGACATTAAAGAAAGATTCTCAGTCGTGAATGGACCTAGAATTCAACAACTAGGTCGGACTTGTCAAGATGCAAGCAGGAGGGAATGGTGGTGGCAACTTACTTTGGAAAATTGAAGGTCCTTTGGGATGAGCTTGCTAACAGTGACAAAATTCCATCTTGTACGTGTGGTGGATGCAAGTGTGGGATTGGTGCTCAGTTGGAAAAACGAAGGGAGGAGGAGAAGGTTCATCAACTCCTTATGGGGTTGGATGACGCAAGCTACGGGACAGTAAGATCAAACATTCTGGCCTCAAACCCATTGCCGTCTCTGAACCGCGTATATGCTATGTTGGTACAAGAAGAAAGAGTGAGAATGATGGCCAAATCAACGGAAGAAAGGGGGTTGGTCGTGGGTCTCGCGATGCAGGCCAACTACAAAGAAAAAGGGCGTGGAGATATGGTAGAAAAATTAATGACGTGCAGTCATTGCGGTAAAAATGGTCACGACATGAAGGGATGCTTCCAATTGATCGGATATCCCGAATGGTGGGGTGACAGACCAAAAAGTGAAGGCAAATGGAACGGCAGGGGACGCCAAGGGATGCGAAACAAAGGTAACCCGACACGTGCAAATGTGGCACACGCTAGTGGAAGCAACAGTCAAGCCAACAATGACGACAAGAAACTTGAGATGGCAGGTCTGACCAATGAACAATGGAAGGTACTGGTTGATATGATCAACAAACAAAAATCAAATGAATCAGAGAAAATGACTGGTAAGAGCATTTGGGATTTGTGGATTATTGACAGTGGGGCATCAAACCATATGACCGGGTCACTGGAAAATTTGAGTGAAAAGGAAACTATACAAGGGTGCCCCGTGGGGTTACCCGATGGTGAGCGTGTTCTAGCTTGCGAACAGGGAACAGTGACTCTTGAAGAAGGACTTGAATTGAAAAATGTCCTTTATGTTCCCAAATTAAAATGCAATTTACTTTCAGTACCTCAATTGACGGATGAAGAAAATTGTGTTGTAACATTCACTGATAAATTGTGTATTATACAGGACCGCACTTCGAGGACGCTGATTGGAGCAGGTGAACGGAAAGATGGGCTTTATTGGTATCGTGGGGTACGGAAGACTCAAGCATGTCATGTCAAGATGGAAAATCAACTAGCACTTTTTGGCACCAAAGATTAGGACATCCGTCATTTAAGATTGTGCAAATGCTTCCTGATATAAGTGGGAAATGTACTCGTGATGAGTTGAATAAAGTTTGTGAAGTTTGTGAAAAATCGAAACAAACGAGAGATAAGTTTTTCTTAAGTGCGCATCAAGCTTTGAATATTTTTGATTTAATTTATTGTGACTTATGGGGTCCTTATAAAACTCCTTCATCCTGTGGTGCTTCATATTTTTTGACAATTGTGGATGATTGTTCACGGGCAGTTTGGATCTATTTGTTAAAAGAAAAAACAGAGGTATCAGTGACTTTGAAAAAAATTTTCACACTCGTTGAGAGGCAATACAACAAATGTGTTAAAATGGTTCGCTCTGACAATGGAACCGAATTCATGTGTCTAAAACAATATTTCATTCAACAAGGTATCCTTCACCAAACTTCCTGTGTCGGGACCCCGCAACAAAATGGACGCGTCGAACGCAAGCATCGGCATATTCTGAATGTTGCTCGGTCATTACGGTTTCAAGGCAATCTTCCCATTAAATTTTGGGGGGAATGCGTTTTGACTGCAGGCTACTTAATCAATCTCACACCATCCTCCATTCTAAAAGGAAAAACCCCTTATGAAGTGATCCATGGATGTATACCCAGTTACGCGCACTTACGAGTATTTGGTTCATTATGTTATGCTCATAATCAAAATAGACAGCGGGATAAATTTGATAGTCGTAGCCGAAAATGTGTGTTTGTCGGGTATCCATATGGCCAAAAAGGATGGAAATTATTTGATTTGGAAACAGAAACTTTCTTTGTCTCTCGTGATGTACATTTTTTCGAAAATAAATTTCCATATTTTGAAGCCAAAACAATGGACACTGCACCACCATTGCAAAACCCAATTATTGCCAACTCTTTAGAAACTGGAACGGACCCACATTTTCTTCATGAAGTTGCCTCCTCAAACCTAGATGAATGCATCGTCAACCAACCCATTGCATCTCCCATCCCAGCCAAGGAGGATGCTACCCTCACAGATGACTTCGACCACACTATCAACGACTCCGATCCATGCATAGAAGCCTCGACGTTACCCGCGGATCCACCGCCGCGTCCGACGAAGACGGCGCCGTCGGTTTCTTCACCACCGCTGACGGCCGCGGTTCCCCTTGGGCGAGGGCATCGCGCGAAGCTGCCTTCCGTACGGTTACGCGATTTTGTCGCAGCCACCACGATACCGTCAAGCCCCTCTGTTCCGTCACCTTCTTCAACAGAATCCTCAGGTGTTTCGTATCCTATACATGATTTTGTGAATTGTGATTCCTTTTCTAAACATCATCAAAGTTTTCTTGCCTCTTTACACACCGAGCAAGAACCCCTGTTCTTTTCTCAAGCGGTCCGAGAACCCCGGTGGCGTGATGCTATGGCACAGGAGATTCATGCTCTCGAACTCAATGACACCTGGAAACTCACCGCTCTCCCTCTTGGAAAGAAGGCACTTGGGTGTAAACGGATCTACAAAATCAAATACAACTCGGATGGAACAATTGAAAGATTCAAGGCTCGATTGGTAATTCTTGGCAATCATCAAGTGGAGGGTTTGGATTACAACGAGACGTTTTCTCCTGTCGTAAAGACGGTAACCATTCGCACAACTCTAGCAGTAGCAGCCGCAAAAGATTGGGAGCTTCATCAGATGGACGTTCACAATGCGTTTCTCCATGGTGATCTTGATGATGAGGTTTATATGAAACTCCCTCCTGGCTTCCAAGAATCTCAACCAGAGGCAGTGTGCAAGCTTCAAAAGTCTCTATATGGCCTCCGACAGGCCCCCAGGTGTTGGTTTGCTAAACTATCTTCTTCTCTCACTCGTTACGGCTTCCAACAATCCCCGAAGGATCATTCCCTGTTTACTCTCAATAATAATGACATACAGTTGGTTGTGCTAGTCTACGTTGATGATCTTGTGATTGCAGGGAATAATGGTACTGCCATCCAATGTTTTAAAGGCTACTTAAATCAATGCTTTCATATGAAAGATTTAGGCCGCCTCAAGTACTTCCTGGGGTTGAAGTTGCTCGCTCCCCCAACGGAATCTTCCTTTGTCAGAGGAAATATGCCTTAGATATCATTACGGAAGTCGGATTGTTGGGTGCGAAGCCCGCCACTACACCATGTGAAGAAAATCACAAATTGAGCTCCGCTACTGGTTCTTTTCTGTCTGACCCGGCTACTTATCGTAGACTTGTTGGGAGGTTAATTTATCTGTGTTTCACTCGACCTGACCTTGCCTACAGTGTCCAAGCTTTATCTCAATTTATGCAAAATCCACGCTCCGAGCATTGACAAGCTGCTCTTCGTGTTGTTCGATATTTAAAGGGGCATCCTGGACAAGGAATACTCCTACCTCGAGAGAACAACTTACAACTCTTTGGGTGGTGTGATTCTGATTGGGCAAGTTGTCCACTGACACGGAAATCTCTCACCGGATGGTTTATTCAACTCGGCACTTCCCCAATCTCTTGGAAAACCCAGAAACAACAAACGATTTATGCCTCCTCTGCTGAGGCTGAATATCGATCAATGGCTAAGACCACCCGAGAATTAAAGTGGATTAAAGACATTCTCGCTTCTCTACATGTTCCTCATCCTGACCCAATTCGTCTTTATTGTGATAGTCAAGCAGCACTTCACATTGCTAAAAACCCGGTCTTCCACGAACGCACCAAACACATTGAAGTTGACTGCCACCTTGTTCGAGATGAAATCATTCACAAGCGCCTTCTTCCATCCTATGTGCCCACACATACACAACTAGCTCACCTTTTCACCAAAGCTCTCGGTGCTAAAAAGTTTGGAGCCATCTTGGTCAAGTTGGGCATTCAAGACTTACATGCTCCAACTTGAGGGGATATTACCGGACAAAATCATTATTATACTTAATTAGACTTAATTACAGGAATATAATCACTATTAATGAGTCTATAATTAGACTTAATTATAGGAATATAATCACTATTAATGGGTCTATAATTAGTCTTAATTACAGATGTTATGTTAGAAAAAGAATCTGTACGGTTCTGTACGGTTCTAATGCTATGGTTATATATATGTATCATTGCTATAGATGAAGGACAGATTGAATAAAACATAAAATATTCTTTCACCTTCATCCTCTAAGTGGCGTGATCATCAAACCAAAACATCCATCTCCATAAGTTCTTCTTTCTTTCATCTCCATATTTATATGAAATTCCTTAAACATGTCTTAGTTTCTTTTATTCGGTTCATCTTCCTTTCCTTGCACTTTTGTTCGGCTATTTTCATTTGCTTCTGTTTTAATTCAGTTCAGTAGCTTCTTTTCATATTCTGTTCGGTTCATTTGTGTTCTTAAGAGTTTCAATCGGTTCATTTTCCTTTTTACACATTTTAATTGGTTCAATTGGCAATAGACGGATCTTCCATGTGAGTTTGGTGTTTGGTGCAAGTTTTGGTGAGTTCTTGAAACATAGAACCTTGATCCAATTCTATTAAAAGTGCCTAAGCTATCTCCAACTCAAGTTGATTCCATAGAATGTCAAAGAATCATCTCTTCTTTGCTAGTGGATTCATATCATGTATAGTGAATTTGTAGAAAAAGTTAGAGGTGACTATGCAGATTGGCCCATCGCGCATAGGTCTGTTCCGGGTTTGGTCTGCAAAATGCGGGTCGCATTGGACCGTCCCACACAAGGAGTGTGAACTCATTTCACATTTAAATAGTTATTATATAGTTATTATAGTGATGTACATATATAAGGATAAATGAGAACTTTTAATTTTGTCATCCATCCATTCTACTATCTCATGCATTTCTTAACTCCGTAAATCGTGGCATTACTCTTCATCCAAATAAAACCAATCCACATTCTTTAGTTGTTTATCCTGTTGAGGAAACAGTGGCAGTAACACATTTAATGAATGTACAATCGCACATGCATGTTTTATGCACACATGACTAATTCTTAGCTATGCTTTCCTCATGCATATGTCATCATGTTATGCAGTTGTACAAAAAGTTTAAAAATTGTGGATTGATTTAACATTATTTTTCTAATTCAATAAATTACTTAACTATTATTTTTAAAGTGGTCATATTAGTTCATTTAAATTAATATAAGAAATATTTATTATAAAACTAAAAATAACATTGATGTCATTTATTAAAACTAAATCCTGTTTAATTCTTCATCAAAGACATTTTTATCATGGTGTAGAAGTTCGTCTTCATACATAAAATAGTTGACAATACTTTTTAATATCAAAAAGTATTTGGGACTTTTATTTAACATAGAGCATTATTTTATTTTGAAATAAAGTAATATTTTCAGATACAACTTTACTTTCAAACCAGAAATCAAAATTTAAACTTCATATAAAGAATTCAAATGCTATATCACTTTGGTTTGAAAAAAGTACTTTTAGCTTATATAGTGTGATGTATTTTTTCTTCACTGTAATATGAGATAGTAGTGGATGGCAGCCAAACCAATTAGTTGGAATCAAAATTTGTGTCAACTTTATTTTCAACCAATTAAAGATGCCAACCAAACTAGACTCTGGAGCATTAATGATTACTAAGTAGACTATAACCAAACAAGCCCTACCACCACTTTGCCAATAAAAGTAATTGAATGAACATTCAGTATAACAGAGGTATACTGTAAAAAGATATGGATAGAAAACTTCAAGAAATGAAAACTTGAAAACTTATAGAATGAATAAAAAATTATGTTAGCTTCCTTATATACCTTACCTTTTACTGAATCCAACTATTGTTGAAATAAAGTGATATTTCTATATCCAAAGAAGATTGAATTCCAAATCAGAAATAAGGAATTTAAGTACCACAAACCACTTCCACTAACAGCTTTTTGGTAGTGTGCCAGTGTTTATCTTTCTTCCAATGTTTACTCCTACAATATGCCATGTGGAAGGTGGTTACTTCTTGGAAATTAACATTTACATTCTACAAAATGTCATGCACTTTTTTAGCATAGGCAGAGAAGTTGAACAACTAAAAATTAATAAGCATTTACATTAATGTGCTCTAAAATTTGAAGTTTTATATTTGATTCAGTTTAATATTTTTGTATATATTTAGTCTGAGATAAACCATTCTTACAATTGTAAAGGTGCACAGCAAAAAACTGCATTTCAGTTTGGCAAAAGCAAACGATCTAGTATCTTTTAATTGCATATAAAGTATGTTACCATTCTCTGGTTTTCTGCATTTTATTACTTCACAAAAGACCTACTAAATCTAGACCAGAATCGAACCAAACTGAATCTACTCAATCTAGTACAGTTAGTCCAAGCCAGAACACATTTTGTGTGATACATTCACAAATGTTGCTTTTTAAACACAACCATTAAGAAAATGAAAAGTAGTGGCAACCCCTTGACTTAATGAGTGACCAAAATTGATGTGAATTTATTGTCTCTCTACTTTCTATATAAGCCTTCACTGCAAATCTTTCATAGTTTCTACTTCCATGTGAGCTTCAAATTCCCCAAGGATCATATCCTCATTTTTCCATGAAGACTCAAAAGCTAATTATACATCTCATTCTTCTCCTTTGCATTCCTTGTTCATCCTCTTTCACTCCCATAGATAACTACCTTCTTAGCTGTGGGTCACAGAACAATGCTTCTCTCTTCAACCGCATCTTCACGGGTGATTCCACCAACCAAGGCTCAAGTTTTCTCTCTGGTGACAAATCCATTTCTCTCACCAACCAAAACCCTCCTCCAGATTTGCCCATTTTGTATCACACTGCAAGAGTTTTTCCCAGCACAGGAAGCTACAGGTTCAACATGAAGAAGCATGGCACCCACTTGGTTCGTTTTCATTTCTCACCTTTTAAGGCTCAAGGGTTTGATCCAAAATCTGCTAACTTCAGTGTCTTGGTTGATGGTAATTTGGTGCTTACAAATTTCAAGCCAAGTAATGGTGTGCTGTTTAAGGAGTTTATTCTGAAGATAGAGTCAAATTTGCTTGAAATAGTGTTTAGACCTGAAGGCAATTCAGGTTTTGCCTTTGTCAATGCTATGGAGGTGTTTACTGCTCCTGTTGATTTTGTTTTAGATTATGGAACTAGGTTGGTTGGTCCTTTTGGTGTGGTAGAGTACAAGAACCTTTCATCCCAGGTTTTGGAAACTGTCCATAGGATTAATGTTGGGGGTGTGAAAGTAACTGCTTTTAATGACACCCTTTGGAGGACATGGATTCCTGATGAGGAATTTCTGGTTTCTAAGGATGCTGCTAAGCCAGTGGTGAGCACTCACACACCAAATTACCAGAAAGGAGGCGCCACTCGGGAGATCGCGCCAGATAGTGTTTATATGACTGCTCAGGAAATGGATAAGGATCACACCATTATAGCCTCACAGTTCAACATAACCTGGGATTTTCCAGTGGCTCCAGGTGGTGTTCGACACTTAGTTCGGTTGCATTTCTGTGATATTGTTAGTCCTGTTCTTAATTTGCTCTACTTTGATGTGTATATCAACGGGTATTCTGCATACAAGGATCTGGATTTGTCATCTCTTACAGTCCACGTGCTTGCATCTCCGGTCTATGTAGATTTTGTTGCAGATTCTGATGATTCAGGTGTTATGCGAATAAGTGTTGGCCCTTCTGAACTGAGCGCTTCTAGGGGGATGAATGCCATTTTGAATGGGGCAGAGATAATGAAGCTGGTGAATGTTGTGGACTCACGTGTTGTTCCTGGGAAGAAGAGGTTGTGGATATTGGTGGGTTCAATTGCTGGTGGTGGTACTGTTGTTTTGCTTTTAGTTATATCTGCTTTTGTGCTTGCTCTCAAATGCAGGAAGAAGAAGAAGAAAAAGAAACCAAAACAAAGAACAATGGAAAGTGTAGGATGGACGCCTTTACGTGTGTTTGGAGGGAGTTCACTTAGTAGAATGTCTGAAGGAACAGCTTTTCCCTCTCCTGGTTCTTATGGTTATTTTGGATTGAGAATCCCTTTTGCTGATATACAATTAGCCACAAATAATTTTGATAGGAGTCTAATTATAGGATCTGGTGGGTTTGGTATGGTTTACAAAGGAGTGCTCAAAGACAATGTGAAGGTTGCAGTGAAGAGAGGCATGCCTGGATCAAGACAAGGCCTTCCAGAATTCCAGACTGAAATAACAATCTTATCCAAAATTCGCCATCGCCATCTTGTTTCACTAGTTGGATATTGTGAAGAAAATTCAGAGATGATACTAGTTTATGAGTATGTTGAAAAGGGTCCACTTAAAAAGCATCTATATGGGTCAGCAGGACATGCACCTTTGTCTTGGAAGCAGCGGCTTGAGATATGCATTGGTGCTGCTAGAGGTCTCCACTATCTACACACCGGTTTCGCGCAAGGAATCATACACCGTGACATCAAATCAACCAATATTTTGCTGGATGAAAACTATGTCGCCAAGGTTGCTGATTTTGGTCTTTCAAGATCAGGACCTTGTCTCGATGAAACCCATGTGAGTACTGGTGTGAAAGGAAGTTTCGGTTATCTTGATCCGGAGTATTTCCGAAGGCAGCAGCTTACGGATAAGTCAGATGTTTACTCATTTGGGGTTGTGCTTTTTGAGGTTCTTTGTGCCAGATCTGCTGTTGATCCACAACTTGACAGGGAACAAGTGAACTTAGCCGAATGGGTACTTGAATGGCAGAAAAAAGGAATGCTGGAACATATTATTGATCCTTATCTTGTTGGGAAGATAAAGCAAAGCTCGTTGAAGAAATTTGGTGAAACAGCAGAGAAATGTTTGGCTGAATATGGTGTTGATAGGCCAACTATAGGTGCTGTATTGTGGAATTTGGAATATGCACTTCAGCTCCAAGAAAGTGACCAAGAAGAGGAGCCATATGATGATAGCAGTGCTCAGGAAACATTGAATGTGACAACTACAATAACTCCTGGGAGTCCTTCTACCAACATAAGAAGAGAGGGAGATAATGATAATGGTTATTCAGACATAAGCGCCACTGAAGTTTTTTCTCAACTAATGAAGAGTGAAGGTAGATAGAGATAGAAATGTTATGCAAATAGAGGCAACACTTGATCATGTATAGAAAGGCTCACATGGAAATAGAGGTACCACGGTGTACCCGTGCTTTGATAATTCTTTTCTGTATAATTTTTCTTCTGTTAAAGAAAACTGCACCCATACCAATATTAACATTTGCATATGGAAGGCAGTGATAAGCAAGACTCATTCATAGTTTCTGACGTATATTTGCATAATCTTTATTTTCATGATGTCTGGCATTGAAGGGATGCAAATGTTATGTAACCGTTCTGTTTTTATGAAGAGATGAATTAGGTATAAGTTGCATGTTTATAAGTTTATCCAATTATTAATTTTTATTTGACAAATGAAGTTGATCTTAATGATGCTGCATGAAGTAAAATAGTTATCGTAGTTAAAAAATTCTGTTATTTACTTATTTTGGCCTGTTATGAACTCATTTGAGAAAATAAAATGCACCATGTTCTTCATATATATTGCTTTCACCATTGTGAGAGGATAAGTAGGCAATCTTGTGTCATTGTTTTATCCTCTGACCAAGATAATGCAAAAGCACATGAATGGTTTTTAAACTTAACACACTCCCTCATGGATTTCAGCTTGAAGCAGAGAAAATGCTTGAAAATCCACCTTTTTTGTGTTTGAAATTTAACTTCTATTTGGATGAATGAGGGTAACAAAGATCAAATGCTAAACTTAATGGCCATATTTTTTACAGAAGCATTCAATGAGAATTCATCATACTGACACTGACACATCATTGTAATTAATATGATAATGTGGCGATGGAATGAATTTCTATTGTCTGTGTAAAAGAAACTGTTTTCAAGGCTACCTTCCCAGATAATCATGAAAATACAATCCATTCTTGTGTTTTACGGATCAGTTGTAACTCAAGTAAGTTATTTCCTAAGAGATGCTGTAGGTTCATCCAACCAGACTCTTTTATAGGAATATATACCTCAAAGCTGCATCTACATTTCACGTGCTATTGTGTCATTTCTTGTTCTTTTTCCCCGAATATTTGTCGAGCAAGAATATATGAGAAGATATGTACCAGCTAAAGAACATGTTCACATTTGTCAGATCAGATCAATCGAACTCATTCAACAACCGCCTGTGTATTTCACTTGAAGAATATGTAGAATCTCCTTTCCAGGTAAAAGGGTCAAAGAATACTTACTCAATTCTAGATTTTGTTGAACTTATAGCCCTGCTCACATTTTCTTCTCACTCCACTACTATTCTACAGAAAGAGAAGGATCTTTTCAGGTAAGGTTGAAATGATGCATGGAAGAATTTACACAAACACACACAAATGGCTACATGAATTACTATTACCCGCAATCAAAGGTCCAACCTATTAAAAATAAGATTCCTAATCAAGTAGGACCACCCACATGAACAAAATTGGCTTCCACCATTTTTGCCTTTGCCACCTCTCAAGAGGTTATTCTCTGTATGGACTTCTGAGCTCTCTCAGTCAAAAAGGCAAATACACTGTGCGCATTGCTGCTGGCTTTTGCAATGTGGAGGAAATAGTAGTTTGCAATGCCGTGGTCCACTTGTTTATTTGAGACATGTTTCTCTGTGCTTCTTACTGCTTCTTGAGCAATAAAAATTTATTTGTCTGATGGAACCTGTGTTGTTCTTATACATGGAAATTAGATACTCTGAATATGGTGACAAGACATTACAAGTGGGCACGTCACTAGAAGTCTCTGAAGAAAAAGTTGTGTCATGCCTAAGAATGAGTTTGGTTCAATTATATAATGGCATGTTTGGGTGCATGTCCAACCTTTTCAAACTCTTTGTAACAGACACGTTGCTTATCATAAAAACAAGCTTTTTTCTGAAATTAGCTCAAGTTTTGGGAAAAGAAGTCTCCCAAACGTGAAATGCTCTTAATCTACACACTTTATTTGGAAAGAACAGGAACCCATGTTAAATTGGACAATCATTTATCAACTCAAAATTTTGGTGGAGCAAAATTTCATGTCCCTATTACATTACATTTGGTATTTTCTTTATTGCATGGATTACAAGTTAAAAGAATAAACCATTAACTCAATGAAATATGCTTTGACAAACCTAAAATTGGGTGACCTAAGAAGATCAAGAAACTTTCACTTTCTACATAATATCAATAAGTAAATTATAAATCTAATATAGTTTTATAAAATTGACAGATAAAAATAAATTTACATTCACTTATATATTAAACATTATTTTTATTAATTATAAAATGTTTTTATTTTTAATTGATGTAAGATATTTTAAAAAAAATTCCAAAATTAAAATTTATCTTCTTAGTGGTCTTAAGTACAAGTGTGAGAATTCCAAGTTTAACTACACAGAATCTTCAACATTAATTACCTGCTCAGCATTCAACTCTACATGGGTATATTGAAGTTACATGAAATCCATTTACATGATTTTTTTTTTTTATATATATTTACAATAATAGGTTATTAATATAATAATTTTACTATTATTTGTATAAAATTGAGAAAAATGCAATAACTTTGTTGTTGTTTGTATACAATTACATCTTTATCTCGTAATATAATGTAACTATTATGCAATAGATTAAACTTTCCAAAAAAAAGCAATTATCACAAAGGGGAAATATTAAATTAATTATTTTTAAAAATTAATGAATAAATATTACTCGCTTCATTAATAGCGAATTGTTAACTCTTTTTAAAATGGTCAACAACTAAAGGTATAATATAACGAAATAAAGAAATATTTTATTAGGGTCTTAATATTGCGAAAACGAAGTGAAATTGTTAAAGAGAAAAATACCAAAAGAAATTATTTTATATCTTGTTTTGTTTTTACATAATGCAGTTTTTTTATTTGTATTTTAAAGAGACAGATTTTATTTAAATTTATACTGTTATAATTAAATACATTAATTTGTAATCAAATTAATATTTTAGATTTATGTTTTACTTTTTTTTTATTAAAATGAATATATAAATAAATAAATGAAGTTTCAAATAGTTTTAATTGTAAATATATATCATCTTCGTGATTACATCGATGTAATTACACACACACACACACATATATATATATATATATATATATATATATATATATATATTAGTTGTTTTTTCAAATATACATGAATTTTAATAAACATTTTTTTTATAAATTTGAGTAACTATTACAATAAGTATTCAAGAGTTTACACACACGTATGAGTTTTTTTACATGAAAACCTATATCGACCCACACCATTATTATTTCTAATCAAAATTCGAATTTTTAGAGTAAACTTATGTTTTTAGAGTATTTATTTTGACGTTGAAGATATTAAAAGAAACTAATAACATATATTAAAGTTTAACAAATAGTAATGAATTGAGTAAATTTTTTAAAGGGAAGAGTAATTCGTAAAAATATATAAATTAATTTTACTTTTTTTTTATAAATCAGTACAGATAATAAAAGTGCAATAATAATTAATTTTAGATGTACATTAATTCATCATAGTATTTAATATCTTATTTTTTATATTGATCAATACATGACGAAATAAATTATCTAAATTTTAATATATTAAATTTAATATAATAAAAATACGAAACACATGTTTCATTAATAATTAGTAATTATTGTTGTTATTATTTATATAAGGATCCACACATTGCGCCATCTCTTAATTGACGGAACAGTCCATTATATTAGGGCAAAGGACTCGAAATTTGTAACTGAAGAAAGAGAGGGTAAATTCGTCATTTCGAGTCACCAGCGGCCCGTTTGTGTGACCGTTAATAATGGCGTGCATGACTGATGGAGCCCACAAATTCCAACTCTCTCACTGATCATTAACCAAACACATCCCACAGTGGCAGCCAGCTGTAAAGAAAATAGGGTTTCCCATAATTTAATGAATTTAGAGGGGCAAAAGAGTCTTTTCGACAGTCCCTTTTCCTTTTCTTTTCCCTTCTGATTTTGTTGTTGTTCATTTTTGTAGCTTTGGTCTCTCTCATACACAGTCTCTTTGTTGTGTTCCCTCCTTCTAGAATATAATAAATCCACGAGAGAAACCCGAAAATCTTTCTATTCTGAAGAGAAAATTTGGATGGTGAAATTGGAGGGTTTTCCAGGATCCCGAGGCCGAATCTCGGTTCAATTTACGAAGAGGGAGAGGAACAACAACACCCGTTATTGCAGTTGTCGTTGTTGTTGTTGATTCTCGAATTATTTAGAGAGACCCAGATAGGTGAATAGCGTTTAGAGAGAGAAAGGTGAAGTGGGGTTGTGGAAAGTTTGGGTTTTGTTTTGTTGTTGTTGCGGGTGGCTGGTGTGAAAGGGAAAGATGACGGATGTAGTACTGCATATATACGATGTGACGAATAGTGGATCGGAGAAAACCAACAACACCATTGTTCAGATCAACAAGATCTTCAAGGATGGGATTGGTCTCGGTGGCATCTTCCACAGCGCCGTGCAGGTCTTGTTCTTAACCTAACTTGTAGAAATTCATGTTCTGTTTGTTATTGTTTGAGTTTCACTTTTGATTCGATCTAGGTTTTGTTTTGCTTGTGTGTTATGGGGAACTTGATTGGTGTAAGCAAATGTTGATTGGGTGAGTGTATTTCTCCAATGTGGGACTCTACTGCTAGCTTTGGAATTTCATTTAGTTTGGATGTTGTTTGCATGAAGCAGTGTATTTGAGATTTGAGAAACAGCAATTAACTTGGTGCCTTAGTGATTGTCAGTGATGTAAGCTGTGATTAGAGTTTTTATTTTGCAGGTATATCTATGGTGTAGTTATAAATATTTTTCATTCTTCAGCTTGTGTTTTTGCTGTTGGATTGAGAAGTTATCTTGTATGTTAGAGATATACTAGATGCTGCTTCTAGTTGTTTCTATCTTTATTGTGTAAGTTGGGGCAGCCCTGGATTTTTATGGAAGATAAGTGTTTAAGGTGGTTTTTTAGGTTCCGATGTCGTTGGTAACTAGTTAACTGTTATGTTGTGAGAGTAGTAATCATGCTGAAGTGAAGATAGAAAATTAAGATATGGACTCGGGCTAGTATGTGTGATGTATGATATGGCTGCAACAGACGTGACTGTGTATGTATGTCTTTCTATTATAATGGAAATCGTTGATATAATTTTTTGGCACGATTAACAGACTGACATTAGGATCTCTTGGATCTCTTACTCTAATTCGGGCATGGACTAGTCATTTTGGTATATCTGGATGCTGGCTTGATCCAGTCATATGAAATCTTAGTTTGAGTATTTTTATTTTAACAGAAGGAAGTGTAATTGCAGTATTCTAGAGGAGTTTAGGAGGAAGTATGACACGGTTTTTTAGACGTAATTAATGCTGAAACCAATGGGACAATGACTCTGGGCACTGATACCACCCAACCCTACAACTTTCCAAGCATAAATTTGTGTAAACCAAAACTGGAAGTTCTAAACATTTTTATTAATTTTGTATGTAATATGTAGTTATATACTTCCCTTTACCTTTTCAAATTATGAAGAATACAATTATTTCTTTTCATCGTTCAGTTATTACTTTGGCTGGCACTCCCAGTTTGCGATGGCTAAAGTAAAGGAACTTATCTGTCAGTGTGAGATGGAAAATCGTCTTCTTTTTTACCAACTTCTACTTGGGAAATATGGTGATGCAGCTTTCTTTATCATCCAGCTTAAGCAGAAATTGTTACCCTCACAATATTCTTTTTTTTTGTTGTTTATCGCATGTTTTTTGCTTACATCTTTTGGCCCAAATTTTATTTTTCATTGACACTTTTGTTTCCTTGACACATGGTAGACTTGTTTATTTTATTTTATTTTGTGGTTACATAGTAAGATTGTTTGTTCTGCTGTGACAGGTTTATGATGAGGATGAATGGTCATTTGGATTCTGTGATCAAGGAACCGGAGTTTTTAGTTGCCCTTCTGGAAAGAATCCAATGTATACATATCGTGAATCCATTGTTCTTGGGAAAACAAACTTTCCCTGTTTGAAGGTGAATCAAATACTAAGAGAACTCAGTAGAGAGTGGCCAGGGAGTTCATATGATCTGCTGGCCAAAAACTGCAATCACTTCTGTGATGAATTCTGTGAAAGGCTTGGTGTACCTAAACTTCCAGGTAAATATCTAACTAAAATGATACTTACATAGTGTTCATTTTTTTTCCCTAAAAGAGGACCTAGTCATATTTTGGACCCATAATGTAAATTCTAAGGTATGTGTTAGACCCCGGGAGTTGGTTAGTCCCATGAAACTTAGTTACGGGCCTTCGGTTTGGAAGTCAGATAACAGAAAACATATAAGGGAGTTATTGCCGTGGAGCCAAATGGGAAATAGAAGTGGAAATTGGTGATCCCTATTGAATTAAGATGGGTAGTTGAGCGATGGGATTTAGTTCTTGTGCTTTTTATTAGTAGTGTGGAAATGGACTTAGCTCTGTGGGTATTGCAGAAGTCACCTCTGTAATACATTCTTTATGAATTGTGTTTTTCTTTCTTTCATTTTCTCGTTTCTGACGGTATGCTAGAGTTTACCAATAAAGTTTGTGTTTGAAGTACTGTTTCTCCCAGATAAAATATAATACTTATCTTTGAGGAAACTTTATTCAAATTAGATAGTTATATGATTGTTATCTTATTGTAAGCCGTGTTCCGTTCAATTCACCTTTTTTATTAATTTTACAGTGTAGATACAGAAGACATCTATTTAGTTCAATTTACATTTTATATTGAAAAGCATAAATGCTCTTGGATTGCAGATATATGTATTAATAGGGAGTTAGGATTAGGAAAGATGGTTTAGTCAAGGCAATGATGTGCACTCAAAGGAACTGCGAGTTATTGGATATTAGGGTTGATAGATAATTTGTCACTTCTCATTTGAAATTTATATGTAAAGTGAAGATGTCTTGAGCAATGATCCATCTGGTGAATTATTGCTTCTGTTCTTTACTTTTCATCTTCGACCTTGTATTCTTACAGCTTCCATGACAGGTTGGGTTAATAGGTTTGCGAATGCCGGCGATACTGCTATGGAAGTGGCTGGAAACACTGCATTACGGGTAAGAAACAAAGTTCATAATCGACCAAGTTATTGTCTTGTGCATACTATTTGTTGGAATTGTCTCATCATAACCTGTCTCTTGTTCTTTTGGCTTGAACACTTCAGTGAAGTAGTTATTACTTATTATTAGTATTGACATATTTTGATGATACCTGGTGATTGCAGTTCCGGCAAGCTAAAACCGAGATTGTGTCAGCAAGTAAAGTAGCATACCGGTTCCTCTTAGGTGTTACGAATAATGTTACTAACAACGTTAAGAATGGTCCAGAGTCCCCTAACAATTCAAATAGAGGAGGAGGGTCCCCAAGATTTCAAACTGCTTGGTTGAAAAATATGATCACTAATGGTGCAAAACCATCCACCAGTTCTGAAGCTGAGGATCAGAATGGAATTATGCCTCTACCGCCAAAGCGAGATGATGAGAAGGCAATGCTACATAGTTCATCTTCACACGATAGTTGAGGGAGTCTTTGTGAAGGCTTAGTTATGCTGTGTAATGTAATTTGTGAAGGCTTAGTCTTTGTGAAGTCACAGAAAGTAAACAAAATTTTACATGCTATTCATTTGTGTATCAAATGTAAAATTTTCATTACTTTTACCAACTCAAATCTTGTTTGGTGCCCATGTGTTACTGATGAACCACCTGAACTGTTTATTTAGTTTGTCCTTATTTGATGTTTGATGTCTGATGTTCTTCATGATACAACGGCTATTTTATCTCTTCAACTAATTTGGCCTAACGTTCTTTTCCACAAATTCAAGTTTTGAAATTATACTTTATGTACTTTTAGGACAATTGGAGTCATGTTCTGGTTTATTATAATATATTTACTTGGATATTTTCATATTTATAATATATTTTAAATTTTGTGTAATTGATATTGTATAATAAATAAATTATAAATATTGTTTTAATTTTGTTTTCATCAACACATGGTTGTGTATAATACTGCATTGGACAAACTTACATATAGTACCATAGGTATCATAAATGTTGTTCCTCACACATTTGAACTTTTATTATTGTACTAAAAGCATCCCATGTTACTAAAACTATAGGAGAACAACATTAATAGGTATCTTTAATATTTAGGTTTTCTCTTTTTGTATTGTCCTACCATATCATACCTTATCATATTAAGATCTAATTATGCCTTTAGTTAATAAATTTTGAAGTAAATTGGGTTTAAAAATTTAAATTTTAAAAATGTGGTCTCAAATTAAAGAAAACACTTATTTTATTTTTAAATATGAAATTTGAGGGACTAAAATATTTTGAAAAACTGCTTCTAGTTAGCAAACAATAAATCCAAGTTTTAAATTCATATTTTTTTTCAAATTTGAAAGACTAAACTATATTTTTTTTAATTTAAGGGATTATAATTAAATTTATTTTAATTTGAGGACCAAAATATAATTATATCTTTTATCATTATTATTTTGTTTCTTTATAAAGTGAATACCAAAAAGTTGTTGTATTTAATATGTTGAAAGCATAAATGCGTTTAAATGTTTCTTCATTTATGAATAAAAAAGATTAAACTTAATAAAAAATATTTATACGGTCATGACCATTTGTAGAAAAATAATGTATTGTTTGAATAAACTTTTGCAAAAGTGTTTATAAAATAAATAAAAAACTAAGAAAGTAAAACGAATTAATTTTTTTGATAAATTCTCTTATTGTATTTACTCATTTAATTTAACTAAAAGTTGAAGTGCAAAAATTTATTTCAGCAGACGTATTGGATTAGGATTTTACAGGATTTTTTTTTTTATAAAAATGACTTTATAGTATTCAATTAAATTTTTTAAATGATGTAAATGCTCTTATGGTATTCAATTAAATTGCTAGAAATAAGTTTTTAAAGATTTTTGTAACTAATAACAACCCTCCTGATGTTAAAAAAAATATACAAATTAGCTAAATTTTTGTTTAAGATGAATTTTAAACTTTTCCTCCTCTAATTGAAGGCAACATAACGTATGATATCGTTATGATGAAATTAAACTAAATCAATATAAAAATCTTTATCTTCAGTATTATCATAAAAATAAAGACCACCATTGTACATATATTGTTCAAATCTAATAACAGAAACGAGAAAATTAAATTGCTAATACATAGAAGATTCATATAGAAGGATATAAAGTTATAATTAATTAACTATTAAAGGATTAAAAAATTATATTGATTTGACATCAACTTTAGTAAAATCTTAATATTTTCTAAAAATTGATAAAGTTTTTTAAAATTTTATATATCCAAAATGTCCTATCTTTGAAATTGTTGTCATATAAATAAATTAAAATCATAATAGTAAAAGTCTAAAGACAATCTAATAATTCATTACACTTTTACATAGTCTTTTAAAAATTTTATGTTAAAAATATCCTTTTAAAATTTCAATCCTATTTATTCCCCTTAATTTTCCCTTACTCCTATTTCCATGGAATCTATTTAACAGTCCTTTTCACTTTTTTAGAAAGATAACAAAAGTTATATGTAGAATTCGAGGGAAATGAAATGATATAATTGTAATAAATTTATGTGCACAAGGTTTGAATTGGCAGGGAAAGTTATACTGTGTCAAATTGTCAAATAGTTTCAAACATGCAAATGGCACAATTTATAATGCGGCTTATCCATAAGATAACGTAGACCCCTCTTGTCAAGTGCCAAAAGTCAAATGTGTGAAAACTATGAACTCTCCCCAAATAAAGAAGTCATGAAAAAATGGTGTTTATTCCTTTTATTTTCTTTTTCTCAAAATGGAGGATGGGAGTGACAGAAACTAGTTTCTTTTGGAACCTAGAGACCACTAAAATAATTTTGTTCCCCTCCACAAAATCTTGTATACATGTAATATTATGTCATTTTCCATCATTGGGGAATTGAATAGATGTTGTTTATCTTTCTCTCACCAAAGTAATATGTTAATCTAACTCTTATTGTATAGAGGGACTGAAAGAATCTTTATTGATTGAACAATTAACTCCTTTGCTTCAGATGGACTCCGCTTCTTTCCTTCACTCTTTGCTCTTTACCTTCGGTTCTCAGTGGAAAGGACACCTGCAAAAGGTGCTCTGACGCTCAAGTAAGTGTTCAGTATTTAGTACAATAAATGCGTAATAATGACATACCTTTATCTTAGTTGTTATGCCTATTTATATGAATTTGATGAGTCTTATTATTGTTGGACCAAGAATAACACGTTAATTATGATTAATGGTGTATTACCTAATTTTCCTTATGGCTTAGTCTTGTTAATCATCCTTTAAACATGTCGGTCGGTACTGGATACCGAGACATCTTGGAACCATCCGCTCCCAACCGATACACTAACCTTTTAAAAAAACAAGATAAAAGTTTACACTTTCATCTTTTCAATGGGAGTATGATAAGACAATGTTAATCCTTTCCTCATTTGTATTTTGAGTATAGCTTACTCTAATCACCTTAAATCTATACAGTTTCTATCATCTGATTATAATGGTGACACCTCATTTTCTGTAATCAGATGTGAATGAAGTATTCAATGGATATGGAGATGTTCAACGAACACTCAACAGCTTTGTGAATAGGCTACCCTATCTCTCTAGTTTCTGGTCTGCAAGGGGATACCTTTGTGAATAGGCCAACCAATCTGTTTGATTTATGGTAGAGAAACAACAAAGTTAAAGATGCTCCAAAATTGAAGTTATGAATTGTTTCTTCTTATCCTCTTTAGTATTTTCAATCCATAGAGGTATGTGTTCATGGTTTAACATTTATCAAATCACGAGGAATTAACAACAAAATTTTATGCAGTGTGAACATAAACTACTAAAGTCATAGAAGGACAACGTGCAGTTAACTTTTCTGCATTATAGTATTATTCTTTACTTAATAATTAAACCAACAAAAGCAAATAGAGAACCTATTAAATGTGATGAAGAGCTATGCATCATTTATGGACTGATTCATTCAATCTCTGGTTTTAGAATACAATATTTATAAAGTATGGCAGATGGCTTCTTTTGTTGGTAGCTTTGACTAAAGAGTATTAGTGCCAACGTTTCTAACTCTCCAAGGGGTGTGAAGTGTATGCTTTTAAATATGAGGCGTGGTTGAGGGTAAGGTTTTCAATTTGGTGCTCCGTCTATTGAACTAAAATTCAGTTAGACCAAATTTTCAGGAAGCCAAAATGTATTTAATTGTAAAATAAACATGCGCCATGGCAACAAGAATAAGTCCATTTCTTCTACGTTGATGATACTATATCATTTTTATGATGTAAATCAGACAACTTTCCATTAACAGTGAACCGTTTCCTATGAAGAGCAGCAAAATGATTATGATTTTTACATAAAATGTTTAGCTAAAACAAGCAAGATCTTACCAAGTACAAATTGGTATGTGTATCTTGGATTTATATATATGAAACCACATTTAAGCCTAACCATTCCATGTCCTTCCTATATTCTGTGTTAACAACAAAATTTCTGCTATACCATATTTAAGCCTAACCATTCTATTTCCTTCCCATATACTGTGTTAACAACAAAAAATTATGATATACCATAAGCAACCTATGTGAAATCGTAAAATGCTTAAGAGAAGTGTTTTACCATGTTAGCTGGAGGACAAATAAGATTTAAGAAGGCAGTCATGTGAAGCACATTCTAGCACATACATAAATACAGAAAATTGCCAAAGCTGAAATCTCACTGCATATTTAGCAGCTAAACCTGAGGATTTAAATGTGACCTAAAATCATGTAAGTTAGCATGAGAGGTTGAAGATACGTTTTATGTACAAAGCGTCATAAGCTCTGCCATCCCTTAGCATTGGTTATAGGTTTTGAAACGAAACAATATTCAAGCCTTTTTAAAATTGAAAAGGGTATTAATTAACCAATGCAGTATAGTATATAAGACAGAACTTAGCCCATTACTTACGAACTGAGATGCCAATAAATGTTGAACAAATCTGAATCTTCACTTTCTCTCAAATGCTCACAGAAAAAATGTAAAAGCAAATTAGTTTCATAGTTTCTATCATGATTATGGTCTGCAGTAAGAAAGACATGAGCTTTGCCTCTAACTTCAATCCAACTGCTACCTGGAATCCTTTTCATCCCCTTTTCCTTCATTTCAGTCCTTACGGTTGCGACGTCTGACCACTTACCTGCTGCAGAATGAGCATTTGACAACATCACATAGGACGATACATCTTCTGGATCTAAAGACAAAATCTTTCTTGCTGCAAGCTCTCCCAACTCCTTGTTAGAGTGGATTTGACATCCCCCAAGCAATGCCTTCCAAAATCCAAGTCCAGGGTCAAAAGGCACGCTCTGAAGAAAATCCTCAGCTTCTGCAAATCGTCCAGAGCGAGCAAGCAAGTTAACCATGCAAGCATAATGCTCGGGCTTTAGTAAATTGGGACTCTCAAGCCTGGCCCGATTGAAATAAGAGTAGCCCTCATCAACAAGTCCTGCATGATTACAAGCCCAGAGTAACCCGAGAAGGGTAACATCATTAGGTTTATATCCTTCAAAACCCATTCTTTCAAAGAAGCTTATCGCTTCAACACCCCTTCCATTCTGTGCATAACCACATATCACGGCATTCCACGAAACTATGTTCCTTTTAAAAAGCTTGTCAAACATTAGCAGGCTGTCGTCCATGCTTCCGCACTTTGCATAAAAGCTGATAAGAGAATTACCAACAAACTGATCAACCTTGCCCAAAAACTTGATTGCGCATGCATGAAAACTTTTCCCAACTCCAAGGGAAGCTATATTTGCAGCTGCACAAATCACACACGGAAAAGTAGATTCATTTGGTATAAATCCTTCTCGAAGCATGCCAATAAAAAAATTCACAGCTTCTTCATTATGACCCGTTTGGCTGCACCCACCAACCATCGCATTCCACGAGACAACATTCCTCTCAGGCATCTCATGGAAAACCTGCAGAGCCTCTTCAAATCTCCCTCTCTTCAAATACCCACAAATTAGAGTTGTATAAGACACCACATTAGGGTGTAGAGTATCTCTGAAAGCCTTCTGGGCATCTTCTGTAGTACTCAGCTTGAAATACAAATCAAGAAGAGGAGTACCAACAAATACGTGACAACTAAGGCCAACCTTCATTGCACAAGCATGAAGCTGCCTCCCAACAATAAAATTTCCATGTGACGTGGAGGAGTTAAGCACGGTTCCAAATGTGAACTCATTGGGTCTAATTTCTGAGGCCAACATCTTACAGAAAAGATGGATAGCATCTTCATAGCAGTGGCGCTTAACAAAACCCTGAATTATGGTCGTTGCTGAAGCAACAGTTAGGCCAGACATTTCTTCAAACATGTGGCAGGCAACATGGAAAGTGGTTGAATCCAACCCATATGCATTAATGTCTTTGTGTACAGCTGATGCTTCATGCTTATTGGCCTGATGGGTTTCAGTAATATAGCTACAAGAAACAGAATGGGGTGCAATCCACGTTTGAGCAACGCTGAGTCTAGAAACTATGTTTCTCATGTGAATCTTCATTCGATGTAGGACTGAAGTTTTCACATTGATTTTGTTGCCTCACAAGTTACAACCATTTGTTGTAACCCAGGAATTGTGTATTTTTAGTTGTAGTTTGCTCAAATCAACGTGGTTGTTTTCGTGTATCTACGTTTTACCTAATTTATAACTCGAGGAACTTTTATAAACTCGACCTTTTGACTACTAAACTTGAGTTTAGTAAATATTTAAAATATATTAATTATATAAGTGTTTTTTTTTCTCTCAAAATCGATAGATGAAAGTTATTGTAAATAAAACAAATATAGTAAGATTTAAATTACGATTTGTTATTACCCAAAATGATGCCTTGGTTGGAATTTTGAAGTGGTAAATAAGTAACTACCTCTGAAGTTAAATTGTTTGATATTGAGCACATTAGATTAAGGAGTGGATTTGAATAAAATAAATAAAAAAGGGAAATTGTTTAAATTAAGGTAAATATAGTAAAAAGAAAGAAAATGTAAAAGTTTTTAAGTAATGTATAAAATTGTATTTTTTTAATTAATAAAAAGGTAAAATTAAAAATTTACTCTTTAGTTTAAAATTAGTAAAAAAAATAAATAAATTTGATTTATTTATTAGATTTTAATTATTTGTAATTAACATATTGTTTTAGGTATTATTGATGTTTTTCATTTGGGTGAAGAACAACAATGAACTTGATAAGTTATTTGTTAGTGCTTTATTCATAATTTTGTGAACCTATAATTTAACATTCTTCATCCTTCTTAATCGATGATTTTATTAATGAATTTTACTTCTTATCTTAATATTCTGATTCCTCTTACTAACATATATTATGCATACCATAATATTCTTAATACAACAATTCAATGTTTCTATTTCATAATTATTTCATAATAAATCAGAGTAATAAATCACACCAATAAATTATGGTTATATGTTTGTGCTAAATATATTTTTGATGAATCATTTACAGTCTTTTTGTCACAATTTTATTCTTAAAAAGTCTTAATAAATTAAAAGAAATTGATGTTTATAAACCTAAGAGTTTTAAAGAAATTTGAATTTATGACCCAAATATAATCCCTTAAATCCTAAAGATGAAACACTATAATCATTTCATACATTGAAGTTTAGATAATTATAACGTTTATAAATTATATTATGGAGAAGAGCGATCAGATAATAATACATTTAAAAAGAAAAGAACTTGAATTTTTTATGAATAATAAAAATAAATTAAGCAGAAAATAAAAAATAAACCATTTTTTTATTCATATATTATATAATAAAGCAAAGTATTAGATAATGATTTGAATTCATGTGCAAACGCAAAATGAACCCCCTGGGTTATTCTCACAATGAGAACCCTTGAACTTGTTCTCCCTAACTTCCTCGCACCGGGTAAGGCAAGAAAGAGGATCACAAGGGTACATTGGGATCATAAAGTTGTTGCATTCCACATGATGAGCCTCCATGGCTAAGACAACCAAGATTGTTAACACCATCATCACACCCAACTTCTTTGACATTTTTTCTCCCATCAAAACCTTTCAATTTTCAAACCTTTCTCTTGTAGATTGTTTGAGATATGAACTCACAAGAAGTTGGTTCTTCCATATTTATACATTAAAAACACTCTTAGAATTAAACTATTAGTTAGTATCAATTAATTTCATTGATGTAACATTTTTTTTTTATAAATATAACATTAATATTTATTTTCATTGACCATCACATTTCAAACTCATCTTCATTGTAATAATTATTATATAAAATCTTCATTTAGTTTTGTTGGATTTGTAATACCACATTTTTTTAATATATTCTCGTGGGTCAAGTCACATTCAAATCGTGGTAGTGATTGAGTTATTATGCTCTTAAGTGCGATTGCAGAATTATCATGTATTGTAGTTAGTGTACCGAGTCACTTAAGAGTGGACTAATGAGACAATTAATAAAAAAATTAATATTAATTAATGTCATCAATGTAACATTCACTTTTATAAATAAAATATTAATATTTATTTATTAATTATCACATCTCAAAGTCATATTCATCACAATAATTATTATATAAAATTTTCATTCGATGTAACATTCAGTTTTATAAATATAATATTAATATCTATTTATTTATTAACAATCACATCTCAAAGTCATATTCATTGTAATAATTATTATATAAAATTTTCATTTATTATAATTGTAACACCCCAAAATATATAATCATTTTATAAAAGGAAATAAAATAAAGCAACGCTCCCCACTCTTTACCCAAAGTTCCTCGTGCACTGCACATATGTATGCTTGTGTATAAACAACACGTGCAATGTTTAGTTATCGAAATCAAATTATAACATATGAAGATATAAGTAAAAATAATAAATTAGATTAATCATTCATATATATCATTTCATTTCATTTTTCCATCAATCGTAATCATATAATAATCAATATTAATCACCACAACTCAACTTCATTCCAATATCATCATGAACAATCATATGGACCACACATGGATCTATACACCAACAATATCCAACAGACCCATTTTGGAAGACTTGTATTAATTAGGCTCTACCAGATACTAACATATGATCCAACCCAAGACTTAGATTTACAAGCGAAACTAAGATAAAGGATCAGGATAAATTCAAACATCAAATACCGTGTGACTACAAGCGGTCACGGTGTGTATGAACTCCCTCATCAACTTCTCACCTACTAATATTTTAGTTTATGTGACTTAGATCACCAATGAAGCTAAAAGATTTATGTTGAAACATATGTGTCAATACTTAATACCAAACCAATCAATAACTCATACATTATCCCAAATGTATGATCTTAATTTCATACAATTCCATAGTCCTCATACAATGTATATCATTCACATACAATGCATAACAATCTCTGATGTATTATTTAACATTTCTCAAATTAATTACACAATGATCTCAATTTCACACACATTCTATCCTTCACACCAAACCATATCATTTAAAAATTTCACAATTCAATTATCACTCTTATATATATTACATACCATTCAATCTCCCAACATTTAAACTTTCACAAAAAAATGTATGATTTGCAAAAAAATTAAATTAATGCATAATTTAAATAATTGTGAAAATGCATAAAAAACAAAAAAGAAAAATTATGATTTTTTTTAGGCTAGTTTGAGCGAAATTTTCTAGTTTAAGTGAGAATAGGCTCGCTTGAGCGAAATTTTTTCGCTTAAGTGAAAATGAGGACGAAAGGGCTGATATTTCAGTGTGGCTTTCGCTTGAGAGAATAGGCTCGCTTGTGCGAGAAGAGAACTAAAGAACAAATCAAATGCATGGATATTTTTGCTGGAGCAAGAATTGTCTCGTCTCAACAAAAATATAAGAAAACCAACCTAAAAAAATAGACTTAAATATATTTTCAAAGATCTATTCTAAAACAATCTAACCACATAACTTCTAACAATTCAAAAAGATCAATCCAAACTAAAATTCGTTCAAACATCATTCTTCAATCATTTAAATACCATCTAAACTACTCAAACTCATCATACCACAATCAAATTCAGTTCAACTAACTTCATACTTAAAAATGCATAACATAATTTTATATTAAATTATTATCTAAATAAGCGACCTTAAGGTTCTATTGAATCAAAGATAGCTTCCCTTACCTGAGATTCTTTATTTCTATGGAAATTTCATATCTGACAAGAAAATCACTCTAGGATCTAAGGACCTAAAGCATGTTATCCAAACACTACAAGAAATTTTCTATTTATATATGGATTCAAATCTATATGTAAATTGAACATTACATACAAATTTTACATACAAATTTGAATCCATATGTAAAATGACGTTACATACAGATTTTTACATACGAATTTGGATCCGTATGTAAAATCAGCGTTACATACGGATCTAGTTTCGTATGTAAAGTGAACATTACATACAGATTTTTACATACGGATTTGGATCCGTATGTAAAGTCAGCGTTACATACGGATTTTTATATATGGATCTGGATTTGTATGTAAAGTGAGCATTACATACGAATTTGAATTAAATATTTTTAATAATTGTAATAATAATAACATTGATATTATTGATAATATTAATATTAATATTAATAAAAATATTAATATTAATAATATTATTATTATTAATATTTATAATACTAATAATATTTAAAATATTAATAATATTAATAATATTTAATAATATTTACAATATTTAATAATATTTATAATATTTACAATATTTACAATATTTAATAATATTTACAATATTTAATAATATTTACAATATTTAATAATATTTACAATATTTAATAATATTTAATAATATTAACAATACTTAATAATATTTTTAATAGTAATAAACTTATAATGTTTATAATATTAATAATATTTAATAATATTAATAATTTTTTTAATATTAATAATATTTAATAGTATTAATAATTTTAATAATATTAATAATATTAATAATATTTAATAATATTTACAGTATTTAATAATATTAACAATATTTAAAAATATTAAAAATAATAATAGGATATTAATAATATTTATAATATTAACAATATTAACAATAGTTAATAATATTATTAATGTTAATAATATTAATAATTTTAATAATATAAATGATATTAATAATAATAATAAGTATAATAAAAATCATAATATGACAAAAGAATTTGTGTGATGTAGTGGTTAAAGTTTCTTTGGTGTAGATAATACTAAGAAATAAAAAAAAAAGATAAAGATAATAATGGAAAAATTAAAAATAATATGGAAAAAATCCGTATGTAAAGTTACCTACGACAGTTTTACATACAAAAAAAATTCGTATGTAATGTTAAACACTTCTCTCAATTGTGCCCATCAAGATTGATGACCAAATCATAACAAAAAATAAAGAAAAAGGGATCTTTATAGTAAACTGAAACTTTATTTGTTTGAAAACCTGATCGAGTAGAAATGTAGCCTAAATCCTCAACTACTACATGTGTGATCAAATTTTGGAATAGTTGAGATATGAGAGATAAAATGAAGAGAGAAGGGAGAGAGAGGAGGGTGGTGTGAATTATTACTATGCCCTTAAGTAATAAGAAGAGTTGTGTCTTAACCATTAGTTATATCAACGGTAAACACTCAATCCAACAATTAGTATTAGAGGCAAGGTCACGAGAGTTCATTGTAAGCCCCCATAATCTATTTATGTAGTTTTTCATAGACTCTCTTGCCTTTGTCTCATGCTGAAGGGGTCATATAAAATTGGAGGTTTGACCAGGTTGACAGAGAACTGTTCCCTGAACAACTTAGAAAATTAGTCGAAAAAGGAGATGTGGCCATCAAGAAGCCCACTAAACCACTGCAGGGTTGTACTTGTGAATGTACCCATGAACATCTTGAAATGGATAACATTTGTTCCCGCATAAATAATCATCTAGGCAATGAACGTCGTGAGATGATTTTCAGGGTCTTCTACCCCCGTGAAAATGATATTGGGCGTGATGTAGTGTGGTGGCACAAGCTCATCCATGATCGCTTGCGAGAATGGCTTGGGACGAGTTCTCAAGGGCACATTCAAACCTCGCTCCCTTGTGGAGCATTGATCACGTTGTTGTAAACTCTTGCGCAAGTCCTTGTTGGCCTTGCGCAATTCCTCACTATTTGCTCGTGAAGCATCTATATTCGTCATCAATTGATCTTGCCTAAGAACTTACTCAGCTCAAGCTTCTGTAATGATCTTCTCCTGCTCGACTTTAGCTTCTTGCTGGATATGCTTCTGCTCTCACCTGTTGGCTTCCTAGAGAGTTCTTATGGTGTCCATGAGTTGTTGTAAGGTGGGGACCTCACTTCCTTCAGATCCCACAGGTCCTTGTCAAGTGTTCCTCATCGCGCTGCAAGGCTTCAAACACGAATGTGGGTGGGATTAGGTTTTATCGGGTCCCACGGTGGGTGCCAAATGTTCTCGCCAGTTGAACCTGGTGAGAAGCTCCACTTCTAGCCTGTCTCCTCTGGAATCAGTTCTACGTCTTCTTGTTGCACTGGAACGTGGCTCCATTAAAATAGAGGGGGCTCTACCTGTTGATCATACTCTGATGATCAAGTCAGTGAGAGCTTACTAAAATCAAATAAGTATTCAATCTCAATCTTAGAAACACCATACCTTTATCGAGGGACTTAAACCCCTTTTATAACTACTCTTGTAACAACTTTCTCTCATGAGAATCTTATCTTTACTGAGTGTATAAAATAATAACAGAAAAACCACCTGCTAACGGGACACCATTTCAGGTGCTAATAGCAGAAAAACATTTTGGTTTACGTGGGCACCCTTACACACGGTGCAATTTTCAATTTTATCTTTTCAACAAACAACTATATGCATATATTTACGTATCTTAACAACCACACACACTTATCTGTTAGGTTAAAAAAACATATTATGCTAATAACCTTATTTTAATATCTAACAAAAATATTATTTTAATTAGTCTCTAACGGGCTTGCCAATATAACTAGGTAAAACTCGTGACCCATTCTTTGGGCCTAACAACCGAGTGGACCTACCCACGCTAGTGCACTGAGCATCCGAGCACTCTGTCCAGTACACTCATAGATAATCATTTCATTGGTATAATAGACTTCCATTTAGTCTGTTCTTAGAATTTTTTATGAATATATATAGTCTACATGTGTATCGCTTTTGTTAACATATGAATTTTGGTCTAGTTTCCCATATTTTTTTATATTTTCTTTTTTTAATAGTATTTTTTTTCATATGATGACAAATGATTGTTGTTAAGTTGCATAATGATACTTAATATGAATTTTTTTATAAAAAAAAATATTAATAGTGTGTTATAGACAAAGATTTATCAAAAGATTCTTGACTTGTTGTAATTTTCGTGTAATAACTGCGATTCAAAAATAATACTTACTTGTTGTAATTTTCGTCTAATAACTGTGATTCAAAAATAATACTTAATTGTTGTAATTTTCGTGTTTATAGACAAAGATTTATCAAAAGATTCTTGACCGTCACTTTTTGAGAAATTTCAATTTATTGACAGAACTTTAGCATTATTAACAAATTTCGTGTGTTAGTAAAATCAAATTTTCTCGTAATATTGCAAGACGAGTTTTTTGGTATTGACCAACCTGTAAAAAAATCTTTATATTACGAAATATTAATCTATATACAAATATACTTATCGCAGATGTGTAATTTTTAGACGATTAAGAAGATATTAAAATATATATTAGACATTATAAACATTGCATAACTAAGTTAATAACATTAAAAACCGATATATAGGTTTTAACTATTATCCTTTATTTTGGTTATTTAGTTGAGTGTATCTTTTTCTCATTACATATAATTAGATGAGTTCTTTTTATTTAAACTAAGACAAAGTTGTGGATTTTCAATTTGAACATGTTACATGGGTTGGAATGAAATAGAACATGCTATACTAGAATAATTCATTTCTAATAGCAAATTAAGAAAACATACTCAATTAAAGCTTTATTATATATAATAGCAAAGTAGTAGATAATGATTTTAATTCATTTGCAAATACAAATTGTAGCGTTTTCGTTACAACAAAAACCATTGTAGTTTTGGGCCATAACTTGAAAACAGAGGGTAAAGCAGCGAAGAGGTTTACAGGGATCCATTGGCGTATAAACTGTGCATTCCACATGATGAGCCTCCATGGCTAAGACCACCAAGATTGTGAACACCACCACCATCACACCCAACTTCTCTGACATTTTTTCTCCCATCAAAACCTTTCAATGTTTTAAGCTTTTTCTTTTAGGATTGTTTCAGATATGAACTCAGCAGAAATTGGTTCTTCCATATTTATATGTGAAAAACACTCTTAGAATAAAAATATTAGCTAAATATTAATTAATGTCATTGATGTAACATTTTCCTTTTTTTATAAATATTACATTAATATTTATTTTCATTGACTATGACATCTCAAACTCATCTTCATTACAATAATTATTATATAAAAGCTTCATTTAGTTTTGGTAATATTATTAACTAATATATCTAACATTTAGTTTTATAAAAATAATAATGTTTATTCTTTAACTATTACATTTGACCCATCTTTTGCAATAATTAATATATAAAATCTTCATTTAGTTTTGTCAGATTTATAAATAACTGATGAGAGAATTAATTACATTAACTAATATCATTAATGTAACATTTAGTTTTATAAATATAATATTAATATTTATTCATTAACCATCACATCTCAAAGTCATGGCAATAGTTATTTATTAAGTGAGTCAAGTCATATTTAAACTGGACAACAGTTATTATTAAGAGTCAAGTCATATTTAAACTGTCATATTTAAACTGGACAATTGGTATGAGGAAAACACTCACACTTATTAATATATTAATCATATTTATTAATTTATTAATTATTTATTCATATTTTAAAGATATATATAAGAATATATTTTCTATTTTTATGGTCTAGAGTATTATTTTAAATCCATGATAATATTCATGTTTTTTGCTTTTGGGCTTTTAGGTTACATGTAGTTATCAGGTACATTTTTTTTTTTTGCACCTCTTATATATATATATATATATATATATATATATATACATATATACCTGTGTGGATGTCAGGGCCAAAGTGATGTTGTTCCACGTCAGTACCTAATTGTTGTTGTCCAGCAGCTACTTAATTCTTCTAGTCCTTTCTCCTTCGCGCGTATGCACGTCCGGTCGGCGGGGCTACCTGCGATTGCACTCCGACGCTCAAGTCAGTGCTCCTCTTTTCTCAGTGTTTCAGATAGATTAAAAAACGTACCTTTTCCCCCTCTCAGAAGTCTTTCTTATAGGTTGACTTGGGCTTTGGTTCGTGTGGGCCAAGTAGGTAGTTGCTGAAGTCGTGCTTAGTGGTGTTTGGGTCATGAGTAGTGGCTTTCTGATATTAAGGGAGTGTTCCTGAAAATGTCCTTGACCCATTCAACTACAGTTGTAACTGCCATTCTGCCACGTATTTATTTTATTCGTTTTATTTAACATGCATGTTCGGTCGTACGGAGCCGACCGGTACAATATATATATATATATATATATATATATATTTAGTTGTACCTTCAGACATTTACGGAAAGAATACCTTTTTTCCCTTTCTTCTTCTTCATTTCTATCTCTACCCTTCGTGTTTTTGCTCTAAGGTTCTTAATTCCCTTTTTGGTTTCTCTTGCTTTTTCTGTTATGGCCTTCTTCACTCTTCACGATGTTGAAGTTCAAGCTTCAAGTAGAAGCTTCTCGGCACATCATCTTCGGTCCATTACATAGGAAGCGCCACTTTTGCTCTTTATCCTTTTCAATATAGTATCATAGCTCTACTCTCATATCTGCTATCTTCATTGTTCTTGTTTTGTTTCCTGGTTTTTCTTTGTTGTTGTGTTTTTTCTTTTTGGTTCATCCCATTTTGTTATTCTTTGTCCTAGACCATACTTATCTGTCTTTGTACCTTAATGAGAATCCAACAATCTCCTCGGTATCACTAGTTCTTGATTCAACAAATTATCACACTCGGAGTAGATCATTCATGACAACTCTGAGTGCGAAAAACAAGATAGAATTTGTTCCTGGCACACATCCTTGCCCAGCGAAGGATCACTCTAGTTTTGCGGCGTGGAATCGATGTAATAACATGCTGGTGTCATGGTTAGTACACTTTGTCTCTATTCCAATTAGGCAGAGTATCATTTGGATGGATTTACCTGTTGATATATGGAATGATCTAAAAACTAGATACTCTCAGGAAAATCTTTCTAGAATTTCTGATTTGCAAATGGAAGCTGCTACCCTAAGTTAGGGAGATCAATCTGTTACCGATTATTTTACTAAGCTTTGTATTATCTTGGATGAAATTGAAAATTTTAGACCTAACCCCACTTGTACATGTAAAACAAAATGTTATTATAATTGTGTTGTTATGACTCTTATTAATCAGAGAAAGCTTGAGGATCAAACAACGCAATTCCTTCATGGGTTAAATGAGCAATATCACAACATCAAGTCTCATGTTCTTTTACTGGAGCCCATTCCTCTCATACTAAAGATTTTTTCGTTGGTGGTTCAGCAAGACCATCAGTTGGTCACTAATACATTTGTTACCAATATTAATAGTGTTTTTAGTAATGTTAATGCTAATCGCAACCCTAATTTTGCTCTTGTTACATGTAAGATAGGTCACATAGAAAATGTTTGTTTTTGGAAAAATGGTTTTTCAAATAAAGACGATAGGATATACAAATATAAAAATAATAAGAAAATATGCACTTATTGTGGTATGAATGGTCATATTGTTGAGAATTACTACAACAAGCATGGTTATCCTCCTGGATATAAGTTTTCCATTGGGAAATCCACTCAGATTAATAGTAGTGTGTCTATTGATGATGTTCTTATGAAAAATGTCAAAAAGGGTAGGAAGATGGCAATATTAGCCTCACTCCTATGCAATATCAAATTCTCTCGGACATTTTTAAGCAAAGTAGAAGCAATGCAAACAACAAAAATCTTCTTAATTAAGCACAAGTGAATCAAGTGAGATCTTTCTCCACACATTCAACTCACAAACTGGCTGATCAATCTTCAACAGGTAATCTTTCTATCAAAACTAATTTGCCAAGTATGAAAACTTGTTGAGTTTTAGATTCGAGCGCCACTGACCATGTATGTGTTTCCTTATCAAATTTTGCTTCATACAAACCTATTAAACATGTTCTTATAAATCTGTCCAATGGTCACCATGTTTTTGCTAATTACTTTGGAACTGTTGTTTTCAATAAAAAAGAATTTATCTTAGCAATGTTCTATATGTACCAAAATTTGCTTTTAATTTGATCTCTATTTCGAAAATCACTTCAAATTTTGATTTTGGATTAATTTTTTTCTTCAAATCAATGTGATATACAAGACAATGTTACCAACGAGACGATTGGTATAGTTAAATCCACTGATGGATTGTATATTCTTGATTTTGCTATTTTTTTGTAATTTTGCTATAAAAAATGTAGCTCCTTCTTAAAGTACTGCTGATAAAAACCAAAACCCGTGGCACAATAGAATGGGTCATATTTCTAATGAACGATTAAGTGTTTTGAGAACTCAATTTCCTTTTATTACATCTAATAAAGCTCATGTGTGTGACACTTGCCATAGAGCAAAGCAAAAGAAATTTTCTTTTAACTTGAGTAGTTCCTATACTAATTACTGACTGCATATGGATATTTGGGTCCCTCTTTTGTTGCTTCCATGTATGGTCATAATTTTTTAACTATTGTTGATGACTTCTCTTGTTTTACTTAAAAATTTTATTCTATATGTTAAAAATCAGTTTGAAAACATTGTTAAAATAATACGTACTGAGAACGATGCAAAATTTGCTATGAAAAACTTCTTTTCCTCTAAAATCATTATTTCTCAAACTACTTGGGTTAAAATATCTAAACAAGATGGTATTGTTGAAAAAAAACATGAATATTATCGATCAAGAGTCTTAAATTTTATATCATGTGAGAATATTTTTAGTAAGAATATTTTTATAAAATATAGATTTTTCACTTATTAGTTGGAGTACGACTCCAATAATTCATATATCCTAATAAACTTTATGTTTTATTTGAATATAATTTAAAAATTAAAGAAAACATTAATTATTTTTTCACCATAGTTCCATCTTACTTTATTTGTGGTTAGAATTTTTTTTACTAATTTTTCAAATTCACTGTCATTCAAATATTACCTTGAAATAAATATTCAATACGACAAAGAAAATATTGCTCAACCGTTATACTTATGTATTTAAAAAATCGATTGACTTTTGCTTTTGAAATTTTGAAAAGTTTCTCTTTTAAAACTTACATTTTTTTAGATTCAAATATACTACTAATTGGTTTTCATATTTATTAGTCGCTTTATTTTTACTTAAGTATCAATTGCTTTTGGAGAATTTTTGTTTTTATTTATATTTTTAAAATTAATATCGGATATCACTACTACCAGAAAATCATTAAATAGAAACAAATTTTAAAGATAAAAAAAATTAGTCACTATTTTGACTAAATTAGATACTATTTTAGAGACTAAATTTTTTCTTGGTATATCAGTTGGTAGTTGATAACTAATTAGATTACAATTTAAAAATTAGTTTATAAATTTTTAATAATAGAATTACTTTAGATACTGATAATTTTTTTAGTCTCTAAAATAATATGTAATTTAATCAATATAGTGACGAATTATTTTTTGTTTCTAATTAAAATTAGTTTTTAATTAATGATTTTTTTAGTGTATTTTATTAATTATCTTCTTTTTTTTTTCTAATTTTTAAATAATTTAGGCATGCATTTGTTGTGTTAAACGGAGAGAATGGTAAAATAAATAAAAAATTGCATAACTATTTTATTAAAATTATGAAAATGATTGTACTTCTTAAATTTTCTAAAACAACTTATGACAACTCTATTACAAGTTACACCTATAATCATAAGCTTAAGATATGAGTTAGGAGTCTTATATTAGAGTATAGATATAATTTAAAATCTTAAACTATAAAATTTAAAATATTTTTCTATGAAGTGGTCTAAAGCATCTTGAACAGAAGATGATTAAGAGTTTTTTGTAGCAACATTTACACTGAACAGATACAACGTAACACTACTAAAAGTTGCTTAAAAGCTAATTCTTTTTCTAAGCAACTCAAGAATAGAAGATATTATTTTGTTATATATATATATATATATATATATTATGTACAATAATCAAGTATATCTTATAAATGATATGGATATGCGAATTGCTCAAAGTTTTTTAAAATTTATTTTGTGCGAATAAAATTGAGGTTAAATTTTTTAATACTGATGTGACATAATAGGAATCTCAAATTATTATTTTTTATATATGTATTAATTCTGTGAATATAATAATTCCGACATGAGGCCCACGGATAACAAGGGGTGTGTGTATTATAGTAATTAAGTGAAAATTATAGTAATTAAGGGTTTATTTAGGGAATTTGATGAAACTGTACTGTCAGTAATTAATCTTAACAAACGAGATAAATATAAACATTGTTCTGAAAAGATTTATAAATACAAGATTCTTTTTATAAGATATATTTTTGTGATCCAAATATATTTTACTCCGAATATAAAAAACTTACAACGAACTTTCTAGAAGACTCTTAAACTAGACAGAAGACCCTTTCGAAATTGAAGAGCACTTCATATGAGAGTATTATGAATAAGAAACCACGAGTTCTTTAACAAGGATAGCAGTAAGTGTTTGATGTTGATGTGCCAAAACCTTAATTTCACTATGATTCATATCACATTGACGAAGAGGAAGAACCCAAATTGCGCTTCATGCATCCTCAACATTCTTTTCTCTCTTCCCTCCTACTCTTCTTTTCTCTCTAATGCTTATAATCTGCTAAGAGAAATTTAAAATTTCTTATCAAGAAATTAATATTAAACATTATGAAAAATCATTTCGTCTCATCAAATATGATCTAGATGATACTTGTTCTTAGGAGACTTGGAGAATCTTTTACTAGTTGAACAATTAACTTTTTCGTTTTAGTCAGATTTTGTTTTCTTTCTTCATTCTTTGTTTTCTACCTTCGATTTTTGGTCTGAGGACATTTGGAAAAAGTGCTCCGACGTTCAATTAAATATTCAATATTTGGTGCAATAAATGCTTAATAATGATGTATCTTTACTTTGGTTGTTGCACCTATTTATATTGTTGTGATGAACCCTATTAGTGTTGGACCGAGATTAGCACATGAATCATGATTATGGGTGCATTACCTAGTTTTTCATACGAATTAACCTTATTAATCATTTTTTAACATTAATGCATTTAAACATGTTAATCGGTACCAAAACATTCCAGAATCATCCGACCCCGACCGGTACAATACTTACACTAGTTTAACAATTGAATATAGTGAGAGTGAAAGGTCATAACTAACAAGTAAATGAATGCACTACGGACAAATTTTGAAGGAAAAGAAAAATAAGCACAAAAATCTCCTTATGAAAATTTAGAATCTTGAGAATAGTGTACGAGTTAGACTACACTCGGATAGTTGATGACATATTCTAAGAGAATAAGATACTAATGTTTTGTTTGAATTAATAGAGAGATTTGTGGAAGAGGAAAATAATGAATTTGAGGAAAAAATATATAAAATTGAGGTTATTTGGATTAAGTGAAAGAAAATGAAAAGTAAAAGAAAATACACAAACACTTTGTGTTAAATTTTTTGTTTTAATTGGTAGAATTGTAAAATTACAATTTTATCTTTATCATAAAAATTAAATATAAATTACTTATTTCTACATGAAACCCTTTGGATTAAAATATGATTTATACTAGGATAGAATATCTCAATTAAAACAAATGCAAATTATATACCATTGTCCATATATAATTTTTTTAAAAATAAAAATAAATAAAAATAAATAAAATTTAAATATTTATGTTCTTACAACAAGGACCAAGAACACTTGAAATGGGTTAACAAGACTAATCCTTCAATCTTGGGCTGGATACTATCTTGGGCTGGATACTTAACTTCTCTCCTTGATGGGAACTCTTGGCTTCTCCTCTCGGCTGGTGCTCTCGGCTTCTCCTCTCGGCTAGTACTCTCGGCTTCTCCTCTCGGCTGGTGCTCTCGGCTTCTCTTCTCGGCTGGTGCTCTCGGCTTCTCTTCACAACAGGTGGGGGGTACCTGCAAGTCGCTCCGATGCCAAAGTCAGAAAAGGTTTAACATTCATCAGATAAAATCACTCTTACCTTTTTCTTACTCTGAACTTCTATTTATAGGGTTTCCTTAATGGGCTTTTCTCCTTTTCTGTTGGACTTTCTCTTTACACCTTTTTATTATTTACACTCCTCCTGTGGGTTTTAAACTTAATTGGGTTTCATTTTTATAGTAATATTTATATTTTATTTTATTCTTTAACATATATCTTTTTCATTCTCGGTTTAAACCTCTCGGTTTAAACCTTTTCCCCTCGTTTACTTAATGTTGTTCTCGGCCTAAACCTCTCGGTTTTAGCCTACCAGTACACTAGCCCCCGAGACAGAAATATTTTTATTTTAAGTTTAAACAAATATTTGTGTCTTAATATAATATAATAATGTTGACATTTGATTTGATTTGATATGGAACGCTTTGATTTCTGCGCTTTATTTTGCTCAGTTTACATGACTTGACAGGAACTTGCCATTTTGACCGTTAGATGACATATTTTTGAATGGTGCCACATTGTTTATAACGTTTGAAATTCTAGGGTTTTCTCTGGGCTATAAATAGGTTTGCCATTGGGTTTTTTATGATTGTGTGAGCTTTGCTGCTGTTGAAAAGGAAGCATATTGTCAATCTTCGTTCAATTCTTGCGAAGGTAATGTCTCTTTCAAGTTCTTCTGCTACTGATGAATTTTCAAGCGCGGGTGGTGAATCAACTGGCCGAGTGGTTCGAGAAGAAGTTCCTCCTGAGTCAAAATCTTCATATGCCACTCCATCTTGTATGAATGATTCAAGTGGAGCTCTTGCTGTTGATATTCCTCAAGAATTTGAATTTATCGTACCCCAGAAAAACCTTCGTCCTGGTTATCAATGGGTTAATCCTAAAGTCCGAGAGTATTTCTCGAAGTATCGTTCTGCTAACGAACTTCGGATTTTTCTTTCCCGTTCTCAAATTTATTACTCTGATATTGAAAATGATATCATTTCATTTCGGCGTGTTGGTGATGTTGATAATGTGTGTCATGGCCGAGAAGGTGATAGCTATGAATTTTTTTATTTTTATGCTTGCTTTTTCAGAGATCTTCATATTCGATTGCCCTTGAACAATTTTCAAATGGGCGTTCTTAATTTTCTTAATGTTGCTCCTACTCAGCTTCATCCTAATGGTTGGGCTGCGATGCAAGCATTCAATATTTTGTGTAAATTATTGTCACTTTCTCCTAGTCCCTCTGCGTTTCTATACTATTATAGTTCTCGGCCTGGTAAACGGCCAGGGTGGCTATCCCTTATTAGCAAATCCAATGTGTGTTTTCTTAAGCCTTTTACGTCGTCGTATAAGGATTTTAAAGGAAGTTTTTTCAAAATTCTAATAGAGCCAATAGGAAGAGAATACTTCTTTAATGGAAATTCTCCAAAATTTCCTCTGTATTGGACGAAAGATCCTGTGAAGTTTAACTCAATATCCTTTCATTCGATGGGTGTGGCCGATCGTCATGTTATTGAAGTTTTTAGTCGTTTCTCGTATCAAGTTCCCACTCGTGCTTTGCTACAGTTGTATACTTCATCACATCCTCGAGAAGATCTTACTGGTACGTGGTTGTTCCGCATTTTCTTGCTTTTTAGGATGAGTTTTTTAACTTTGCTAAATTTTTTATTGATTTTCAGCTCTGATGGCAAGTACTAATCCGAAAGCTCGATCTTACTTTTCGAAACTGCTTAACAAAGTGGGTGATGTAACTCCCCGACGTGAGAATGTGGTAAATCCTGTTGTGGAAGTAGAAAACGTGGAGCCAGTTGCTAATGTTGACGTGGTGGAACCGACAAGTAATGTCGATGTTGCTGGTCCTTCGAAGAAATCAAAGAAACGAGATAGGAGCAGCAAGAGGTCACATTCATCTTCTCGGCGCCATCGCCATAGTGGAAATGTTTCATGTGAACCTCTTCCCGAGACGATTTTTAGTGCTACGAATAAGTATGCAAAATTTGTTCAAACATCTTTTAGTGAATCATTTTACAATATGCTGAAGAATATGGATGCTGCTTCATTAGCGGATTCTGTTATTGAATTATCAAGTAGAAATCTTTTGATTGGAAAAATGATGAAAGAGAAAAATGGAAACTGCGTGTCGTTATCCGAATTTGAAAAGCTGAAGAATGATCTTGCTGAGTATAAGGATAGGATGAACTCTTTATCTTTAGAGTTAGAGAAGATGGCAAAACAGAAAGAACAACAAGAAATCGAAAATGAAGGTCTTGGAAAAGAAATTTCTGATTTGAAGAATGAAAACCTGAAATCTATCACGGAGAATGCTCAATTGTTCAAGGAGAATCAACTTTTGACCGAGAAGGTATCGGCGCTATCTTCTGCGAATGAATCCGACAAGAACACCATCAAACTTATGGATGAGGAGATTAATCAGCTAAGGACCAATGTTTTTGAAGTCGAAAGTTTTATTTTTGAACAACACAAACTTGGCTTTGAGAAGGCTCTTCAACAAGCAAAATACTTTTATAAGATTCCTATTGATGAAGGTAATTTTGATGTTAAAAAGGACTTTTATAATGGTGAGCTAGTTCCTGCTAATGAAATTCCGGATAATGATGCTGAAGATATGAATATCGAAAATTAGGTATAGGGTTTTAAGTTTTAGTTTGTCGGATACTTCTCGGTTACTTGCGGAGAAGTATAATTGTTTTGGAATGCTAGGTTTGTTGGATATTTGCATTCGTGATGTAATTCCTTTTTTTTGGGAACTTTGTTAATATAAATGTTTAAGCTTTTGTGGTTATTATCGTAATTTTATCCTTTGTTACGTTCTGGTTAAAATTTTCTGTTATAATCGTTGAGACTTGCCAGTTTTCGGTTCTTTTGTTGAAAGCGTTAAAAATGTTAGAATTGTTTGGGCTCATCTCTCGGTTTTAATGATCATTAGTTTAAACACGACATTCAGTTAGAGCATGAAGATATTGACCATGTTGTAACCTGGACCTTTCGGTTTTTTAAGCGTGATATTTCGGAATATAATCATTTTACATTAAAGATCTTTCGGTGTTTAACCCCATATTGATCTCTTGAGTTATTTATTTGAAATTTAAAACAAGTCATTTGTTAATAAAATTATTACCGGATTCTTTTGATTGGAATGTCAAAACAGTATTGTATTCTGTGATTATTGCATTTGGATTATTTGTTTTTGGTTTTTATCGCTCAAGCATTTTTTTTATTTTTTAAATTGTGAAGTATAAAGTTATTAATCAGAAACCTTTAATTTATTAAGGTTGATTCATAATTGATATATTATTGACTGGAATATGCAATTGTTGGTTTAGTAATGTATGTTGGATGAGTGGCTTTCGGTTTTTCGAATTGTATCTTTTAGCTCTGATCTTTCGGTTTTCGTTTGAGATAAAATGTTTAAGATTGACAATTTTTTAAAGGAAGATTCTGATAGCAGGGATTTTCAAAAAACGAAAGCTAACTCTGATCTTTCGGTTTTCATATAATTTGAAGGCTTTCAAGAGTGAGAAGTATATTTATGTTTGTTCGGGAGGGATTTCACCTGAAGTGAAAGCATCCAAACCCAAAAAAGTTATGTAAATCGACTCTCGGGTGGGATTTCACCTGAAATGAAAGCATCCAAACCCAAGGAAACTGTAAATCTATTCTCGGGTGGGATTTCACCTGAAATGAAAGCATCCAAGCCCAAAGTTATGTAAATCTATTCTCGGGTGGGATTTCACCTGAAGTGAAAGCATCCAAGGCCGAGAAACGAAGAATGAATATGTACATAATGGAAGATAACAAGACGGATTGTTTCTTGAGAATTCTTCTTCATTATATGATAAGTAATTTACATCTATTTTAACTAAAATAAAATTTTAGATGACTTGCATTCCAGGTTCTCGGTATCATTTTCTCTTCCAAAGTTTCTAATCTATAAGCTCCATTTTGCAAGTTTTCTAGCACCCTAAATGGACCTTCCCAATTGGATGCCAATTTTCCATGTCGTGGATCCTTTCGAGCATCAGTTCGCATTCTCCATACCAGATCACCTTCTTTAAAAGCCCTAAATCTGACTTTTGCATTAAATCTCTTTATTGCTCTTCGTTTGACTGCAGTCTCCTTTATTTTTGCTTTTTCTCTAAGTTCTTCAATAAGATCAAGATCGGTTCTCAAACACTCATTGTTGATATTCCAGTCTTCCATTTGTCTTCTTAATGTGGGTTCATTAACTTCTACTGGTAACATTGCGTCTGTTCCGTAAGTGAGATTGAACGGTGTTTCTCCAGTTGATGTTTGCGGTGTACAACGATATGCCCATAAGATCTCCGGTAATTTCTCTGCCCATAATCCTTTAGCAGTCCCCAACCTCTTTTTTAATTATCCAAGAATAACCTTGTTTGCGGCTTCAGCTTGTCCATTCGTTTGCGGATGTTCGACCGAAGTGGTTGTGGGCTTGATTCCCAAATCTGCATAAAATTCCATAAGTTTTTTGTCAATGAATTGTCGGCCATTGTCACTTACAATAGTATGTGGGATTCCGAATCGACATATTATATTTTTCCATATAAACGTTTGGACTTGCTGTGCCGTTATCTTTGTCAATGCCTCTGCTTCTATCCATTTTGTAAAGTAGTCTACAGCTACTATCATGAATTTTGTTTGGCCTCGTCCAAGTGGGAATGGGCCAAGTATATCAATTCCCCATTTTGCAAATGGCCATGGAGATATGATTTCTTGCAACTCCTGCGCTGGGATATGATTTAAGCTCCCAAACTCTTGGCATTTTCTACATGTTTTGACATAAACTTCACAATCCTCTCGGATTGTTGGCCAATAATAACCAGCTCTGCAAACCTTTGTTGCCATTGTTCGAGCTCCGCAATGCAGTCCACAAATTCCTTCATGAAGTTCTTTGACCACATATTCTGCTTGTTCTTTGGTCAAACATTTTAACAAGGGCATGGAATATCCCCTTTTATATAGCTCATCACCGATTAGAATGAAACTAGCGACTTTCTTTGCTGTTTTGACATCCGGCTCAACACCTTGCTCCTGGGTCTTTATGATTTCGATGTATGTGTTTATCCAGTCATCTTTAGATGTTGTAATATTGAAGCATTCGTCCAGAGTAACTGTCGGATGACTGAGGGTTTGTTGTATGACGGAATTGTGTTGCACTTGCCTTTGTTGGCTTGCTAACTTAGACAATGAATCTGCTTTCATATTCAATTCTCTTGGAATGTATTTCATCTCGGCCTTGTTAAAACATTGCATAATATTTAAGACTTTATGATAATATTTCATTAACAAAAGGTCTTTTACCTGATACTCCCCGTGCACTTGTCCCACCGACAGTTGTGAATCAGTTTTGCAAAGGACATTTTCCACTCCCATGTCTCTGGCTAATAACAATCCTGCAACAAGAGCTTCATATTCGGCCTGGTTGTTGGATGTTTTGAACTCGAATTTTAGCGCCATTTCGACTTGGAAATTATCTGGTCCTTCAAGTACTATTCCTGCTCCGCTTCCTCTTTTGCTTGACGCGCCATCTACATACAAAGTCCACTGGTCCTGTTGTGCTGATGTTGGCATCTGAATGATAAAATCTGCAAGAGATTGGGCTTTGATTGGTCCTCTTGGTTCATATTTGATTCCATATTCCGAAAGCTCCATTGACCATGTCACCATTCGACCTGCAAGCTCTGGTTTTTTTAAAATTTTAGATATTGGAAAATCTATCCTCACTATTACCTGATGATTCTGAAAATATGGTCGAAGGCGTCTTGCAGCATACACTAATGTTAGGGCAACTCTCTCAACTTTGGGATATCTGGTTTCGGCATTTTGTAGGGTTCTACTCACAAAATATATCGGTTTCTGCTCTGGGTTTTCTTGGATTAAAGCGGCTCCTATTGCTTCATTTGAAGTGGCTAAGTAGACTATGATGGGTTGATTGGGTACAGGTTTTACTAAGATTGGAGGTTCAGCCACCATGCTCTTTATTTGAGATAAAGCTTGCTCACATTGTTCACTCCACACAAAATTTTCAGATTTTTTCAACAAGTTTATAATCGGTTTAGTTTTCTCAGCCAATATTGGCAGAAATCTTGATAATGAATTCAACTTTCCTACTAGCCTTTGCACTTCTTTTAGGTTTTTTGGTCTTCCCATCTGCATGATTGCCTCACATTTGTCAGGATTGGCTTCGATTCCTCTGTTTGTCAACATGAATCCCAAAAATTTTCCTCCTCTGACGCCGAAAACGCATTTTTCTGGATTAAGTCGAATATTGTATTTCCTTATTTGAGCAAACACTTCTTCAAGATCTTCCAGGTGTTTCTGTATCTCATTTGATTTAACAACCATGTCATCAACATACACTTCTAGGTTCTTTCCAATTTGTTCTTTAAACACTTTGTCCATCAATCTTTGGTATGTTGCCCCAGCATTCTTCAAGCCGAAAGGCATGACTTTATAACAATAATTTGCAACATCAGTGGTGAAAGCTGTTTTCGGGATATCAGGTGCATACATCTGTATTTGATTATACCCCGAATAAGCATCAAGGAAACTCATCATCTCTTGGCCAGATGCCCCATCAACTAGTCGGTCTATGTTAGGCAATGGATATGTGTCTTTTGGGCAAGCTTTGTTCAAATCGGTGTAATCTGTACACATTCTCCATTGTCCATTTGGTTTTTTGACGAGTACCACATTAGACAACCACGTAGTATACTTAGCTTCTCGGATAAAACCAGCTTGTATTAACTTTTGAGTTTCTTCAATTGCTTCCTGTCGTCGTTCTTCTCCTAACTTTCTTCGTTTTTGAGATACTGGCTTTGCTTCCCGACAAACAGATAATTTGTGACACATTACCTCTGGATCAATTCCAGGGATATCAGACGGCCGCCAGGCAAATAAATCCTTATTGCTACGCAACAGTGTGATAAGTTTGCTAAGCAATCCATCAGGCATACTTCCACTTACATAAGTGCATTGTCTATCGTCTTGGCCTAACAGTACTGCTGTCGTTTCTTCTTTCGGTTCCAGCCTTTCCTCATTCAATCTTGGATCCAAGTCCACCATGACTACTATTTTTTCAGCATTTTTATCCATCTTCAAATTCATTTTTAGACCTGCTGCATAACATTCTCGAGCATCTCTTTGATTGACATAAACTGTCGCTATCTCTCCTTTTTCTGTTGGGAATTTCATGGCCAAATGCGGTGTTGACACGATTGCTCCTAACTTATTTAAGGAAGATCGTCCTAGCAACACATTGTATGAAGTGGATGCATCCACCACCAGATATCGGATTTTAATTTTTCTAATTTTGCTACCTCTTCCAAATGTTGTTACCAAATCAACATACCCCTTTGTGTTAACTCTTTCGCCTGAAAAGCTAATGATTTGCTCTCGGAAAGGCACTATGTCTTCTTCTCTCAAATGCAACCTTTTAAACGTATCCCAGAACAAGATATCAACCGAACTCCCTTGATCAACCAGGGTCTTCATGACAGCATATTCGGCCATTTCAACCGTGATCACCATAGGATCATCATGATCTAGATCAATTTCTTGAAAGTCTTCGTCTGTGAAAAGCATTGGTGGTAAAGTTCTTCTTTTAAAAACATGATTAACAGCCCTGATATTTCTCCAATGTTGCTTTCGTGCAGATGAGGATTCCTTCCCAGAAAAACCTCCTGAGATCGTATTTATAAACCCCCTAACCGGTCTTCCCAAACTTCGCTCTCTGCTTCGTCTTACTGACTGGGTGTTTTGATAGATTCTATCTCTTCTTTCGTCTGGCCTTCCAACCCTTCTTTCATCTCTTTTTTCCACTCGTTTATTTTCTCTCCTTTCAAACCTTTCAACCCTTCTTTCACCCAGCTCTCGCCCCCTTACATCTCTCTCAGGACTCAACCATGCTCTTGCGTTTCCCCTTTGAACAAAGCGTTTTAACTGCCCGGCATGAATCAACTCTTCTATTCTGTCTTTCAACCCAATACATTCTTCTGTATGATGACCATGATTTTTATGATATTCACAATGTTTGGTGCGGTCTGCCCTTTCTGGTGTTCTTGCTTTTCTTGGTGATGGTATTATTTCGGCTGCCATGGCTTCCTGTAAAATTCTTGCCCTGTTTGTATTTAGAGGTGTGTATTGCTGGAACTTTCGAGTTCTGAACTCTTCTCGGGCTCTTCTTGCAACAGGCGGGTGTTCTCTTTCTGTCACCCTCTTCTCACCTCCATCAACCCTTACTTGGTTTCGAAATTCCCTTAATTCTTCCATTTGCATAAATTTTGATGCTCGTTGCCTTAGTTCATCCAAATTGATCGCAGGTTTCTTGCAAAGACTATCGGCAAATGGTCCCGGTTTTAATGCCGTTATCATATGATGCATGGTAACCTCTGGACTAAGATTTCGGATCCCCAAAGCAACCTTTCCAAAACGTTCCATGAACATTCTTAAAGACTCTCCTTTCTCTTGTCTTATGTTCACTAAGGCGATTGACGTTAAATGATGAGGACGACTAGTTGCAAATTGAGCACCGAACTTTTCTATCAACGTATCAAAACAATCTATACTCAAAGGTGGGAGGCGTGTAAACCAGCTCAATGCTGCCCCTTTCAGAGTTGTAGGAAATACTCTGCACATAACAGCATCATTCCATGTATACAAGCTGATTTGAGTAGTATATATTGCAATATGCTCATCAGGGTCCGTACTCCCATCATATTTGTCAATGGTCAAGTTCTTCCAATTGTCTGGCAACGGAGTATCGATTATAACATCATAAAACGGATGTTTTCTAGAAGATGTTCCTGCACAAACCCCAGAGTTTTCAAGCCATCTTCTTCTGGTTTGAGAATTTTCGTTATGATATAGCCTCTCATTCACTTGTATCCCAGGTTGGACAGTTTCGAAAGATGAATTCAAAACCGTTTCCTCTTGTAACTTTCTCCTCATGTGTGCGTTTTCGGCTCTCAACATACTCAATTGTTCTTCATTATTCTTTTTTAACATCTCGAATTCTTTTTGTAATTGGACCAACATTGCCATTGGCATGTTAACATTGTCTTCCCGATCTCCACCTTGTTCTCCTCCTTGACTCATCTTGTCTTTAACCCTTCTCAATTGACCCTCGGCCCCACGGTGGGCGCCAAAATGTTCTTACAACAAGGACCAAGAACACTTGAAATGGGTTAACAAGACTAATCCTTCAATCTTGGGCTGAATACTATCTTGGGCTGGATACTATCTTGGGCTGGATACTTAACTTCTCTCCTTGATGGGAACTCTTGGCTTCTCCTCTCGGCTGGTGCTCTCGGCTTCTCCTCTCGGCTAGTACTCTCGGCTTCTCCTCTCGGCTGGTGCTCTCGGCTTCTCTTCTCGGTTGGTGCTCTCGGCTTTTCTTCACAACAGGTGGGGGGTACCTGCAAGTCGCTCCGATGCCAAAGTCAGAAAAGGTTTAACATTCATCAGATAAAATCACTCTTACCTTTTTCTTACTCTGAACTTCTATTTATAGGGTTTCCTTAATGGGCTTTTCTCCTTTTCTGTTGGACTTTCTCTTTACACCTTTTTATTATTTACACACTCCTCCTGTGGGTTTTAAACTTAATTGGGTTTCATTTTTATAGTAATATTTATATTTTATTTTATTCTTTAACATATATCTTTTTCATTCTCGATTTAAACCTCTCGGTTTCAACCTTTTCCCCTCGTTTACTTAATGTTGTTCTCGGCCTAAACCTCTCGGTTTTAGCCTACCAGTACAATTTATAATTATAATTTTTTAATTAAAACATTATTTTTATATTAAATTTCAATAATTTTATTATTTATATATTTTATAATTAATATTAATATTATTATATTTTTTTTAATAAATATATTTGTTTGTGTTATATTATAATTATATTATTATTAATAATAATTACCATTTATTTTTATTAATAATATTATTTAATGATTTTATTATATAAATTTATTTAGTTTTCGTATTTTATTATTATATTTGAATATTATTATATTTTTATTATATTATATTATATCAAGTAGAATTGTAACATATATCACTACAAGAAAGAAAAAAAGTTTTAACGGATGTTATTTAGCGGATGTTAATATAGTCTTAGAAATTGATTTAATTAATGAAGGTTTTTTTTAGCCTTCGTTAAGTTCCAAAGGTTATTCTAAAACCTCAGCAAAATAATGAGATTTTTTAAACCTTCGTTAAATTTCAAAGGTTTAATTAAAACCTCAGCAAAATAACCGAGATTTTTTAAATTTTGTTAAATTCCAAATGTTTCTTTTAAAACCTCAACAAAATAACAGAGGTTTTTTAACATTCGTTAAATTCCAAAGGTTTATTCTAAACTTTAGCAAAATAACGGAGGATTTTTTAATCTTTGTTAAATTTCAAAGGTTTATTGTAGAACCTCACCTCAATAAAACACTCTAGATTTTTCAAACTTGAATAAATAAATAATTAAAAATTACATAGTTTTAATATATTTTATAACTAAATTCTCTAAAATTTTGAAAGTGTAACTTTACATTACAAATAAGTTTTATAAAATTTAAAAAATTTATTTTAAAAACTCAGAAAAGTAACCTTGGATAATAAGTATTTCAAAAGTATTTGCATATTTTTTTATGATTGATTGTAGTTGGTTTATATAATTCCTAGTTTTTTTTTATTAAAGTTCGTACTTGGGAAAACCTGACTTATTTTGTTTTAACTTTTGAGTTTGTATATTTTATGTGCGATTTTAGTTTTAGTTATAATTGATAATATTTAATTCTCATAATTTTGAAATATTTAAATTAAGGCCTTTATTTTAAAATGTATCTAATAATTAATTTATTGTGAAAGTGAGAAGTAATAAAGTTAATTTCTTCTTGTAATATGTTTTCGCAATCTTTAGCCAAGATCAGACATGACTTTGAAGCCCACATCTGATAGATAATGCAATTATTTAGGATATATAAAGCAGTGATAAACTCCAATTGTTGTCGAGCTAGGTAATAGTGGTTCGTGACCCACGTAAGGGTAGTAAGACAATGAAAGAAGCAATATTGGAGTAAGAAGAAGATAATGTCTTATTTAGTGTTTCTTCTCCTTAGATATAATATACATAGGTGTGACTGAATTCTGATTCCTTGTTAGGACTGTCGTTGGCGACCATTGAGCCTGTGTTGGAGAGTAGTGTGTCTACGGTGGAAGAGAGAAATCAAGAAGATTGTTAGAGATGGTGGAAAATGGGGTTGAAGGTTATTTCAAACAACAAGTCATTTTACGAAAAAATTGAAACTCATAGTATTTTACAGAGATTTTGAAACCCATGGTATTTTACGGAGGTGTTGAAACCCATAGTATTTTATGGAGGTTCTTAAATCCATGGTATTTAACAGGGATTCTGAAAGACTTTTCCTAAGGTTTAAAAAAACCTGGGAAACACATTCCCTAGGGATGGTTTAACAAGGAAAACTGTAACCCTGGATAATGATTTAGTAGAGGTTTTAACCCTGGATAATGTAAAAATAAACTCTCGTTAAAATAATTTTTTTATATTATAATAATAATGATAATAATAATAATAATAATAATAATAATAATAATAATAATAATAATAATAATAATAATAATAATAATAATAAAGTTCATAAATTTTAAAATGAAGTTTTTAAACATATTTTTTTAAACAACTTTTATATTTAAAATATTATAAATTTGAATTAGTTTTATGTATAAATAATTAATTAATTTAAAAAATAAAAATAAAAGAAATAATGATGACTTTTAAAAAAAATTGAAATTAGTTTAAATGTAAAAATAAATAAAGTTGTGAACACTTATTTATAATAAAATGGTGAATTAAATAACAATCATGTTTCATTCATAACTTTTGAATTATGTTTGTAATCAGCTATGATAATACAATAAGAGGTAATATCTACATAACTGAGCTTGTTTAACTAATTACTTGTAAATAAACAAAGGTATAATCAATTAGTTGTTTGTATAATTGATTATGCTTTTAAAATGAAGTATGTTCTTGTGGAAAAGAATAAGGATCGGCTAAGGTGTGAATCCAAATTAATCAAGTTGATCGATCTATCTTAAAAGATTGTCGAACTTTAGTAAATAAAGTCAAGTGAAAGTGTATCTGCAAAAGATTATTTGACGCTTAAATCAGTAAGAATTTAAGAGAATATAAGTGAATTGTAAATGAAACTATTGAGTGAGGGTAAAATACTCCCATGAGATGGTATTTATAGGCTTACAGACCTGTACCGTCCCGTCCCCGGGCGTCGACCAGAGTCAAAGTCAAAGTCAACGTCAGGGCCAAGGTCAACATATGGTGGGACCACACGAAGGGCCCAAAGAAGGAAGTCAACAGAGCGACCACATAAGGTGTCGCCAAGATAAGGGCGTCGCCTAAACAAGGCGTCGCCAAGAAAGTCATCAGCAGTGTTACTCCCCGATACCCGTGGGTAGGAAAGACCATGGAGGGAGTGACACCACGGGAGGCTTCGGGCCCGCCTAGTTCAGAACAGTAATAAAGAGAAGGGAAAGGTGGCTTCAAGGCCATAGTACTAGCACCAGTAGGGAGTAGCCTGACTCGTGAAGTACCCAGGCCACCTCAGGGAGACCCTTGGGATAGATACGACTCAAGAGAAGGTCATGCCCAGGGGAAACCAGGTGCAGGGCGCGAGAGGAAGATGGATACACTCCTAGGGCGAGTGACTAGAGGTTGGGTCGCTTGAGTTGGCACCCAAAAAGTCACCCCTTTGCGCCAGATGCACCCAAGGAATGAGGATTCACACGATGAAATATCCCTCAATTGGGATACAGTGCTGTGAGACCCTCCACGTAGAATAACGGTCAAGTCAGGAGGACACGTGGCGGGAAGAACAGAAACATCAATGCTTTTCGGATAGTTTGTCAGGTATGAGGTAATCAAGATTATGTAATTAAGTTTACGTTTCGAACGCTTTAAGGTACTTTAAATGCTTTAAGTGTTTTAAACGTCTTAAAGGCGTCGAACGTTTTTACACCTTAAATGCGCTTTAAGACGCTTTAAATGCTAGAGACGTTTAAAGGGAGCTTTAGACGTTGGAATCGGTGATCGGACCTTTGGCAAATTTTCCCCAGAACACACTCTAGTTGCTTCCTCGAGCCCTCAGGCTATGCACAAGGGACTAGAGAAGGATTGTTTGCCGGAACCAGAAAACAGCACACAGTATACAGTTCTTTACCACCTTCAGAGCGCCTTTCACGGTGCCCCGACACGAAGGTGCAGAGTTTTGGTGTTTCTTGTTAGCTGACTTGAGCGTCGGAGTGCAAACGGCCGCTAGGGCGCCCATTTGTTCACTTCTTTACAGGTGTTCGCAGATTACCAGAAAAGGGTGTCACTAGCTGACGGGAAAGGTTGCACAGAAAGACGTACCCAGGTCAACCGGCAGGAACATTTGGCGCCCACCGTGGGGCCGATTTAAAACATCAGTCCCATCACAAGTTTCAGTTCGACAATTCCAGAGAGTTTATCAGAGCTACCATAACAACAGGAGAAATTCAGAGAAAACGGTGAAGAATGAGGGCCACGAGACAAGGTCCAGCGCGCGCTACGAGCGAGGAAATGACCATGTAGCAGGTCATGGCCATGGTGCAGGGGCTGCAGGATGAGATGGCAAAATCAAGGGCGGAGCAAGAACGCATGCAGGCAGATCTTGCGGCCTCTCAGGCGAGAAATGAAGAGCTCCATCGCACAAACGAGGAATTGCGTCGCGGTTTGCGCAACAACCAAGGGCAACGCGACCCAGATGAGACCGAACGTCTCACCCCCCCAAGGGAGTTTTCCACACCATTCTCGCAGGAGATCCTGGAGGCGTTGATCCCCAACACATTTGCAGGGCTCAAGGTGACTTCCACAGGGATGGAGGATCCCGAAGCACATCTCACCGCGTTCCACACGCAGATGGTGCTAGTAGGCGGCTCCGACGCCGTAAGATGCAAGCTTTTCATGAGCACCTTGACGGGAATGGCCATGGATTGGTTCATTAGCCTTCCAGATGGCCATATCACCTCCTTCGTGCAGCTGTCGCGGTTATTTAGGGAGCAATACCTTGTGAATAAGGCCCCACCGCCCGTTTTGTATGATCTGTTTGACGTAAAACAATATCAGGGTGAGACTTTGAAGGAGTACATCAACCGTTTCGGGGCTCAAGTAGTGAAGGTCGGGACTACGGAAGAACCCATGATCGTGTATGCGTTCAGAAAAGGCGTATGCCCTGGCCCCTTTTGCGAATCCATCATTCGCAACCGTCCCAGGACCTTCGCTGAAATAAGGCGTCGTGCGGTGGAGCATATTGCCTCGGAGGGAGAGGTGTGTGAGAAGCGCACGAGTGTCGCACCCACACGCCCGAGGGCACAGACACGGGCTCAACCCGTCAGGGTCAACAAGACCACAACGGGAAGGAAGAATTAGGAAGGGAGACGCCCCTACGAGGCGAGAAAACCCCAACCCAGGGGTCAAGCGGGAGGAAATCGTCCGGCCAAGGAAAGGGCCAGACCAACAAGGTACGACTTCGTGGTGGAGTTGAAGGACCTGATCGCCGTACCTAATATAGCCGAAAGATTGAGGCGACCAGCGAAGTCTGACAAGGTGCTAGGGCCTCGCAAGGACTCTTGGTGTGAGTTCCACGAAGCTTTCGGTCACCATATCAACAACTGCCTATCGCTGGGGTACCAGATAGACGAGTTAGTAAAAAGCGGGTTCTTGAAGGATTATCTCACTGAACCTGCCACGACCGTAGCACTGCCGGAACCAACGGAGGATAAAATACATGAGATGCCGGGTGACGGCGAAGTTCACACCATTTCTGGTGGTTTTTCGGGAGGGGGACCCACTGCATCCCAACGCAAGAAATATGCGAGGGGAGTAAATTCGGTTGACGAAAAAATCTCAGGCGACCCGTGGGAGTCAGACCTCGTGTTCACAAGGGCGGACCTACGAGATGTCATCCCGCACGACAATGATCCCGTGGTCATTTCGGTTGTCACGGCTGGAAGGAAGGTGCACAGGGTTCTAGTCGACCAGGGAAGCTCGGCAGACGTTATGTTCTGGTCGACATTCAACAAGCTACGGTTGTCCCCCGACCTTTTGAAACCCTACACCGGATGCTTGTATGGGTTTGCTGACAACCAGGTGGAAGTGCGTGGCTACTTGGAGTTGAGGACGACATTCACAGATGGAGCGGCCTCACGTACTGAAAGCATTCGGTACATAGTTGTGAACGCCAATTCGGCTTACAACATCCTGTTGGGAAGACTGCGTTGAATAGGCTGAGAGTAGTATCCTCCACGCGCCACATGAAGATGAAGCTGCCGGATATCAGTGGCAGGGTGATCGTCATCAAGAAGAAGCGCGAAAATGCAATGAAAACAGTTTAAAGACAAAGAGAGGTGTGTTCATGGTATTCGAGCGTCCATCGAGTTCAGACACAGCGATGGAAGTAGAACCCTCGAATGAGGCGATGCCTACGGAGTGAACGCCTGGCGAGGCCGCACCTGTAGGGGCGACGCCTAAAGCAGACGCGCGCACAGAGGAGAGGCATGACGACGCTTTGCCCGTAGAGGAGGCGTCGCCTAGAGAGCACTACGAGGTGACGCCCCCAAAAGAAGATAGCAGAGACCAACCAGCGGCCAATGTGGTGGAGAGACAGATCGACGACAAAACGTTCAAGCTGGGGCGTTTGTTGAGCCAAGAGGAATAGGACGAAGTGGCGGAGGTGATTTCACGCCACTTTGATGCTTTTGCGTGGTCCGCCTCAGACATGCCGGGCATCGAACCTGACTTTTTATGCCTCCACCTTAGCATGGACGCCACGGTTCGCCCTGTGCGACAGAGGAGGAGAAAGTTTAACGAAGAAAGGCGCCTCGTGGTGAAGGAAGAGACACAGAAGTTGTTGAGTGCGGGACACATCCGGGAAATACAATACCCCGAGTGGCTGGCCAACGTCGTTCTGGTGAAGAAAGCAAACGGGAAGTAGAGGATGTGTGTGGACTTCACAGACTTGAACAAGGCGTGCCCCAAGGATTCATATCCACTACCCAGCATTGACGCCCTGGTGGATAGTGCCTTGGGCTGCGAGATGCTGAGCTTTTTGGACGCTTTTTCGGGGTACAATCAGATCAAGATGCACCTGAGGGACGAGGGTAAAACAACATTCATGACAGAGACATGTAGCTACTGCTACAAAGTGATGCCGTTTGGGTTAAAGAATGCAGGCGCCACCTACCAGAGGTTAATGGACAAGGTCCTGGCGCCTATGTTAGGGAGGAACGTACAAGCCTACGTGGATGACATAGTGGTAGCTTCGCGCGATTGGAGGCAACATACAACAGATCTGGAAGATTTGTTCGCCACCATCTCCTCAAGCTGAACCCTGAGAAGTGTGTTTTTGGGGTTGAGGCGAGAAAGTTTTTAGGCTTCATGCTTACGGAGAGGGGAATTGAGGAGAACCCTGATAAGTGCGTCGCCATCATCGCTATGAGGAGCCCGACATCAGTGAAGGAAGTGCAACAACTGACAGGGCGAATGGCAGCATTATCAAGGTTCGTTTCTGCAGGAGGAGAGAAAGGACACCCCTATTTCCAGTGCCTCAAGAGAAATAGCCGCTTTGCGTGGACCGACGAGTGTGAAGCAGCATTCCTCAAGTTGAAAGAGTATTTGGCGACACCACCAGTGCTTTGCAAACCAGTGGCAGGCGTGCCCCTCTGACTATACTTTGCGGTAACAGAGCGGGCCATCAGTTCTGTGCTAGTCCAGGAGCAGGACCAAGTACAGAGGCCCATCTATTTTGTGAGTAAAGTCTTGCAAGGCCCGGAGACGAGGTATCAGTCGCTGGAGAAGGCAGCATTGGCCGTGGTATTCTCGGCCAGGAGGCTCCGCCACTACTTTCACAGTTTTACAGTAGTGGTGATGACGAACTTTCCCATCCAGAAGGTACTACAGAAACTTGACGTTGCTGGAAGGATGGTTCGCTGGGCAGTGGAGCTGTCGGAGTTTGATATTTGGTACGAGCCCAGAGGATCTATCAAAGGTCAAGTATATGCGGACTTCGTTGCAGAGCTATCACCTGGAGGCGACCAAGAGGCCGACCCAGGATCGAAGTGGTCGCTCTCGGTCGATGGTTCGTCCAACCAACAAGGAAGTGGAGCAGGAATAGTCTTGGAAGGACCTAATGGCTTGCTGATCGAGCAAGCTGTACACTTCGCTTTTAAAGCGAGCAATAACCAAGCTGAGTACGAGGCACTGATAGCAGGGATGCTCCTGGCCAAAGAAATGGGTGCGCAAAACCTCTTTGTAAAGAGTGATTCACAGCTGATCACAGGGCAAGTCTCGGGAGAATTTCAGGCTAAGGACCCACAAATGGCGGCGTACCTGAGGTATGTCCAGCTGCTAAGGGGAGCATTCAGCGCTCTTGAACTAGTACATGTCCCGAGGGAGTAGAATGCCAGAGCTGACCTGCTTGCCAAGCTGGCCAGCTCAGGCAAGGGGGGCAGATAGAGGACAGTGATCCAAGAGACGCTCAAAGCTCCGCGGAAATTCATGGAAGATAACAGGGTGGACGTCCTCCATATTGGTACAGCAAGAGGAAGGCCGAGGAGTCATCGTTCTTTGACTCAAGATACGATGAAGACACCTCGCATCAACACATATGCGGACGCACCCGAGGAAGGAAAGCATACGCAGGTATATACTTTGGCCGAGGGAGACACTTGGATGACGCCATACAGGCGATACCTGGCGGATGGGATTCTCCCAGCGGAACCAGAAGAAGGCAAGAAGATTAAGAGGAACGCTGCAAGATATACCCTGGTAGACGGGATATTGTTCAGACACGGGTTCACACACCCCATCCTGACGTGCGTAAGTGGCAACGAGTGCACCAGGATAATGGCTGAGCTCCACGAAGGTATTTGTGGGAGCCACGTGGGGGGAAGGTCTTTAGCTTCTAAAGTGGTATGTGCCGGCTTCTACTGGCCAACGGTGAAAGAGGATTGCGTGCGACACGCCCAGCGTTGCAAGTAGTGTCAGAGGCACGCTGATTGGCACAAGGCGCCGCCGGAGGAGCTGAGATCCATATATAGTCCATGGCCCTTTCATACGTGGGGAATCGACATCCTAGGCCCGTTCCCACTGGCGATAAGACAGATGAAGTACCTGATCGTCGCCATTGAATACTTCACCAAGTGGATAGAGGCGGAGCCCGTGGCCCAGATTACTGCGCACAAGGTGCAACACTTTGTTTGGAAGAACATCATGTGTCGCTTCGGTGTGCCTCGGCGGCTGGTGTCCGACAACGGCACCCAGTTTGCAAGCCAACAGCTGAGGAACCTGTGCGCAGAGGTAGGCATCAAGCAGATGTTCACATCAGTCGAACACCCCCAGGCGAATGGACAAGTAGAGTCGGCAAATAGAGTTTTGCTAAGAGGGCTGAAGAGAAGATTAGAGAAAGCTAAAGGGGCGTGGGTAGAAGAAGTGTCGAGGATTGTATGGGCGTACCACACCACACCCCAATCTGCCACCATGGAAACGCCCTTCAGTCTAGTATATGGGTCAGACGCGATGATTCCAGTCGAGATCCACGAGAGCTCGCCACGTTACCAGAATTTTGTGACTAAAGAGTCCAATGAAGAAAGGCGAGTGAACCTAGATTTACTAGACGAAGCCAGGGAGGAAGCAAGAATAAAGGCTGAGACAGTGAAGAGAAGAGTGGAGCGACAGTATAGCTCCAAGGTGAAGCGGCGGCAATTCCAGGTTGGTGACTTAGTCATGAGGAAGGCTCACCCGTATGAGCTAGAGAATAAGTTATCTCCCAAATGGACCGGACCCTTCAGAGTCACCAAAGCCAAGGGGAATGGTTCATACAATCTAGAGACTTTGGAAGGAGGTCCCATTCCACGCAGCTGGAACGCGACCAATTTGAAATTTTATTTTAGTTAAGTTATGTCAATTAAGAATAACGAAATACAAGTTGTAAAGGGGACACTCTTTTTCCCTCTCGGGGGTTTTTTAACGAGGTCACCCAAGTAAAAAAGAAGTTCAAGAAAACATTGCCTCAGTTTTTTCTCCTCCCACTCAAAGTGTAAGACCAAAGGTTAAAGAAATAAAAGACAAAGACTCAAGGCAGCGTCAGGCGTCGCCAAGATGAGGCGTCGCCAAGGTGAGGCGTCGCCAAGATGGGGCGTCGCCAAAAGGAGATGTCGCCAAGGCGGAGCATCGCCAAGATGAAGGGTCGCCAAGGTGAGGCGTCGCCAAACGTAGGCATTGCCAAATAGGGAGCAGACATCGGAATTCGAAGCAAGTAGTAAGAACACATGCGTGCGCCTAGAGGTCAAGATGACAGGTATGTCCAACACAAGGTGCAAGCCGGGAGCTTAGCCCCTAGGCAGGGGTTAAGGGATTCCTTCGGGACGCCCCCTCCTCAGGTATGAATAGCTAGCCTCGGTATCAGATGTTCGATAAGGTAAAATCTGGGAGTTTTAGTCCTTGAGCAGGGGTTAAGGGATTCCTTTGGGATGCCCCCTCCTCAAGTATGAATACTAGCCCCGGTATCAGATGGGAACACCTCGCCTTGGTGTTTTTAGACACCCTGAGGACGATACGGCGCTGCTGTAATAAGCCTCTCCTCAGGCGTGGGCACCAAGCACCAAGAGATACGAGACAAGTCGCCTTGGTGTTTGAGACACTCCATGGACGATACGACGCTGTTATGCAGGCCTCTCCATGGGCGTGGGCACCAAAGTGCGACTTTGTCCCAAGTGTTAGACACGCTGAGGACACCCAGAGCAGGTCTCTCCTCGAGCGTGGACACTCAGTACAAATAAGATAAACCCTCCTAAACACAATGGGGAGGTGCTGGAGGTAACGCACGCAACACGATAGAGGAAGCAGAAGTAGACGCAAGTATGCAAAGACAAAGCGGGTAGCGTTTAAACGTAAATCGAAGTATGAATCAAGAGTTACAGTTACAGAAAAAATTCCAGATAATCGCAGTATGAAAAGCGAAATCAGGCCACCCTTCAGTGGCCTCCGGAGTCTAAACAGGATGATGATGAAGCCCCGTCCTCGGACCTCAACGCCTGGGCCAGCAGCGACCTTTGTTGTCGGTTTATCTTCGAACCTGCACCAGAAGAGATAAGCACGATGAAAGACGGGCACAAAATAAGGCACCACAAGATAAATCATGCAAGAACCCAGCAAAGGCGAAGAATGGGAGGTTATGAGGAAATCTCTCGTACATATGTATTTCTCCAAGGCCTCAGCGTTGTACTCCAGACTTATCAAGGCGGCAGCGTCAAAACCCCCCGCCCCAGCCAAGATCCGACAAGCTTCTTGGTCGTTCGAAGGCAACCTCTTAAGAGGCTTGGACTTCAGGGCTCTCGTCTCCTTCGGAGGGCACGAGGTCGAAGCCCACGCATAAAGTTCTTTATGGTTAACTCTGGGGGAAGAAGGGTTGGCAGACATGTTAGCACGAGCTGTCAATGAAGGAACTAAAAGACCAAGAGAAGAAAGTTTCAGCGGTAGCGTAGAAGCAAAAAGTCGACGAGGAAAGAATGCAGCAAGGGTTCTTTGGAAAGAAGATGAACAATATGAAAGGGATGCGAAAAGGTGGAAACAAGGGGTTGAAGCGCGGGATTTCAAAGACTCAAGCATTACAACTAAAGCGCCAAAGAATGCTAACTGGGCACCGTGCAATTGAGCCACGTGTCAGGAGATTGGAGGACGACCCTTAGCGTCACTTTTTCTCGTTCAGAGAGTGTCATATCGACAGAGTCCCCGAGGGTACAACGCGCCGACAAAGAAGATAATATCGTGTCAAAGGCTCAGAAAGTGTCAAGATCAAATCGAGCAGGGGAACGTCCCATCAACAGTATGGAAAATACCGCATGAATGATGAGCGAGACCTCAGCCTTTTCGCTGAGACAAGTGTCAGCTCAAGACTGGGGGGGCTTGTGTACCGTCCCGGCCCCGGGCGTTGACCAGAGTCAAAGTCAAAGTCAACGTCATGGCCAAAGTCAACAGGATGACTGCACCACGCGTCGCCAAGATAGGGCGTCGCCAAGCAAGTCATCAGCAGTGTTACTCCCCAATACCCATGTGAAGGAAAGACCATGGAGGGAGTAACCCCACGGGAGGCTTCAGGCCCGCCTAGTGCTTGGTGTTTTTAGACACCCGGAGGACGATACGGCGCTGCTGTAATAGGCCTCTCCTCAGGCGTGGGTACCAAGCACCAAGAGATAAGGGATAAGTTGCCTTGGTGTTTGAGACACTCCATGGACGATACGACGCTGTTATACAGGCCTCTCAATGGGCGTGGGCACCAAAGCGCGACTTTATCCCAAGTGTTTAGACACGCTAAGGGCACCCAGAGCAGGTCCCTCCTCGAGTGTGGACACTCAGTACATATGAGATAAGCCCTCCTCGCCCTTGAGCGACGTCAAGGCCAGAGAAGAAACGAGACCCCTCCCCCTTTTTCCCATCTTGAAGTGATGGAAGAACCAGCTGTGCCTCTAGCAGTAAGTGCCTAAGAGATCGAAACAAGCAAGTAGAAAGCCAATTGAAAGCCAATTGAGGGCTTTCATGAGCCCAGAAGGCCGGGGTGACTCGAAGAACAAGAAGAAGAAGAAGTGTGAAAGCGTGAGATGCCAAAGGCAAGAAAAATACGAGAGCCAAGTGAGGCTCTAAGAGTAGAGATAACAGTCCAATGGCGTTCGGTTTCTCAGGAATGAGCAAGCAATAAAACGGAGATTAATAGTGAAAGTAAAGCATAGATTGCGTTCTCAGTAAATGTATAGAAGGGTCAAGTGCTACAAACATTGAGATATTTACAAGTCACAAAAGCAAAGGAAAAGACAAAAAGTAAAAATGGAGGCTGAGGGCCTGCAGTTCAATCATCCAGATCAAGAGGCACCACCTTTCCATCAACGATGTGGCTGGTAGGGTCGCAGTTCGAGACGTTAATCCCAGGGTTCTCGCAAGATGCTTGAGCCAGGGCCTCCTTGAAGCCTTCATCGAACACGCCCGCCATCTCGTTGGTGAGCTCCTGGTTTGCCCTCTCCAGCTTGTCGATCCTGGAATCTTTGGACGCCAGCTGCTTGTCCAAGAACTCTTTCCCCACCTGGAACTTGTTGGCTTCAGTGTGGAGTCTCTTACACTCAGCTTGGAGAAGGTCGAGGGCCTCGACCTTTGCCGCCAGGGCACCTTCAGCCTCAGTCAGCTTCTACCCCCGAGCAACATACAATTCTTCAAGTTTTTTCTGCTGCATTTCGGAGGCACGAACCACCTCTTGGAGGCCAATGTTCTGGATTTGGTGGAAGGTGAGGTGGGCCAGCAGGTCTGCATACGCTTGTTCGACCTCATGTGCGTATGCTTCGGACCGCTCTTTGGCTTCTTGGGTCATCTTCAGTGAAGCTTGGTGGGCTTCTTCCCTAAGCCCCCAAGCCTGTTTCTCCTCCTTCAGTGCCCCCACCTCCTGTTTCAGCCTCTGGAGGGCCTGCCTCCCCGTTGCAACGCCCTGGGCCTGGGAGCGCCAGTCGAGTGCTATCGTCAAGAAGGCCCCCATGTAGAAGGGCATGCCTTCTCCCCTGTTGGGGTTCCCTGGCGACATCTCCTCGGTGAATCCCCGCGCCAACTACCTGAAGACGGGGTGGGGGATCAGAATTTCGGGGGGAGAAGGAACAGGAGCAGGCGCGGGAGGGGCTGAACCTGAAGCTGCAGCTGCTACAGGCAGTGGTAGTGGCGGAGGAACAGACTCAGCCCCTTCATCTCGTTCTTCTTGGACTGTTTGAGGTGGAGGCGACGTGGCACTTGGAGGGCTATCCCTTAGGGAATCCACGCCACCTGGAGACGCGGTTGGTAGGGTAGGGACCCTAGTAGCCCTCCTCTTTTTGAAGACCAAGCCGCCATCTGAGTCTTCGCTATCAGAGGTTATCTCCAGCACCCTTTTCCCTTTATCTGGGGGTGCTGGAGCACATGTTGACGCCGCGGCCAGTGGGACCGCATCAATGGGAGAGGGGGAGGTAGGAGTTTGGTATGTTTGGGGAGATGATGGTGGAGATGGTAGGGAAGTGACGGGCGCGGGGGAAGTAGTGGGAGGCACGTTGAGGGCGAGGGAGTCCCCACCTCCCTTGGCGGGTTTTATTTGCTTCAAGGCCTTGGCGAGTGTGCGGCGCCTTGATGAGTCCATTATTGAACCTGCATCAGTCAGAATAACCAAGCAAAGATGAATTCGGGTGAGGAAGAATGAAAGCACATACAGGCAAACCACTGAAGTTCAAGCAATTCAAGTAAGTTCACATAACCTCAACGATTCAAACAATCCAAGTGTATTCAAACAAGACCAAGTAAGTGCAAGCAAGTTCAAGCAGATGTAATCAAAAGCAAATACCGAAGTAGGTGGAGAGGCCGTGAGCCTTGAACTCGTTGGCAATGAGCTTGGCTGTGTCGAAGACTACCCCAAGCCCAGCCAAGGCCTTGCATACCTCCCTGTCAGCGGAGGCAAGTTCATCCAAGGCCTTGGTCTTGGTCGATAGGGGCTTCTCCGACCAGTACAGGGGAAAGCCCTCAAGTGCAGTGGGATCGAATTTGGTGGCGTGCACCTTGAAGAACTTTCCCCTCCACCCCTTGAACGAGTTTTGGAAGAGGGTGAGGATGATGCGACCGACGACGCCGGAGAAGCTCATCCAGAGACTCTTGCCCTGCTTTTTCACCTCGAAGAAGTGAAGAAAGACGTCCACGGAGGGGGGGATGCCCAGGTACCCGCAGAGAATTTGGAAACCTCTTACGAACGCCCAGCTGTTGGGGTGAAGCTGGGCAGGGGCAGTGTTAATCTCGGTGAGTAACTCCCTTTCGAAAGGAGTAAGGGGAAGGCGCAGACCCACTCGCTTAAACACCATTTGGTAGATGAAGAAGAAAGGGCTTCCCCTAGTGGCCCTTTCGTCTACGCAAACGGGCTCCCCTGGCCTTGCACGACACACAAAGATGTGGGAGTCGTGGGTCTTATGGAACGCGTTGAAGTTGTAGAGTTTGGGGTCCCCCCTGTGGGCTTCAATGTCTTCGACAGAGGTTAAGGTGGAGCACTCCGCAAGAAGTTCATCGGAGGCCCAACGGTATTCCTCTTTGTAGCTGGACTTGGGGGACGGAGGATTGGCGGTACTCTTGTCTCGTGCCATCAAATCAAGAGCTGAAGAATGAAGGAAAAAGAAAGGGTTTAGTGAAAGGGGGAATCGAAGAGGAGAAAGGGGGAAAAAGAGGAAGCCCTAGACCAACCCTACCCACGAGAGAAAGAGAACGACAATGGGGGAACAGGGAAACACAAGAACAGTACAACAGTGCAAGAAGATAAACAGTCCCAGGCAGTTCATTAACACATAGGGCAATGCAGTGAAGAGGAAGAGTCATTGAGGGGGAAAAATCATACCTTTGAGTATTGGAGTGGTTGGAGATGGAGAGTGTGCAGGAAGAACGAAGATCGCAGAGAGTCTCGAGCGCTCAGAGAAAGAAGATGAACAGTGGAGTGCGAAAGAGAGTGAATGGAACAGTGGCTTCGAGCGCGGATTCTGGGGTAACTTAAACGTCACGAAGGATGCCCAAAGGATATTAAATCGGGACCGTTCAATGAGTCCACGTGTCGCAGGATCATGCGCTCCCTGGGAGCGCAAGAGGCTTTGGATGGTGACCGCGTGATGGGCCACGTGGCGAGCGATTAAGCGTGACCCAAAGCATCACTTTTCCCGATTCAGAGGATGTCCCGTCAGCCATGAAAAAGATGTCATGTCAACTGCTCAGGGAATGTCACGCCAACTGTTCGGGGAATGTCATGTCAGCGAGAATGACATGTCACCAGAGTGCCACGTGGATGGCATGGGCGAGGCTTTAGTCTTTTCGCTGAAGACAAGTCACCAGCTCAAGACTGGGGGGCTTGTGTACCGTCCCGTCCTCGGGTGTCGACCAGAGTCAAAGTCAAAGTCAACATCAGGGCCAAGGTCAACATATGGTGGGACCACACGAAGGGCCCAGAGAAGGAAGTCAACAGAGCGACCACATAAGGCGTCGCCAAGATAAGGGCGTCGCCTAAACAAGGCGTCGCCAAACAAGTCATCAGCAGTGTTACTCCCCGATACCCGTGGGTAGGAAAGACCATGGAGGGAGTGACACCACGGGAGGCTTCGGGCCCGCCTAGTTCAGAACAGTAATAAAGAGAAGGGAAAGGTGGCTTCAAGGCCATAGTAATAGCACCAGTAGGGAGTAGCCTGACTCGTGAAGTACCTAGGCCACCTCAGGGAGACCCTTGGGATAGATACGACTCAAGAGAAGGTCATGCCCAGGGGAAACCAGGTGCAGGGCGCGAGAGGAAGGTGGATACACTCCCAGGGCGAGTGACTAGAGGTTGGGTCGCATGAGTTGGCACCCAAAAAGTCACCCCTTTGCGCCAGATGCACTCAAGGAATGAGGACTCACACGATAAATATCCCTCAATTGTGTTACAGTTCTGTGAGGCCCTCCACGTAGAATAACGGTCAAGTCAGGAGGACACGTGGCGGGAAGAACAGAAACATCAATGCTTTTCGGATAGTTTGTCAAGTATGAGGTAATCACGATTATGTAATTAAGTTTACGTTTCGAACGCTTTAAGGTACTTTAAATGCTTTAAGTGTTTTGAACGTCTTAAAGGCGCCGAACGTTTTTACACCTTAAATGCGCTTTAAGACGCTTTAAATGCTAGAGACGTTTAAAGGGAGCTTTAGACGTTGGAATCGGTGATCGGACCTTTGGCAAATTTTCCCCAGAACACACTCTAGTTGCTTGCTCTAGCCCTCAGGCTACACACAAGGGACTAGAGAAGGATTGTTTGCCAGAACCAGAAAATAGCACACAGTATACAGTTCTTTACCACCTTCAGAGCGCCTTTCACGGTGCCCCGACACGAAGGTGCAGAGTTTTGGTGTTTCTTGTTAGTTGACTTGAGCGTCGGAGTGCAAATGGTCGCTAGGGCGCCCATTTGTTCACTTCTTTACAGGTGTTCGCAGATTACCAGAAAAGGGTGTCACTAGCTGACGGGCAAGGCTGCACAGAAAGACGTACCCAGGTCAACCGGCAGGAACAAGACCTATAATCAAGTATAAGTAATCGTGTTTCAGTAATTAACCAAAAGGTCGTTGTTCTTGAACACGTTGAGGTGGTTACAACACATACATGTGATTAATTTCTAGTATTTGATGAGATATTCGGTAACAGTAGATGGTTATGTGCCACATCTTAAGTGGATATTAACTACTCCATGTTCTCTTCAACATTCCAGCTCCTTCTCTCATTGTCTCCTATGATTTTGTGCCTCATGTGGCACCTTTTAACCCTTTTACTTCTTTCTCATGACTTCTTTTTGGATAAAAATTTCTTCATTTTTAAAGGAATTAAATTATTCTTCGTCTTGAGTTATTTTTAAATTATATAATCTCTATTCAAGGGCATAACTTTCACTCGTATTTTTTTAGAAAATAATGTACAAAATTTTATTTATCTAAAATCTACAAAAAAAAAAATACCCCATATTTCATTTTTCAATTATTTTTAAAACAAGAGTAACCCAAACAACCCAACTTTTTTACTTGTTCCTCTCAAATCACTCCAAATGCACTCTCTCAAATCCTCACACATTTCCTCCCTAATTCAAACAAAGCACTCGTGAGTAGGGAGGTTAGCCCTATTAATCTACCAATGAGCAATTCCGATTCATTCTACATCTAAGGTTGAATCTTATCAGGTTATCGTGGCTGAAACTATGTGACTTACAGTTGTCGTGCCTACCACCATTATTCCACGTGGGCCTCGGGTCATAGGCTAAGCACAAAGTTTCCACCTCCAAACACCACAGAGGTTCCCGATGCCACTACGATGAAGAGGACTAGGAAGGACAAGTTTCTTATCGTTTCTAATCCTGAGTACTCTTGGGTACTTCATGTGGTTAATTATTACCCTTTTGTGTTTACTTCAAAAGCTAAATTCGAAGAATTCATATCTTCTTTCAATATCTATTCTTAATCTTTGGCTGATTATGTCTTGGCCAAGCATTGTTCCTCGAAAGATTGAGTTTCTATGAAAACTCAACATGATGAAAAGGATTTCATAAAAGTATATTTTTTCGTAGAGCTCAACATATCTTTTCCTTTGCTCCTTTCGAATGTTGTATCATCACGACGATAAATGTATCACGGAGACAACTTCATCTGAACAATTGCAATTTCCTAAAAGCTTTCAAAATTCTATGTCACCATCTTCTTGTTGAACCAAGTGGTGTTCAAACTTTGAAGAATCCAAATCCTTTGAAGGATGTTGAAGCCTCTGCTGTTCTTGATGTTGCTGTGCTGGTTTAAGCTTTGTTCTGGGGTAGTTTATATGTTGTAATCCACCCTGTGATTAAATCTAAAGCATTAGCATTCTCAATCTTTGTGAAAACAAAATGATTTCAAACTAAGTAAAAACAACCGATTGTTTTGTCGAAACAACCGATTGTTTGTACTTAGGTGTTTTGAGAAAACGTTTGAAAACTGTTTTGAATGGTTAAACTGTTAAGTACCAAAACAACCGATTGATTCGAGGAAACAACCGATTGTTTGTTTTGGGACCATAATAGAAAAACTGTTTTCTTTGACTGAGCTTTAAATGATTTAACTGTTTACGCTCCAGTCATTAAATGCTTTGACCAATCTTTTAATGCAATTTAAGAGTTTGTTAAGATTTGATAACAAACTACAACTTTGAATATATTCAGAAAAACAGATTTAAGAATTAAGAATCTTTGGCAAAGTTTTTCTAAGAGAGTTTTTCAAAGTGCTGAGATTGCTAAGAGTTTGTGATTGATCAAAGTGCTGGAATATGATTCGGCTTGTATTGATTTCAGATTATCTTCTGTAACAAGTGTAATCCTTGTACTCTGTTGAACAATTTTGTTTCTGTGTTTGCTGAGTTTGGCTGTGTGTTCTTGAGGTGTTCAAGATCAACAATCTTAGTGTTGGTCAAGGAGAGTGTGTTTCTTGAGGTGTTCAAGGTCATTCTCTTGGTTGTTGTGTAAGTGATCAAGTGGTGATTGCTTAGTGGATATCCTCAGGGTTTCTGAGAAGACTGGATGTAGCTCTGGTTTGGAGTGAACCAGTATAAACAACTGTGTACAATCTCTCTATCTCTAACTCTTTAAATTCAGTTTATTTGTTGTTTGTTGGTATAAACAACCGATTGTTTCTACGAAACAACCGATTGTTTTTCTGGTTCTATAGTTTTTGCTTGCTGTTTTGGCTAACTGAATTACTGAATCAGTTGGTTCCTGAGATAAATTCATTCTAGTGTTTGAAAAGTTTGCGAAAACCCTTTTAAACAATTCACCCCCCCTCTAGTGTAAAGCCATCTTTTCTAACACTTCTTATTAAACCGACTACCAATACTTTCATGTACTTTTATCAATTGTTGTCGAGATTGGTTCGATCTCACTTAATGGGGCCAAACATTAGCCTCAAACTACAAGAAAAAAATATTTTTAATAGGGGTTATTTTTAACGTTTACGGTGGTTTTAACCCTCGCTAAGTGCGTTATCCACTGTTTGTTTTTCCCTTGGAAGATGCAGCGTCGTTAATAGATTATCGGTGGTTTTTGAGTAACCCTTGGAAGTTCAAATTTTACCGGCGATTTTGAGTAACCCTTGGAAGTTCAAATTTTACTGACGGTTCTGTAAACCCCCGTTATTACCAGGGGTTTGCGAAACCCCCGTTATTACCAGGGGTTTAAGGGTATTTTAATATGTTTACTCTTGTGGCTAGACGTATACTATAAGGTTGTTGACTACTTTAGTTGCAAATATCTTTTCAATTTATCATCTGATTGTTTTTTTCTTCTTTATGATTTATTCCTCATCTAAAAAAATAAGTTAGGTTTAAAACTTTGTCCTTCACCAACACATTACCTATTGAGTAAATAAGAGTACTTATAATAATTACTTTTTACCCATCTACTAAATCAACTTTTGATGTTCATTTGTAACCATTTCGATTTTCATGTAATTGTGAAACATTCTCTTTTGATAACATCTAAAATGATATTATATTGCACTTTAAGATTATGTGTTATCTCTACACAGGTGTTGTGAAAACAATTGCTTATTAAAGGAAACATCATAATTTTAACACATTTAAACACACACTGCAGTGATGTTCACTCTTAAAGATGCAAAATTTATATGCAACATCAATTTGCATGTTAGGGGAAAGAAAAAAAAAGTTTTGTTAGTCCTGGGTTGTTGAGGAGCATCATCATCATCATGAAAATATTGTAGCAGGCAAAAATTAAGAATTTTAATTGCTTAACAAAGGAGTCAAAATTTAGATGTATCACAATTCAAAAGATAGATGTATATATAGAGGTTATAAAACACATAACAAACTGTTGATTTTTTTTCCGGCAAGTGTACCGGATCAACTATAATATAGTACTCTTTAAAGTACGAATGTCGAACCCACATGGGACAATTCTAATTAAGATGTTCTGTTCATTAAGTATAGAAAATAATTTTGAGAACTTTTTCATAAACAAATTAAAGATTTCACAAGTAACTCAAAGATTTAGAGTTTGATTCAACAAAAAACAAAACTAACTTATCAAATATAGAGAAAGATACTTGAGATTGAATTGCGTCTATCTCAATCATCTGTATTTTGGAATAATATAATACATAATACTCAAAACTACTTACTCTTGATGCTTACTTTAAAATCATTCACCTTGATTCCTCAGAGATGAAATTCATAAGATAATTTCTCAAACATTGATTCCTCAGATATTTAACAAATCATCCAGCTTCAAGAACAAAATTATGATGCAATCAATAACCTGAAATCTATTCCTAGCATTTCAAGTTATCAAGTATTTTCGTCTATTTCAGATCCTTAAAGGTACTTTCCAGTTAAATTTAAGGATCAAAATCAAAACTCCATTGATCAGATAGAATCAAGCAAAAAGCATGAAACGAAAATACCAAGAACAAGTAGAAAAGAGAATATTATATATATATATATATATATATATATATCACCAAGAATACATTTGATCAAAGTAAATTACATTCAATCCCAAGTTAGAAAGAACTTAGCCACTCATGACAGCTTCTCCAATCTTCATTCTTGATCTAGATTGCATAAGAAGGGCTGATCTGAGCAAGTTCTTCTTCTAGAATAGAGTTCTCCTTCTTCTTCTCTCTAAAGATCTCACCTTTTTTCCACCGCTCTGTTTTCACTTTGTTCCAAAATTTATATATTGAACTTTAGCTCAAGCTAGCCAATTTAGCTTAAGATAGATCTTTCAGTGCATTTTTAGCTTGAGCTAGCAATTCTAGCCTGGGCTAGATTAGTACTGCACCTTTAATCAACTCTGGACAGATTTAGCTTGAACTAAATCTTCTAGCTTGAGCTAAATCCTCTTGTGATCCAATTAAGTTTTTGCTTTCTTTCTTTCAATGCTTCATATTCATATGCAATTTACACAAAATTGAGATTAAATTTCTTCATTTGTTTCTTGGTTCAAAATATATAATCAGATTCAATAATTCTCATATTAGGGTAATTTTCTTACATTAAGCAACAATTAAGTTCCAAAGTGTTCAATTTTCTCAATCATAAAAACTACACATTGGCACTTATCAATTTCCCCTCAACGTAGAATCTTGCTTTTCCTCAAGAAAAGTAATTGAATCCCAAAAAATATGAGTTCATTCTTCCCCAAAATCTTTAGAAGTCAAATCTATAGTTTAATATCATAACAACTTCATGGAAAGAGCACAAGATAATTAAACAAAAAATTATGGTGTTTCCTATCAATTCAAACAAAGATAGGATAAGAATGCATTCAATTTCCAAGGTAAAAAATTGTTACTCTTCATTGAGAATCAAACTAAGGAATTTCTCTCTTCATTTCTCACCGGTGAGTGTTTTCCCTCTCTTTCCACTGATTTCCAAGCTAATTTAAGGTTGCCCTTCATTTCTAGTTGATTACAAACACTTTCACAAACATAGATCTTGAGGTCTTTTTCAGGGGTTAATGAGGTTGGGTTACAAAGAAAATTTGGTTTTTCCAGGATAACAAAATGCACACTTAACAAAAGATTAGCATATTTGCAATTCAATTTCTAATTGTGTTATCCATTATCCCTTCCATAAGATTCATCCACATTGCTTCTTTTTCTATTCTTGTAATCCCTTTTTCTTTTTTTCTTTTTTCTTTTTTTTTTAGAAAAGAGAATGAGAATTTGGATAATTTTGTCATTCCTCTTTTTTCTTTTTTTTTCTCTTTTTTTTTCATTCTCAAAATCCCAGTAGCCACACCAAACCCAATTCTTTTAATTATAGAAATTTGAATTGCACCTATGCTCTCCTTTTGTTAGCATACCACAAGGTAGGACAATATATGTATATCAGAAGCTAGGGTGCAATAAAACAAATTTCAGCTAAAAAAGGATTATTTTTTTGCACATTTCATCATATATTGCAAAGGTTAGCTGTTTGGCTCTGAGTTTTCTCACCTTCAACTCTATTAAACATGCCTCAATCATCTCCATGTTTGGTTTTGTGATGAAATTGACTAGAAAATTAGGCAACTTCAATTAACTCTTCACTAGTGAAAGTCTCTCAAACTGTTTAAAGGTTCCACACTCTCACTTGGTTGGCTAATTTCAATTCCTCATTTGTTCTCAGACATTGCTTTCAACTATTTACCTTGTTCCAACTTTTACACATTACTATCCTTTCTCAATTTGAGTGATGGTTCCAGCCACAAATTCTTTTTCAAATGAAGTCTCTGATCAATCCATTTGGTTGTTCTAATTTAGAACTATGGTTTGATTTCTTTTTCCAAAAAATTATACCATCATCTATCTATATACAAGATTTCACAAAATTTGCAAACATTAGCCACTATACTAACTTAAGCTTGCCATCAACAAAAGCTAAAGTAAGAAATATTAAACTAAACTACTAAAGTCAACTTACTAAATTAAACTACTTAAACTAAATTAATACTGAAATTAAAGTTAAACAAAAAATAAAACCAGTTTTCTGTTCATTGTGCATGAGAAGTATCAATCTCCTCTTATGATTTTGTTTCGCTCTATGCCAACATCATCATTCTGAACTTGGTTTGGATCTTCATCTTCTGTTGCTCCAGATGGTCCAACTCCCATTTCTTGTGCATCCTTTGTATAGAAGCCAGTAACATTTTTCTCTCCAACTCTTATTTAAGATTCATCTCCAACTCTACTCCCAACTCCAGACGCTCCTGCTTCCCCTGAAAAATTGTGTCTGTCCCCAGGCCAAGATAAATAATTATTAAATTCAGCGGGTGTCATCCATGGATTATTTTGACTTTGGGATGAACCATGGTAAAGGCCTTGCTGAATGTACAAAATGCTCTTATGGTTGGAGGCATTCTGCAGTTGGATGTGCTCTGTTGAGGCTTTGATATATTCCATGATATGCTCCATTGTGATTGGAGTTGCAAAATGTTGTGTTGAAGGAACCGTAGAAGGTTGGTCTTCAACATGAGTTGGATGTGGAGGATGTGATTTTTGATGAGCTTCTTCAAGATTGATACAATTCTTATCAATGATTTTTTTTGTCAATGACAGGTCTGATTTTTTTTGTTGGATTCACTGCCACCCCTTGACTTGCACATAGAGCTGTAATGAGTGCTAGAAACCCCAATGAACCTTTAGCTTTTTCATTATTTTTATTTATTTCCAGCCTTGCAGTTTTATAGATATGATTAGATATGATTTGAGCCACATCAACCTTATAATCATCTCTCATGATAGAATATAGCAATTGGCATCTAGGTAAATTCAGATCAGAGACATGTCTTAAAGGTATAATGTTAGCCAACAGAAAAGTCATCCAAACCTGAGCTAGAGTCTTCATGTATTTTCTTTTGATCCTTAATGAGGGCCTAGTGGATCCTGTCTGAAATGATTTATTTGGAATGCACAATTTTTCTACAATATCTCTCTCGTTGAACCATTCATATCTTGAATTTTTTATTGTTTGATAAGTACATTCCGCATTATCTGGTAATGGATTTCCTAAAAAATGGTTGATTGCATTCCTGTCATAGTAAATCCATTTACCCTTGACTTTGGCCTTCAAATCATTCGAATCTTCAACCCAAACATTTGTATAAAATTCAAGAATTATATTTGGATCACACTTGGGGTAAGGGTCTGCCAACTTTGTCCAATTTCTTTGCATTAGGCCATTAAAAAAGGAATCAAATTCTTCAGGCAAAAGTATTACCTTCCTTTCTGAAATAAAGGCCCAACCTTTCAGCTCTTCATATCTTTGCTTCTTGTCTTTGGTTGGCTCAATATTTCTTGGTGGGCTAGGTGACTCAACTCTAGCTCTTTTGCCTTTGTTAAATCGTGTTAGATTAATACCCGCTGTAGATTTGGTACGACCCATTTTTCTGCACATATAAGAATAAACATTTCTCAAAATCAAAGTAATTTATTTGATTAACATTTCAACAAACACTTGATATGCAATGTATAAAATGACATTGAATGAGTACTTTTTTTTTTGGTATTTAATCCATGGAAACCGTACTTAACTTTGATTATCCTATTCCACAATCGTATTCAACATCAAGACATTGAAATTTCAAAAAGATTGAATCTTTCAATTTAAAAATGAAACTGTGAAATGGAAATAGAAACATGCTTGACTGGACATGGTTGAATGGAAATGGCAATGAGAATGATTATAGAGATGAGTAATTACTTACCTTGATAAGGGCAATGTAGATGAAATGTTTGAGAATGGTTATGTAGATAAAAGCTTTGGGATTTTTTAAAACAGAGGACGCTTCTGAGACTGAGTTAGGGTGCAGGGTTTTCAAATGTGATTTATAAACACTTGCTGCGGTTTTTTTTTCTTTTAGAAAAAAATGCCACTAGCTTAGGCTAGATCTTTTTAGCTTAGGCTAAAGTTTGGCAGAGAGCAACATATTTGTTTAGCTCAGGCTAGACCGTTTTAGCTCAAGCTAAAGTTTGGCAGAGAGCAAAAAATTTGTTTAGCTTAGGCTAGCCCAGTTTAGCTCAGGCTAAAGTTTGGCCGAGAGCAAGAGATTTTTCTAGCTCAAGCTAGCTCGTTTTAGCTCAGGCTAAAGTTTGACAGAGAGCAATAGATTTGTTTAGCTCAGGCTAGACCATTTTAGCTAAAGCTAAAGTTTGGCAGAGAGCAAATAATTTGTTTAGCTCAAGCTAGCTCATTTTAGCCCAAGCTAAAGTCGCAGAACAAAATTTCTTTCTTTTTCTGCATATCTAGCTGTTCTGGCCGGTTGACCGGGATCGTCTTCACGCGTGGCTTGTCCTTGCGAGCTAGGGAACCTTCGTCTTGCTCCGTCTGTGAGTACCTGAAAGAAGTGAACAAAGGGGCGCCCTCGCGGCCGTTTGCACTCCGACGATCAAGTCAGCTAGCGAGAAACACCAAAGTGACTGAAAACTGTATGATAATCTCAATGACTGAAACTGTGTGGCTAAAACTGTGTTGCCCTAATTGCCTTGTGCTCCCTGCGGGGTGCTGCAAAGACAACTAGGGTTGTGTGCTCTGTGTAACTATGAGAATTAGGTTAAAGCTTGTAAAAATTGTCCCTTACTAGGGCTCTTAGTGCCCTTTATATAGGTGGAAACTAGGGTTTACCTTTGCGCTGCTGCTCTTATCTAGGGTTCCTTGGAGAAGGTCCTTGCGCCGCTATCCTTAGGATCTTAGCGTATCTGGCCCATGGATTTCCCTTATCTGGAGTGCAATGAATAACCTTGCGGCCATTTGGGCTCTAACTTAAGCGCTGTATTTCTCGCGCCATCATACTATTTGGGTGCCCTAATTAATCACGTGTCATGCATGCATCCTTCCTTGGAGATCTTTAATGAGCACGTGGGCATTGTCACGTGCCCCTTTGACTTGATCGTTTATTCTGTGCGGAGGGTCTCACAGCGCCGCCACCCAACTTAGGGTTATTCCATCGTGTGGGCCCTCTTCTCTGCGAAATGCTTCTGTCACGCGGGTTGACTCTTCGGGCGATTTCTTACTTGGGCGACGTCTCGCTTGGGCGACGTCTTGCTTAGGCGATGTCCTTCTCTTGGGCGATGACTCATCTTGGCGGTGACACATCTCGACGATAACCGATTATGTATACTGCAGAACGTCGCTTCTACATACGGCGACTATGTTGACTTCTTGACCACCTACCTTTCTCTTGTCCATGTCATCACACCCGATGACCTGGTCGGTACACAAGCCCCCCAGTCTTGAGCTGATAACTTGTTTTCGGCAAAAAGACTAAGATGTTCACTGTTCCATTTTCTTCTTCAATACATATAAATGTGCGCATGGTTTCGCTTTTATCTGCTGTGTAATCATCTGATATAACTGACTAACTCTTGCTTTCAAGAAATCGACTTAGCGCCAACTGGTGCTTAGCTCTGTGAAAATCAACTTAACTGGACAAACTATTAGTTTATAACAATAACATTTAACGCAAAATCACTTACTGGGCAGTAGGCGTGGGTCAGTCTTAGTATCTGAAATCTAGCTTGCCTGATCTGCCAAGTGACATGCGCACTTCTATGTCATCGCCTCAAACTCTGCTAACTTAGTTCTCGTCGTGTACTTCTTCTTTCGAGCTTCAATCACAAAGCCGTGGTCTTCTTTGGATGCTATTTTCCTTTTTATTTGCCAAGGCGTCCTCTGGGGAGCGGCCTCATACCTTGAGCTATCAATTCTGCTCATTCTGGGAGGAAAGCTGCCTTTAACGGACCCCACTCTGCCTTCCCTGAGCCTTTAATCTGAAACAACTTGATCTGAGTAGTGAGGTGTCTTTTACGAACCTACCTCAGCCATCCTGTAACTTCTTCCGTCCTTTGCACCACACATGGACTCGCTCCAGGGTGAGAAGGACTTTCTCTGGAGTCTCAACTTGCCCAGGGGTTACCTCTCCTCTTCTCCTGGATGTGCTGCGGACTTGCAATCTTGCCTCAATTCGCTCTCACAAAGAGGTCTTGTATCTGTTCTGGCCTGCACCCGCTCCAGGCGAGGAGGACTTTCAATCTCTTCCCGCCTATTCTCGCTCACGACGAGTAGGTCTTTTTAATCTCATCTCGCCTGCACTCGCTCGCGGCGAGTAGGACTTTTTTAATCTTTTCTTGCCCGAACTCACTCGAAGGTGAGAAGGACTTTTTCTTGTGCCTCAACTTGCCCAGGGGCTACCTTTTCCCTGGATGCATTGAGGACTTTTAATCTCATCTTGCCTGAACTCACTCGAGGGTGAGGAGGACTTTCTCTGGTGCCTCAACTTGCCCAGGGGCTACCTTTTCCCTGGATGCACTAATGACTTTTAATCTCATCTTGCCTGAACTCACTCGAGGGTGAGGATGACTTTCTCTGGTGCCTCAACTTGCCCAGGGGCTACCTTTTCCCTGGATGCACTGATGACTTTTAATCTCATCTTGCCTGAACTCACTCGAGGGTGAGGAGGACTTTCTCTGGTGCCTCAACTTGCCCAGGGGCTACCTTTTCCCTAGATGCACTGATGACTTTTAATCTCATCTTGCCTGAACTCACTCGAGGGTGAGGAGGACTTTCTCTGGTGCCTCAACTTGCCCAGGGGCTACCTTTTCCCTGGATGCACTGAGGACTTTTAATCTCATCTCGCCTGAACTCACTCGAGGGTGAGGAGGACTTTCTCTGGTACCGGGGCTAGCTATTCATACTTGAGGAGGGGGCGTCCCGAAGGAATCCCTAAACCCCTGTTCAAGGACTAGGCGCCCGAATTTTAACTCATACTGGACATACCTGTCATCTTGCTCTGAACTCTCGCCTATACTCGTTCTTGGTGAGTAGGACTTCTTAATCTGTTCTCGCCTAAACTCGTTCTTGGCGAGTAGGACTTCTGATCTGTTCTCGCCTACGCTCGTTCTAGGCGAGTAGGACCTTTAATCTGTTCTCGCCTATACTCGCTCTAGGCGAGTAGGACTTTTTATTCTGTTCTCGCCTATACTCGTTCTAGGCGAGTAGGACTTAAAACTTAACTTTCACCTCTGATTGCCAGGTGGCGATGAGGGTTTAAACTTTGTGCTTGTGCCTCCAATCGCCAGATGGCGATGAGGACTTAAAAACTTTATGCTCGTGCCTGCGATCGCCAGGTGGCGATGAGGACTTAAAAACTGAATGCATGCCATAATCTTTAAACTGTTGCCCTAAATCTCATAAAAGCGATAGGGTCTTTTTTCTGAAAACTTAAAACGATAAGCATGCGAACTTAAATAACTTGGAAACTTTGATAAAACTGTTTTAACTGAAACTACTTCTTAAAGAGTGCCCCTTGAAAAACTGCTTTAACTGAAACTACTTCTAATTATTACCTTGGCGATCTGGTCTTGTGTCTCGCCGTCTAAAGTTTTCCCTAGCTTAAACGTCTTGCCGTTGATCTTCTTCTCAAGCCACTCCTCGACTGGCTGAGGCCTCTTCTCGTTGATTAACTCTAACGGTAGACTTTAGCCCTTCTATCTCCGTCTGAGAATCGTATTTCCTTGATCAAGAAACCTCTCACCTGCAAAGAAAAAGGGGCAAACCAAAACGGTGGCGAGCGGCGACTTGAGAGTCGCTACGGACCTGTTCAAAGGCTCGAACCACAACGGTGGCGAGCTGCGATCAAGGGTGCCCATGTCCAGATTGTCTCTGAGCCAAGGGTCAGTGCACGTGAGTCGCAATGTACCTGTTAGAGGAGTTGTCTTGATGGCTTGACTTTTCACCGACAGGCTTCGTTGTCCAACACTTCTATGACCCTGCGTGGTGTAAAAGTTTGATGTTGTATTGCCCTTTACCGTCGAGCTACGGTAGGACATAATAATTTGTCATTCTCGACACACGAGTTCTGCAAAATTTGTCAAAGTTGATCTTTTTTGCATGTTGTAGATCGTGAACTAGTACACCAGGTATGTTCCCAGGAAAGAGAGGTGGGTCACCAACGAACATGCTTAAATACCAAGTCTTTCCTCGCCAGAACTTTCCTAGACATGTACTTTTTCACTACTATGCTCTATGACCAACAACAAGAATAACTTCTCTACTGTGAGAGATCATGATCATGATAACAATATCACAACAAATTTAAATGATAATTAATCGTTCACGTCATCTTCAGAATAACATGATAAAAATAATAATAATTTATCTTTGGGAATAACATCACAACAGATAAAATATTTATTTATCTTTTATCTCCATAATAATATCACAACAAACAAAATATCTCTTTATCTTTTATCTCCAGAATAATATCACAGCAAACAAAATATCTCCTTATCTTTTATCTCCAAAATAATATCACAACAAATAAAATATCTCTTTATCTTTTATCTTTGGAATAATATCGCAACAGATAAAATATCTCTTTATCTTTTATCTCTAGAATAATACATCAACAAATAAAATATTTCTTTATCTTTTATCTCCAGAATAATATATTTCTTTATCTTTTATCTCCAGAATAATATCTCAACAGATAAAATATTTAAAATATCTTTTTATCTTTTATCTCTAGAATAATATATTTCTTTATCTTTTATCTCTAGAATAATATTACAACAGATAAAATATTTCTTTATCTTTTATCTCCAAAATAATATCTCAACAGATAAAATATTTAAAATATCTCTTTATCTCTTATCTCTAGAATAATATATTTCTTTATCTTTTATCTCTAGAATAATATCACAACAGATAAAATATTTCTTTATCTTTTATCTCTAGAATAATATCACAACTGATAAAATATTTCTTTATCTTTTATCTCCAAAATAATATATCAACAGATAAAATATTTAACATATCTCTTTATCTTTTATCTCCAAAATAATATCTCAACAGATAAAATATCTCTTTATCTTTTATCTCTAAAATAATATCACAACAGATAAAATATTTCTTTATCTTTTATTTCCAAAATAATATCTCAACAGGTAAAATATCTCTTTATCTTTTATCTCTAAAAATAATATCACAACAGATAAAATATTTCTTTATCTTTTATCTCTAGAATAATATCACAACAAATAAAATATTTCTTTATCTTTTATCTCCAAAATAATATCTCAACAGATAAAATATCTCTTTATCTTTTATCTCTAAAATAATATCACAACAGATAAAATATTTCTTTATCTTTTATCTCAAAAATAATATGTCAACAGGTAAAATATCTCTTTATCTTTTATCTCTAAAATAATATCACAACAGATAAAATATTTCTTTATCTTTTATCTCCAAAATAATATCTCAACAGGTAAAATATCTCTTTATCTTTTATCTCTAAAATAATATCACAACAGATAAAATATTTCTTTATCTTTTATCTCCAAAATAATATCTCAACAGGTAAAATATCTCTTTATCTTTTATCTCTAAAATAATATCACAACAGATAAAATATTTCTTTATCTTTTATCTCTAGAATAATATCACAACAAATAAAATATCTCTTTATCTTTTATCTCCAGAATAATATCATAGCAAACAAAATATCTCTTTATCTTTGTTACCTTTTCTGGGCTGACCAACATCTGAGTTGAGCTCACGACTCACCTCTTGTGCCCAATCACCGATGACCTCCCCCGAACCCTTGGGTCGAGCTGACGGGCTCTCCTGCATGGTACTCATGCCCCTGTCTTACCTGGCACTAGGTAACCATTTACTCACGGGGCGCTTATACTCGAGTGGCAGTACTAACACCAAGCTAGGTTGACTTACATGTGATGTGCTTAAGCAAATCAATAAACAAATCAATTCCACAGAGCGCCTATGCTCGTACTTATACCGAGCTAGGTCTACTTATCATGTGCCAATTCAGATAAATCAACAAATTTAAATGCATCATCTTCCAAGAACAGATTTATCACACATTGTTCAAAGAGAAAGCATTAAGCACGAATATCTTAGCTGAAATACAACTTGAGGTTTGCCACATTCCACGCTCAAGGAATGGCCTTAACTGGTCAGCCTTGGCTTCTTCATTCACTGATTGGAGGGCTTCCCCACGATTTGTTGTATGGTCATCTCTTCGCTCCTAGTGCGTGCGGGTCTCATGATCGTGATTTCTGGAAGCCACCCTTGACTATCTGCGATTTGAGGGCTGGAACTAGGTTGGAAAATGCAACTGGAACTGAAAAACTTGTGTGGTGGGACTGATATTTTATATCGAGCCCCACGGTGGGCGCCAGATGTTCTGGCCGGTTGACCGGGATCATCTTCACGCGTGGCTTATCCTTGCGAGCTAGGGCACCTTCGTCTTGCTCCGTCTGTGAGTACCTGAAAGAAGTGAACAAAGGGGCGCCCTCGCGGCTGTTTGCACTCCGACGATCAAGTCAGCTAGCGAGAAACACCAAAGTGACTGAAAACTGTATGATAATCTCAATGACTGAAACTGTGTGGCTAAAACTGTGTTGCCCTAATTGCCTTGTGCTCCCTGCGGGGTGCTGCGAAGACAACTAGGGTTGTGTGCTCTGTGTAACTATGAGAATTAGGTTAAAGCTTGTAAAAACTGTCCCTTACTAGGGCTCTTAGTGCCCTTTATGTTGGGTTTAATAGTGTCAAAGTTCAAGAGGGGGAGTGAATTGACCTTTTAAAACTTTCTCGGAGAAACAGTGTTTAACACAGTTTTACAGAAAATAAATCGATTTATGTGAAAATGAACAGATTTATTTCAGCACTGTTTTTGTTTGAAAAGCTTTTAATTCAGCAAGGTTAATCACAAGATTATGCAGTGAGAATTTCCAGATGCACACACACAGATATCAGATTTGAAAAACAGTGAAACACAAAACAGCAAGCTTTAATTTCAAGCAAGTGATTAAGGTTCAACTGATAGCATGCTAATTAATTGAGTGACCTTTGCAAACAAGTTGTTCCAGTGGCTTTTAACAGACTATGAGTGTTCTTCTTGATGTCAAGCAATTTTCCAGAAATTAAGAACAATGAATCACAGAACAGCAAGCTTCAACTTTAAGCAATTTGTTTAAGGTTCAATTAATGGCTTTGACAGTTTCTTGAGCAACCTATCACAGTCAATCTGTTCCAGTGGCTTTTAGCAGATTTTATATGTTCTTATCAGATTAAAACAACTTTTTCAGAAATCAAGAACAGTGTGCACAGTGCCCAGAAAGAACAGATTTATTTTCAATTGAACAGATTTATTTCTTTGCTGTTTTATCAATTATGCAGAAACGAAATTGCAGTGAGTGAGAGAGAATGAACACAAGCAATTATACTGGTTCACTCAACTGAGCTACATCCAGTCTTCACCAACAACAGGTGGAAATCACTAACACACAGTACAACCAAGTACAATTCCCACTGTTCTTGAAACCTACAAGAACTTAGGTACTTTTGCTGAAAAAACCTATTTCAGCATACACACACACCCACTCTTCAAGAACACCTATCAAGAAGAGTGTTCAACCAAACTATTACAAGAAATGAGATGTGAAACGACTACACCTGATTGAGGATACACAGATCTGCCTTAAACCAGTAGGCAAGATTGCTAGAACAGTAGCAGCACCTCAGACCAAGCTTTTGGAACCAAATCAAGAACAAGCACTTTGTGATTTTTGAAATCTTTGAAGAACAAATGCTAATCCTTTGTAAACACTTAACTCTCTGCTGTCAAAACTTGTTTTTGCAAATGTATGAATTGTTATTAAACTCAGAAACAAGTTTGCATTTTATAGAAAGCCAGCTTATAACAGAATTTTGAAAAACAGTTAAAGCTGTTATAAAATGAACAGATTGAAAATAAAATGAACAGATTTATTTTCAAAAGCAGTTACAGAATTTGTTAAGTGAGGAGACTTAGTCAACCATTCTGGTGCAGAGATAAAACTGAAAAACGTTTAAGCTTGACATGGCACCAGAGACAAAAAGAATTTATTCATTTACAGATGAACAGATTTATTTTTCAAAACGAAAACAGAGAAAGTTTAACAATTTAAAACTCAGTCGTTTTGAAAAGAAGAAGACTTAGTCAAAATACCTGATGCACAAAATCTAATTTTTACAAGACTTAGCCAAGGCATCAGTGAAAAAAATGAATTTGTTTATTTAGAAAAGAACAGATTTATTTTTATGCAGTAAACGTGTTTTTGTGTAAAACATGTGAAAAAACAGTTTAAGAAAACTTATGCTTGTTCTTAACACATGGCCAGTGGTTATGAGGTGAGTTACTCAGCAAAAAGCCCACTCTTAGACAACCTCTAAGCACTACCTAAGACATACTTAAAGCAAAGCAAAAAACAAAAGAAATGTACATATAAGACTTCATCAAACACTACATATAAGACTTCATCAAACACAATCTTGAAGGGGCAGCAACCATCTTCAACAATCTCCCCCTGTTTGATGGAGACAAATCCCCATAGCTAACCTCATAGCTTTGTTGCTTTAAGTACCTGCACTGCACCAGATTTTAAACCAGAAAAAACAGCAACATTGCATAACATGCAGGATTGGTTTAAAGGTGCAGAATTAACTCCCTGTTTCAGCTAGCTTCACCTAGCATGGTGAGCTATTTTTCTCCCCCTTTGGATTCATCAAACAACATATAAGCATAGGGAATAAAGGGATATAAAGCAGAAACCATAATCATAATAGTTCAGAAACAGAAAACCAAATTGTTCAGCATTACAGAAACTTGAAAACTGATAAAGAAAGCATTAAAAGCAGAAAACTACTGATCCTTGTAGTAAAGCTTTGCAAGTTGTGCCTGAACCCCTTCAATCTGATCATCAAGGTGTTGAAACCTTGCTTGAGTAGTCTCAAAGTGTGCCCTTTGTTCTGCAGACATGACATCAAGACGATACAGCACTTGCCTCTCAAACATAGACATTGGTTCTCCACGGTATTCTGGACCTTGATAGGCAACTATGGCATTTGCAGCAACTTCCTCATGTTCAGATTGGGTAGCAGGTGAGTCATCATCCATAGGAACAGCTTCATCCTCATCCTCATGTTCTGCTTGAGGGTCCTTCTCCTTGAGAACCACCCACTTGTTTTCAATTTTGTGAAAACCCATTTTGGTGAGAGTTGAAGTATCAATCTCACTGACAGCTTTGATAGGGTCATTTCTCTCATTTGTAACATCAACACCAAAGTAATCAATTAATTTGGAAACAAGAATAGCATAGGGAAATCTGTAATTAGCCAACCTTTTTGACTTGAGCATGTGTTCATTGACAATGAACACCCAGTTTACCTTAATCTGGTTCATGATGCAATATAGGAGAATGAGATCCTCTTCATGTAAGACAGCATGGTTTGTCCCTCTTGGAATCAGTTGCCATGCTATGATGTATGCAACTAGACGTGGAGTGAGGTTCAAATGCCCTGCATGGAACCTGTTAATACTCTCTGTAGGATTCCTCATGCAACTCTTATAATATTGCAGCTTGTTGAATTCTGAAATTCCACTGGTATTTCCCTTCCCTACTTTCAGTCCAGCATATTTTATTCCAGCCACAGAGTTCCACACCTCACTTGTGATCTTCATCTTAATTCCTTTCACATAAGAGACAACATTCTTCCCATCCAATGTGAGGTTAGTATAAAACACCTTAACCAAGTCAGGATAAACATTACCCGTTAATTCCAGCATCTTTTTCAGTTTCTGGTGCTTCAACACAGCCCTTGTTTCTACCAATTTTTCAGATTTCAGCCAGTTGAAATCCAGCACCTTGGGTATGTTGATCTGCTTCCTGCTTGTCTCGTGAATGTAGGCATTGATGCCTTCTTCATTTCCAGCGAACCAACCTTCTAGTACTCCTTGAGAAGTGGTTTGCTTTCCCTTGCTTTTCTGTTTTTGTCTTGAAGACGAAGCCATGTTTGAACCTGAATTCTTTTCTTGGTTTCAAATGGTGAGAATAGAAAGAGAATGGCCAATGTGGGTAGCAAATATTCACACAGATTTATAGCAGAATAAATGGATTGATATGGCAGTTATGAGTGAATATGCATGAAGATTTTATGCTCTGAATTTGTGCAGAGAATCTTTGAAAATATGCACCAAATATTTAGGGTCACGATGCATACACTCAAACACTTATTGAGCACCCAAACCATCAAATCGGTTACATAACCATTACCAAAACCGTCAAAGGTACAGAGGTTAATGCCCACTAAGTCAGTCAAGCAGTCAAAGATCAGAATTTCTCTTTCCTAGTCATCAATGCATATCAGTGCAGAAAATAAACACATTCAATTGCGAATAAACAGATTTAATTTTTCACTGCTAGGTACAATTGACATTTATAATACCCAATTCATTTAGCAGAAAATTAAACCTATCTTTGGCTAATGGTTTTGTGAACAAATCAGCAAGTTGTAAATCAGTACCAATGAACTTAATATCACATGTTCCATTAGATATGTGTTCCCTTAGAAAATGATGCCTTATTTCAATGTGTTTGGTTCTTGAATGCATGACAGGATTTTTGGTTAAGTTGATTGCACTTGTATTATCACACAGCAGAGGTATATGGTTAAGTAAGATACCAAAATCATTCAATTGTTGTCTTAGCCATATAGTTTGAGCACAACAACTCCCTGCTGCAATGTATTCTGCTTCAGCAGTGGAAAGAGCTACACAAGCCTGTTTTTTGCATTGCCATGAGATCAAGCTTGATCCAAGCAAATGACAGGTTCCACTTGTGCTCTTCCTATCAATTTTGCAACCTGCAAAATCTGAATCAGAATATCCAGTTAAGCTTAATGAAATATTACCTGGATACCACAAGCCAACTTCTTTAGTTCCTTGCAAATACTTCAAAATCCTTTTGACAGCATTGTAGTGTGATTCTTTAGGAGCAGATTGAAACCTTGCACACATGCACACTGCAAACATTATATCTGGCCTGCTGGCAGTGAGATACAGTAGTGATCCTATGAGTCCTCTGTATTTGGTTTCATCAACAGAAATTCCAGCTTCATCATGATCCAAATGACAGCTTGTTGAGAAGGGTGTGCTGATTGGTTTACACTTGTCCATTTCAAATTTCTTCAGCAAATCCTTGCAATACTTAGCTTGACTTAAGAAAATGCCATCCTTGAGTTGTTTGACCTGCAAGCCTAGAAAATAGTTCAACTCACCCATCATTGACATTTCAAACTCACTCTTCATGACTTTCACGAAAGCTTCACACAATTCTCCATTGTTTGATCCAAAAATGATATCATCCACATATACTTGTACTAGAATTGAGTCATCTCCTTTCTTCTTAATGAACAAGGTCTTATCTGATGTGCCTCTGTCATAGCCTTGTGAGGTTAGAAAATCACTTAGCCTCTCATACCATTGCCTAGGAGCTTGCTTGAGTCCATAGAGAGCCTTTTGGAGTTTGAACACATATTCTGGATGTTGATGGTCTTCAAAACCTGGTGGTTGTGAGACAAACACCTCTTCATTTATATAGCCATTTAGAAAGGCACTCTTCACGTCCATTTGAAATAGCTTGAACCCTTTGATGCAGGAAAAGGCAAGCAGCAGTCTAACAGCTTCTAACCGAGCCACTGGTGCATATGTCTCATCATAGTCTATTCCTTCTTCTTGATTGTACCCTTTAGCTACAAGCCTAGCCTTGTTTCTGGTGATCACTCCATGCTCATCCATCTTGTTTCTAAATACCCATTTTGTTCCAATTACATTCATCTCTGATATTCTAGGAACAAGAGTCCAGACCTCATTAAGAGCAAACTGATTCAGTTCCTCTTGCATAGCTAAAATCCAGTTGCTGTCCTTGAGAGCTTCATTCAAATTCTTGGGTTCAACTTGAGATACAAATGCCATTGCTTCACAGAAATTGTTCAAGGATTTTCTAGTTGACACTCCTTTCTCAATGTTCCCAATGACATTATCAAGGGTTAAGTCTCTTGGGGTTTTCCACTCTTTTGGCAAACTTGCAGCTGCAGTAGATTCTTGTATAGCATGTGTATCAGCAGTATCAAAATGAATCGATTCATTTTGATTTAAAACAGATTTAAATTCATTATTGTCAGGTTCATCAGCAGCAGTTTTAGATATACTATGATCAGTTTCATAAAAAACAACATGCATTGATTCTTCTACTATGAGCAACCTTTTATTGAAGACTCTATATGCATGACCATTCAAAGCATAACCAATGTGCACACCTTCATCAGATTTAGCATCAAACTTACCAAGATTTTCTTTGCCATTATTCAATACAAAACATTTACACCCAAATACTCTAAGGTGACTCACACTAGGTTTTCTGCCCTTATACAATTCATATGGGGTTTTCTTAAGAATTGGTCTTATTAAGGTCCTATTTAAGACATAACCTGCAGTATAAACAACATCAGCCCAAAAATACTTAGGAAGCTTAGATTCATTTAACATAGTTCTAGCAAGTTCCTCTAGTGATCTATTTTTCCTTTCAACTACACCATTTTGTTGGGGTGTCCTAGGGGCTGAAAAGGTATGAGCTATCCCATGCTTCTCACAGAACCTCTCAAACTTAGCATTTTGAAACTCTCCCCCATGATCACTTCGAATAGATTTTATGCAGCAACCATTTTCATTTTGCAGAATTTTTGCTAATCTCTTAAAGGCAGAATAAGCATCATGTTTATGTGCAAGAAATAGAGTCCATGTAAATCTAGAGTAATCATCCACAACAACTAAAGCATACAAATTTCCAGCCAAGCTAGCAACTCTAGATGGACCAAATAAGTCCATATGTAACACATCCAATGGATTTTTTGTAGAGACAATATCCTTTAACTTGAAAGAGGATTTGATTTGTTTACCTTTCACACAAGCATCACACAGCCTGTTGTCCTGAAATTTAATGTTAGGTAAACCAGAAACTAAATCTTTAGATTTCAATTTATTCAAGTGATTTGTGTGTATGTGAGAATAACCTCCTGTGCCACAACCAAGACTCATCACTTCTGGACAGCAAACACTCATTTGAAGAGTTAGTTTCCATGATATTCAACAGATAAATGTTATTCACTCTCTTACCAGTAAACAGTACCTTACTAGATGAATTACTTGAGATTGTGCAGCCATTTAACTCAAAATTCACTTTGTATCCTTTGTCACAAAGCTGACTTATGTTGAGAAGACTATGCTTGAGTCCTTCTACATACAGCACATTCTCAATGGTTGTTGAGTTCCCTGTTCCAACAGTTCCTCTGCCCAAAATCCTCCCTCGGTTATTATCACCATAGGTTACATGTCCTTCTGCTTTGAGATTTAAGCTGGTGAACTTTGTAAGATCTCCAGTCATATGCTTGGAACAGCCACTGTCCAAGTACCACTGGTTTTTCTTGCTTCCAATCTGCAAAACAGAATAAAAAATATACAAATGGTACCCTTTTCAGTATAGGGTCCAGCACAGATTAAAACCTTCTCTTTGGTAGCCATTTTGCTAAGTTCTTAGGAACAAGATGCTTTCTAGCAATGCAAGACCTGGATGTATGACCAGATTTCATGCAGTAAAAACAGGTTACATGAGATGCCTTTTTGCCACCGTTAAAAGCTGAAAAAACTGATTTTGCTGGAACAAAAAAACTTGAAAGCTTTTTGACATTGGTTGTATTTCCAGGGGTATAACCAAGTCCATTCTTATTGAAAACAGCATTCTGTGATCCAAGGAGAGACTCAAGGTTTTCTCTTCCCTTGGTGAAATTGGAAAAGGTTTTCAGCAAATATTCCACTTGTTTTTCCAATCTTTTGCAGTTTTCACAGTTTTTAATAGAGGCATGCAAGCAAGTCAGTTCAAGGCTTACCAAATCTGTTTTGGCCTTATGCAATTCTTCCTCAAGTGTTTTTACTTTAGGTGCAAGCACATTATTTACCTTTTGCAGCTTATTGCATATTACAGCTAGCCTATTGGCTTCGTCATGTGTTTCCTTGAAGGCAGCAAGCAAATCATCATAGTTATCAGAATCAGCAGAAAAATTACTTACTGATTTAGAGCTTGACTCCTCATCCTTCATCATGAAACACAAATTGTTCTCCTCATCTTCTGTTGAAGAGCTGCTAGTTGAGGATACTTCATTTTCCTCCCATGAGATGTAGGCTCTTCTTCCTTTGTTCCTTTCAAATTTCTTGCTGGCAGATTTGTCCCTTGTTTGATTGTCTGGACAATCTGTTTTGATATGCCCTGTTTGGCCACATCCAAAGCAAGTATATTTAGAGGAATTTGAATCATTGGGTTTAGGATACCTTCTTTTCTGTTGGTTCCTATTTTTGCTTTTCTTCCTCAGGAATTTGCTGAATCTTTTTGTAAGAAGGTTGATTGTGTCATCATCTTCAGCATCTTCTTTTTCCTCCTTGATCTCATCCAATTCAGTTGCTTTTAGTGCAAGACCTTTGGGTTTTCTCTCTGTTGTTTCCTGCTCTTTTAGTCTTTTGAGCTCTAGCTCATGCTCCATCAACTTTCCAAACAGTGCAGCAGTTCCCAACTTTGACAGATCACGGCTTTCAGAGATAGCTGTCACCTTTGGTTGCCAGCTTCTGTCGAGGCACTTCAATATCTTTATGTTGAGTTCCTCTCTGTCAAATTCTTTTCCCAAGCCAGTGAGGTGATTCACAATGTGGGTGAATCTTTTCTGCACATCAGCAATGCTCTCCTCGGGTTGCATTCTGAACAGCTCATATTCTTGGATGAGTGCATGTTTCCTTGACCTTTTCACATCTTCAGTACCCTCATGAGTCACTTCTAAGACTTCCCACATCTCCTTAGCTGACTTACATTGAGATATCCTGAAGAACTCATCCATTGTCAATGCAGAGGTTATGATGTTCTTGGCCACAAGATCATGTTGAGCCTTCCTCCTTTCGGTCTCATTCCATTCTGATCTTGGCTTTTCCACTTGTTCATCCTTGACAACCTGCATTGGCACATAAGGTCCATTGACCACAGCTTCCCAAATTAATGCATCAATGGATTCCATGAAAATTCTCATTCTAACTTTCCAAAATGCATAATTCATTCCATTGAACATAGGTGGTCTATTAACAGCAGAACCCTCAGCAAAAAGCACATTAAACTCATACATTATTACAAACAAACTTGATTAAAATACAAGTCCTAGCTCTTGATACCAATTGTTGGGTTTAATAGTGCCAAAGTTCAAGAGGGGGGGTGAATTGACCTTTTAAAACTTTCTCGCAGAAACAGTGTTTAACACAGTTTTACAGAAAATAAATCGATTTATGTGAAAATGAACAGATTTATTTCAGCACTGTTTTTGTTTGAAAAGCTTTTAATTCAGCAAGGTTAATCACAAGATTATGCAGTGAGAATTTCCAGATGCACACACACAGATATCAGATTTGAAAAACAGTGAAACACAAAACAGCAAGCTTTAATTTCAAGCAAGTGATTAAGGTTCAACTGATAGCATGCTAATTAATTGAGTGACCTTTGCAAACAAGTTGTTCCAGTGGCTTTTAACAGACTATGAGTGTTCTTCTTGATGTCAAGCAATTTTCCAGAAATTAAGAACAATGCATCACAGAACAGCAAGCTTCAACTTTAAGCAATTTGTTTAAGGTTCAATTAATGGCTTTGACAGTTTCTTGAGCAACCTATCACAGTCAATCTGTTCCAGTGGCTTTTAGCAGATTTTATATGTTCTTATCATATTAAAACAACTTTTTCAGAAATCAAGAACAGTATGCACAGTGCCCAGAAAGAACAGATTTATTTTCAATTGAACAGATTTATTTCTTTGCTGTTTTATCAATTATGCAGAAACGAAATTGCAGAGAGTGAGAGAGAATGAACACAAGTAATTATACTGGTTCACTCAACTGAGCTACATCCAGTCTTCACCAACAACAGGTGGAAATCACTAACACACAGTACAACCAAGTACAATTCCCACTGTTCTTGAAACCTACAAGAACTTAGGTACTTTTGCTGAAAAAACCTATTTCAGCATACACACACCCACTCTTCAAGAACACCTATCAAGAAGAGTGTTCAACCAAACTATTACAAGAAATGAGATGTGAAACGACTACACCTGATTGAGGATACACAGATCTGCCTTAAACCAGTAGGCAAGATTGCTAGAACAGTAGCAGCACCTCAGACCAAGCTTTTGGAACCAAATCAAGGACAAGCACTTTGTGATTTTTGAAATCTTTGAAGAACAAATGCTAATCCTTTGTAAACACTTAACTCTCTGCTGTCAAAACTTGTTTTTGCAAATGTATGAATTGTTATTAATCTCAGAAACAAGTTTGCATTTTATAGAAAGCCAACTTATAACAGATTTTTGAAAAACAGTTAAAGCTGTTATAAAATGAACAGATTGAAAATAAAATGAACAAATTTATTTTCAAAAGCAGTTAGAGAATTTGTTAAGTGAGGAGACTTAGTCAACCATTCTGGTGCAGAGATAAAACTGAAAAACGTTTAAGCTTGACATGGCACCAGAGACAAAAAGAATTTATTCATTTACAGATGAACAGATTTATTTTTCAAAACGAAAACAGAGAAAGTTTAACAATTTAAAACTCAGTCGTTTTGAAAAGAAGAAGACTTAGTCAAAATACCTGATGCACAAAATCTAATTTTTACAAGACTTAGCCAAGGCATCAGTGAAAAAAATGAATTTGTTTATTTAGAAAAGAACAGATTTATTTTTATGCAGTAAACGTGTTTTTGTGTAAAACATGTGAAAAAACAGTTTAAGAAAACTTATGCTTGTTCTTAACACATGGCCAGTGGTTATGAGGTGAGTTACTCAGCAAAAAGCCCACTCTTAGACAACCTCTAAGCACTACCTAAGACATACTTAAAGCAAAGCAAAAAACAAAAGAAATGTACATATAAGAATTCATCAAACACTACATATAAGACTTCATCAAACACAATCTTGAAGGGGCAGCAACCATCTTCAACACTTTATATAGGTGGAAACTAGGGTTTACCTTTGCGCTGCTGCTCTTATCTAGGGTTCCTTGGAGAAGGTCTTTGCGCCGCTATCCTTAGGATCTTAGCGTATCTGGCCCATGGACTTCCCTTATCTAGAGTGCAATGAATAACCTTGCGGCCACTTGGGCTCTAACTTAAGCGCTGTATTTCTCGCGCCATCATACTATTTGGGTGCCCTAATTAATCACGTGTCATGCATGCAGCCTTCCTTGGAGATCTTTAATGAGCACGTGGGCATTGTCACGTGCCCCTTTGACTTGATCGTTTATTCTGTGCGGAGGGTCCCACAGCGCCGCCACCCAACTTAGGGTTATTCCATCGTGTGGGCCCTCTTCTCTGTGAAATGCTTCTGTCTCGCGGGTTGACTCTTCGGGCGATTTCTTACTTGGGCGACGTCTCGCTTGGGCGATGTCTTGCTTAGGCGATGTCCTTCTCTTGGGCGATGACTCATCTTGGCGGTGACACATCTCGGCGATAACCAATTATGTATACTGCAGAACCCCGCTTCTACATACGGCGACTATGTTGACTTCTTGACCACCTACCTTTCTCTTGTCCACGTCATCACACCCGATGACCTGGTCGGTACACTAGCTTAGGCTAAAAGTTTTAGCTTAAGCTTAAATTACCCTGCAATGAAATTTTCTTGAAAATTTTCATTTTGTCTTTGCCAAAAGTTTCAAACCTTTCTAAACTTTCTTCCATCCATTCATTTCACCTAACAATTCAAACCTACATGGCCATTTCACATATCAAACTGGTTTTAAAGACATAAAATATTAAAACATACTACTAAATCAAAACAAAAATTAAAGACACACTTCAAAACAAAACACTGGGTTGCCTCCCAGCAAGCGCTCGTTTAACGTAATATAGCTTGATGCTTGATTAACGTCATTAAAGGTTCAACAACAATCACATCCACTCTGAAACACTCTTTCTGATCATTTGAATATTTCATTGCTTTAAAAACATTAAAACTTACTTCTTCATCGTGAGCACAAACCTTCAATCTTCCTTTGTCTACATCAATTATAACTTTGGCAATTTTCATGAATGGTCTTCCCAATATCAAAGGTACTTCAACATCTTCTTCAATATCCATTACAACAAAATCTACTGGGAATAGAAATTTATGTACCTTTACCAACAGATCTTCAACTATTCCGTGTGGATATTTGATTGATCCATTAGCCAACTGCAAAGTCATTCTTATTGGTTTCACTTCTACATCTCCAATTTTCTTCAACATTGATAAAGGAATCAAATTAATAGTAGCTCCAAGATCCAATAATGCCTTTCCAACAGTGAGATTTCCTATGGTAACTGGCAAAGTGAAACTTCCATGATCTCTAGATTTCTGTGGTAATGATTTTTGAATTATAGCACTGCATCTAGCTTCCAATTCAACTATCTCTTGTCATTGATTTTTCTTTTCTTTGTCAATAATTCCTTCATGAATTTTGCATATGTAGGCATCTGCTTTAGAGCTTCAGTAAAATGAATGTTAATTTGCAATATTTTGAGAATATCCATAAATCTTGCAAATTGTCTTTCCTTGCATTTCTTTGTAGGAGCATGTGGATAAGGTACATCTTTTATAGGAACACTCCTCCCTTGTTTTTCATTTTTTTTTTCTATTTCCTCTCCAACATCTACAAAATCTTCCTTATTCCTTCTTTCTCCTCCCTCACACTCAATCTGTTCTTTTTCACTCTCTTTATCTTTTAAAACCTCCTCCTCAACAACTAAATCATCCCCAATTCCTTTTCTTATAACTTTCCCACTTCTAGTAGTGATAGACTTGTAATGATCCTTGTGATTTGTTTGTGTATTGGTTGAAAATTGACTTCCTTGATTATCAGCTAACTGTTTAGCCAGCTGCCCCACCTGTGTCTCTAAATTTCTTATTGATGCTTCAGTATTTTTCTGGTTTGATAAAGAGGCTTGCATGAACTTCTCAAAAGTATCCTCCAATTTGGATGTTCTCTCATGAATGGAAGGATAATGTGGTTGTTGCTGATAAGGAGCTTGCCTTTTAGATGATCCAATCTCATGCTTCCACCCAAAACCTTGATTATGATTATTCCTCCACCCATGAGCCATGTTAGTTGGATAGTTAGATGAAAAGCCACCTTGCCTTCCTTGATTATTCATATATTGAACTTCTTCCTCTGATGGATTTTGGTAAAAGCATTAGCCATTAAGATGATCTCCCCTCAAAAATCACACTTCAAAGCTTGATTATGAATTGACAGAGAACTTACTGCATGTAATTCTTGAGGCAGTTTTGAAATTTCCTTGGTTAATGCCTCAATTTGCTGAGTCAAAATTTTATTTTGTGCTAAAATTGCATCTAAAGTACTAGGATCCAACACCCTTTTCTTTTGCACTGTATATTTATCATGTTGAGCTTGGTAATCTGTTGAGCCTAAGGCCTCAATGATTCTTGTAGCTTGTTCTGCATCAACACTCATCATTGTACCTCCTGCTGCAGCATCCAAGATCATTTTAGTATCAGGCCTCAAACCATTGTGGAATATGTTCAACTGAGCAATATCCTCAAAGCCATGTGTGAGTTGAGAGTGCTGGAAGATTCTCCTTTTGCTTGTCCTTGCTTATTCTTTTCTTCTATCTTCTTGCTTTGATTTTTTCTAGCTGTCTTCTCAATTTCTGGATCAAGTTCCAATTGATCTTCAGGAACCTGTACTCTTAATAGCATGTATCTAAGAAAACTCAAGCAAGGATTAACACAGGATAAAAGAATAAGATCTAAACAAGTATCTATTCACAAAGAAAATAAACTATTCACAATACTTAATAAGTTATACTTCAGAAATTCTTAAAAGAAATTGTTCCCCGGCAACGGCGCCAAAAACTTGTTGATTTTTCTCGGCAAGTGTACCGAATCAACTGTAATATAGTACTCTTTAAAGTACGAATGTCGAACCCACAGGATACAATTCTAATTAAGATGTTCTGTTATAAAACTCATTAAGTATAGAAAATAATTTTGAGAACTTTTTCATAAACAAATTAAAGATTTCACAAGTAACTTAAAGATTTAGGGTTTGATTCAACCAAAAACAAAACTAACTTATCAAATATAGAGAAAGATACTTCGGATTAAATTGCGTCTATCTCAATCATCTGTTTTTTGGAATAATATAATACATAATACTCAAAACTACTTATTCTTGATGCTTACTTTAAATTCATTCACCTTGATTCCTCACAGATGAAATTCATAAGATAATTTCTCAAACATTGATTCCTCAGATATTAACAAATCATCCAGCTTTAGGAACAAAATTATGATGCAATCAATAACCTGAAATTTATTCCTAGCATTTCAAGTTATCAAGTATTTTCATCTATTTCAGATCCTTAAAGGTACTTTCCAGTTAAATTTAAGGATCAAAATCAAGACTCCACTGATCAGATAGAATCAAGCAATAAGCATGAAACGAAAATACCAAGAACAAGTAGAAAAGAGAATATTATATATATATATATATATATTTCACCAATAATACATTTGATCAAAGTAAATTACATTCAATCCCAAGTTAGAAAGAACTTAGCCACTCATGATAGCTCCTCCAATCTTCATTCTTGATCTAGATTGCATAAGAAGGGCTTATCTGAGCAAGTTCTTCTCCTAAAATAGAGTTCTCCTTCTTCTTCTCTCACTAACTTCTCTCTAAAGATCTCACCTTTTTTCCATCGCTCTGTTTTCACTTTGTTCCAAAATTTATATATTGAACTTTAGCTCAAGCTAGCCAATTTAGCTTAAGCTAGATCTTTAGGTGCATTTTTAGCTTGAGCTAGCAATTCTAGCCTTAGATTAGTACTACACCTTTAATAAACTCTGGACAAATTTAGCTTGAACTAAATCTTCTAGCTTGAGCTAAATCTTCTTGTGATCCAATTAAGTTTTTGCTTTCTTTCTTTAAATGCTTCATATTCATCTACAATTTACATAAAAATTGATATTAAATTTCTTCATTTGTTTCTTGGTTCAAAATATATAATCAAATTCAATAATTCTCATATTAGGGTAATTTTCTTACATTAAGAAACAATTAAGTTCCAAAGTGTTCAATTTTCTCAATCATAAAAACTACACATTGACACTTATCACAAACTTTAACAATAAATAGAATAATAATATAGTCAAACAAACTATAGTATATTTGTAGTCAATTCCTACCTTAGAGATCTATAGAGCAATTATATGGGTTCCAATCATTCTTTGCCATAGTAACAAAATGGGCAACACAAGTTATTTTAAAAATAAACTATAATACTTGCTATCTTAAAACACTAAAATGGTTCTTAATCTTGATCATTTGTTTCATCATTAGAAACACTTCCTTGATCAGATGCCTAATATATAAAATATAGTCATAATTAGTAGCATTTCAATTATAATATAAAATATATATTAATTTAATAAAGATTTAAATATTACCGGTGATGTGTGAAACATAGCAAAATCACGAGGCAATTCTCCTTGATAGTTTTGCACACAAAAAAGTCATCATTGCCTTCATTCCATTAACTTGTGATGTTAATGAAGAAACCTAGTTTAGAACACAAACTTCATTTCATTAACATATTTAATAAGAATTAAAATAGGTAAGTTCTAAATATAAAGTTTAAGCATAAAGAATATATGGATACATAGTTAAACAAGTAAAAAAATCATCATAAAGTAAAAGTAAATGATGATTAACCTGATTTTGTAAATGTGTATAGGAAGGAAAACTTGAAGATGTTCCACTATACGAATGAGCATTGCAGCCAAACACTTTAGATGGCAAGAACCCAACCTAAACCCCTAACACGTCCATAATGTTCTCGACTTCCAAAAACATAAGCTAAGGAATCAGTATTTGATATTTCTTTTGATATGAATGGTGATGAGGTTAATTCATATGCTTTCATTTTTTATCTAGAAAGAACCCAAGAAGAAACTAATTAAAATTACATTAAGTGTGGTTGACAATTACATAATTTATTATAATTGAACTTACTCCAATTTCCCTCGCTTCATCACTCACAAATGCTCCATTAGCATGTCTATATGTAGCTATCCATACATCTCCTTTACTAACCTTGTGGCCACACTCTTTTTCCTATTAAAAAGAAGAAAAATTATATGACACAATGTAAGAGAGATTAGAACATAAATTTTACATGAACATATGTATAAATGTCACAATTTCATCTCTTTTCCTTGCAATGCTCTTAGATCCACCTGTGTGAGCAATGGTTTTCTTTGTCCTATTCTCTTTATTTTTCTTAATCATCAACATATAAATATTAGTAAGTCTGAATGTAAATTCCTAAAAAATGTTTCAGTTATACCTTTGTTTTTTTTAAATTTAGACGATAATCCTCAAAAGAAACCCAATGATCTCTATCTATTCCTTCTGGAGCCATTGCAATCAATTCATCTCTTGTATGTGCTCCATTATTCCTTTGTTCCCACAATTCTTGTCGGTGGTCTCTCCATTTTGTGTTAAAGATTTATATGAACATCAGAATGAACATCAAATTTAGCCTTCAAAACAATCAACAATTAAAATTAACAATAATTATAGTATATTTAAATTATAAATTAAATCATAGTATAATTTTGGATATGATTACCCGAATAGTGTGTTTAAGTATATCTTCTTTATAAACTTTAGAAACCTTCCTCCAAATAGAATAGCTAATAGGAAATGCATTATAGTTTATTGCAATATTGCCTAAGAACCTATTCAACAATGCTCCACCATCTGCAATAGGTTGTCCCTCATTATTGCATTGCACAACAATCCTTTCATTTGGAGGTAGATGCCAAACATCATTGGTTCTTAGCTATTTTGTGTTTCTCTTCACTTCCTCATATGTGAAATATTAAAAACATTTGTCTTAAGGGATATAGGACTAAAGCAAAAAATAATATTGCATATATAACTATACATAACATTGTATGCTTTTAACAAATTGATATATAGTGACTTACCAATGACATCAACAAGTGCTCTTTTGAAGGCTGTAGGTCTTTGTTGATGTGTTTGCAACTTAGTTTCCTCATTTTCTTCCTCTTCATTTTCCAAATATACATATGATGTACCAGGTATTGTTGGTCCAAGTACATGAACATGATTTGGTGGCTGAGAATTATATGTAGGTGCAATTGGGGGTTGAACAATGAATGTAGGAGCAGAGTTTGTCTGAATAGTTGAATGTATCCTCACTTTCAAGGTTCCTGAAAATAAATTAGCATAATGAAAAAAAAAAATCAATTATGTCTAATGATGTGAGGATTAATAAATTTGAAAAAGAAGTGAACACAAATTACTTGGATGAGATGCAGTTGGAGGTGGAAGGGGAGCACGTTCAATACTTGGTTGAGGTGCTGTTGGAGGTGCAGGGTAAGCATGTTTAGTACGTTCTTGAGGTGGATGGGGAAATGGAGATGAAATACCTCTAAGATTACTTGTTTCAGGTGCAGTTAGGGGTGAAGCTTGTACTTGAAGTCCTGCATAAATTACAAGTGAATTACAAATGAATAGTATATTGAATAATACAATTTAATAAATTGTATGAAAGTTCAGACATCTAACCAAGTTTATAAGTACGTTGAAGAAGTGTAGGATGAATACACTTTGGTGTAGGTAAGGATAAAGAAGGGTGACTACTCACTTGAGTTCTGACTTAGACTTAGTTGAGGTTGCGAATTTCATCTTCAAGATTCTTAATAATCAATAAAACTCTTGAAGATGTAACATTGCATATTAATGAACAATAAAACTCAATTCTTTTAATTGAACATATTCCTAGATGAGATGGATGATGGACTGCAGAAGAACTATTCTTATTGGTTGGTATTTTCTTCATCTTCAGGTGGTCTACAAACATTAAGATAAACACATTAAATTCAAAGTTGAAGGATAATAAATTATAATGAAATAGTAAAAACACCTTGTTAGTTGTATATTTTCTTCCATATATGGAAATAATGTTTCAAAGTTTTGTTGTTCAAATAGCTCAGATTCATGAAAATTGTCAACATCATCTTCAACCATATTGTACAAGTCTCTAGGCTTTAAATGTACAGATACACACCAATTTTTATCAAGCTCATCCTCTACATAATACACCATTTGAGCTTCTGATGCCTTGATATATGGCTCATCATCATCATTATCACTAGTGTGGATCAAGCGTAAAAAGCTTAGTAATGTAAATCCATACTCATCACTCATGTCCCTCTAGAAGTAGTTGTATTAGCTCACATACATTTAAATAAAAAAATTGAGAATCGACCATGGTAGTTTATCTCAATTATGTCTATCAATCGACCATAATACAACACACCTCCACACCGCATCTGATTATCACTACTACTTGCATAACTCCTTGTCCCAAATGTACCAAACACTCCATTGTTTTGTGTTTTAAGCCAAAGGTCACTCTCCAATATACAAAAATTGAACCCATTAACATTGTATGTTAGAATATATGGCCTTAAACTAGAGGGGGGTGAATTGTTTAAGAGGGATTTTCGTAAACTTTTAAGCCTAGAATGAAAAGACTTCAAGAAAACCTTGATTAAGAAATCAGTTTTTCAAAACATAAAGCAAAGGCACAATACTGGAAAAACAATCGATTGTTTATACTAGTTATCAAATACCAAAACTGAATTTAAAGAGATAGAGAAAGAGAGATTGTACACAGTTGTTTATACTGGTTCACTTCAAATCCAGAGCTACATCCAGTCTTCTCAGAAACCTTGAGGAAATCCACTAAGCAATCACACATTGATCACTTACACAACAACCAAGAGAATGACCTTGAACACCTCTAGAAACACACTTTCCTTGGTCAACACACCTACACCAAGACTGCTGATCTTGATCCCCTCAAGAACACTCAACCAATCTTAGCAAACACAAAAACTAAACTTGTTTCACACACTTGTTACAGAAGATAATCTGAAATCAATACAAGCAGAATCCTATTTCACAAACTTTGATCAATCACACACTCTTAGCAATCTCAGCTCTTTGAAAAACTCAAAAACTCTTAGCAAAAACTTGTCAAAGATTAATTGTCAAATCTGTTTTTCTGAATTTATTCAAAGATGTAGTTTGTTATCAAATCTTAACAAACTCTTAAATTGCATTAAAAGATTGGTCAAAGCATTTAATGACTGGAGCGTAAGTAGTTTAAACATTTAAAGCTCAGTCAAAGATAAAACAGTTTTTCTGTTATGGTCCCAAAACAAACAATCGGTTGTTTCCTCGAATCAATCAGTTGTTTTGGTTCTTAACAGTTCAACAATTTTAAAAACAGTTTTCAATCTTTTTCTCAAAACACCTAAGTATAAACAATCGGTTGTTTCGACAAAACAATCGATTGTTTTAACTTAGTTTGAAAACATTTTACTTTCACAAAGATTGAGATGCTTATGCTTTAGATTTAATCAAAGGGTGGATTACAACATTCAAACTACCCCAGAACTAAGCTAAACTAACACAGCAACACCAAGCACATCAAAGGCTTCAACATCCTTCAAAGGGTTTGGATTCTTCAAAGCTTGAACACCACTTGGTTCAACAATCTCCCCCTATTTGATGAAGACAAATCCCTGGTGCTTGTGGTTGTTCTGATTGAATCTAAAGCAGTACCTGCAAAAATAGCATTTATACTACCCAATGCTTCTTACAGCAGCAAGTTAGATTTTTACATATTCCAAGCATAAAGCATGATAAACAATCGGTTGTTTCTATCAGCAGCAGCAGAAAACACTTTCATATCAGAGATTTTAACAAATTATACAATATCAGATAAAGATATACAAGAACCAATTAATTCTCCCCCTATTTGTCTTCACAAATAGACTTTAGCATGTATCAAAAACAGATTTAGGAGAGATTATTAAGATCAAGAATACCTAACTCATTTCTTAAGAAGAAAAACCTCTCTTTTGGTAATGGTTTTGTGAAGATGTCAGCTAACTGCAGTTTGGTCTCCACAAACTTCACTTCACAGTTCCCATTTTGTACATGATCCCTGATGAAATGATGCCTTATCTCAATATCTTTGGTCCTTGAGTGTTGAATCTGATTTTTGGTAAGATTGATGGCACTTGTGTTATCACACATTAAGGGAACTTTGCTGATTTGTAAACCAAAATCTGCAAGTTGTTGCTTGAGCCATAGAATCTGTGCACAACAGCTTCCAGCAGCAATATACTCAGCCTCAGCAGTAGAGAGAGCAACACATGCTTGCTTCTTGTTATGCCATGAGATTAGGCTTGAGCCAAGAAGGTGGCAAGTGCCAATTGTGCTCTTTCTATCTAGCTTGCAACCTGCAAAGTCAGAATCTGAATAACCAATTAAATGTATTGGAGAGTGAGAAGGATACCATAATCCTACAGATGATGTTCCTTTGAGATATTTCAGAATTCTTTTTGCAGCTTTGAAGTGTGACTCTTTAGGATTTGCTTGATATCTTGCACATAGACACACCGCAAACATAATGTCCGGCCTACTAGCTGTTAGATAAAGCAAAGATCCAATCAATCCTCTGTATTTTGTTTGATCTACACATTTTCCAGCAGCATCCGCATCCATGTAACAGCTTGATGGCATTGGAGTGCTAACTTCTTTGCAACTCTCCATTTCAAATTTCTTGAGAATCTCCTTGCAATACTTTGATTGACTTAAGAAGATCCCATCCTTCGTTTGCTTAACCTGCAATCCAAGAAAGAAAGATAGTTCTCCCATCATAGACATTTCAAACTCACCTTTCATTGCAGCCACAAATTCTTCACACAATCTATCTTGTGTAGCACCAAAGATGATATCATCAACATAGATTTGCACAAGAATTATTTCTGCATTTGACTTCTTGATGAAGAGAGTCTTGTCTACCATTCCTCTTTCATATCCATGAGATAGCAGAAAGTTGCTAAGCCTTTCATACCACTGCCTTGGAGCTTGTTTCAGTCCATACAAAGCTTTCTTCAACTTGAAGACATGGTTGGGATACTTATGATCTTCAAAGCCCGGTGGTTGATCTACATAGACTTCCTCATTGATGTAGCCATTTAAGAAAACACTTTTGACATCCATTTGGAAGAGTTTAAAACCACTCATACATGCAAAGGCCAGCAGCAGCCTCACAGCCTCCAATCTAGCAGCAGGAGCAAAGGTCTCACCATAATCTATGCCCTCTTCTTGATTGTAGCCTTTGGAAACTAGCCTTGCTTTGTTCCTTGTGATCACACCATCCTCATCTAGCTTGTTCCTGAAAACCCATTTCGAACCAATAATATTCATTTCAGTAGTTTTAGGGACAAGAAACCATACCTCATTCCTTGCAAACTGATTCAGCTCTTCATGCATAGCTTCAACCCACTTCTCATCCTTGAGAGCTTCCTCAATTGACTTTGGTTCAATTTAAGAGACAAAAGTTGTGTGCCTGCAGAAGTTTGAGATGGAGCTACGTGTGGAGACACCTTCTTTTATCTGCCCTATGATGTTATCCACTGACAGATCTCTTGGAATCCTCCACTCCTTGGGCAGCTCACTCTGTTGCAGAATTTCAATCGGTTGTTTCTACAAATCAACCGGTTGTTTTTCTGCACAAATTTCCAGCTTCTCCAAACTGATGCTCTGTTCATCTTCCTCGGCACTAATCTTTGGGTTCTCACTGATTCTGCGATCTACCTCATCAAAGACTACATGTACTGATTCTTCTACAGTCATCAATCTTTTGTTGTAGACTCTATATGCATGGCTTGTGAGAGAATAACCAATGAAAATGCCAAGGTCAGCTTTCTCATCAAACTTTCCCAAGCTTTCCTTTCCATTGTTAAGAACGAAACAGCTACAACCAAAGAATTTGAGGTGACTGGTGTTAGGCTTCCTTCCATTGAAAAGTTTATATGGAGTTTTCTTCAAGATGGGCCTTATAAGCACCCTATTCATCACATAGCATGAGATGCTCACTGCATCTGCCCAAAAGTACTTAGGAAGAGATGATTCACTAAGCATTGTCTTTGCTAGCTCTTCAAGAGACTTGTTCTTCCTCTCTACCACTCCATTCTGCTGTGGTGTTCTTGGAGCAGAGAAATTATGCAGAATTCCCAACTTCTCACAGAATTTGCTAAACTTCTCATTTTGAAATTCTCCTCCATGATCACTCTTAATAGAACCTATGTTGTTGTTCTTTGTGTTTTGTAGTCTTCTTGCTAGCTTTTTGAATGCAACAAAGGCATCACTCTTTGATTCCAAGAAAAGAGTCCAAGTATACCTAGAAAAGTCATCAAAAATAACAAGAGCATAATAATTTCCACCAAGACTCATAGTTCTTGAGGGTCCAAAGAGATCCATGTGAAGAAGTTCAAGAGGTCTCAAAGATGAAACAACATTTTTAATTTGAAAGAACTTTTCACTTGTTTCCCTTTTTGGCATGCTTCACAAATGTGATCCCTCTCAAACTTGAGTTTTGGCAACCCAATCACAAGATCTTTTGAAATTAGCTTGTTCAAATGATTCATGTGAATATGAGCAATTCTTCTATGCCAAAGCCAAGATTCATCTTGCTTGGATAGAAGACATCCAATTGAACATGGTGAAGAGATATCTAGAAGATATACATTATTAACTCTCTTACCTACCAACATTACCTCTTTGGTGTTGGGTAGACAGATTTCACATGTATTTGTCTTGAACATCACTTGATATCCCTTGTCACAAAGTTGGCTAATGCTCAGCAGATTATGCTTTAGGCCTTCTACATAAAGCACATCATGGATTACCAAGATGTCTTTGTCTCCTATGGATCCTCTCCCAAGAATCCTTCCTTTGTTGTTGTCTCCATAGGTGACATGACCTTCTTGCTTAAAGGAGATACACAGGAACTTTGATTTGTCCCCTGTCATGTGCTTGGAGCATCCACTATCCAAGTACCATAGTTGTTTGCTCTCCTCCAAGGTTTCCTACAAAAGAGATTTTCAAGTACAAAGATTTGGTCCCCTTATGAATGTGGGTCCATCTAGTTTATACTCATCAATTAAAGCTTTATTTCCCTTAGGAATCCACTTCATAAGACCTTTACGAACAACATGTTTTCTGATTTTACAGAACCTCACAGAATGACCTCTTTTCATGCAATAGAAGCATGTAACAATCGGTTGTTTCGATGGTCCAATCGATTGTTTTTCTGTCATTTTCGAAAATGATTTTGAAAATCTATCTTGTTTGTTTTGTGGATTAAAACCCAATCCAGATTTTCCAAAAACACAGTTTTGAGATGCTAGAACACTCTCAAAGTTGGATTGGCCTTTAGAAAGCTTATCCACTGTTTTAACAAGATAGTGGACCTTCTTTTCAAGATTTTCACAATTTTCACAAACTAGAGTATCACACTTGCAAGAGGAGTTTTTGTAAATGATTTCCAGATTTTCAAAATCTGTTTTTGAATTTTCTAAATCCTCTTCCAGTGCCTTTACTCTGTTTTCAAGCAACCTATTCTTTTCTTTTAACTGATTGTTCAAGAGAGCCAGTCGGTTGGCTTCTTCATGTGTTTCTTGAAAGGCTTGAAGCAATTGACCATAATTTTCAAAGTTTGAGGAGTTTGATGAACTTACACTACTTGAGTCATCCTCCCTTCTGGCCATGAAGCAAAGATTGAGGCTTTTCTTATTTTGCCTTCTTTTCCTTCTTGCTTGACTCTTTGTCATTGCTTCCTTTGGTTCATGAGCGGCCTTGAGTGTGTCCCACATATCCTTAGCAGTTTTGCACTTTGATATCCTGAAAAATTCATTAGTATCTAGTGTAGAAGCTATAATGTTTTGAGCATACCTATCATGTTGGGCCATCTTACATTCATCATTGGACAAAGGTTTTGCAATGAAAGAATTATCCTTTTTGAACTTTGGAATGTAAGGACCATTCTCAATTGAATTCCAAATTCTTTGATCAATAGATTCAATAAAGATTTTCATTCTTGCTTCCCAAAACTTATAATTCAATCCACAGAATAAAGGTGGTTTGTAGATTGAAGCACCTTCCTCAAAAGATAGTTTTCCAGCCATAGAAAAAAGACTTTTAGATCAACTTGAATAACTTTCAAGAACCAAGCTCTTGATGCCAATTGTTAGAATATATGGCCTTAAACGAGAGGGGGTGAATTGTTTAAGAAAGATTTTCGTAAACTTTTAAGCCTAGAATGAAAATACTTCAAGAAAACCTTGATTAAGAAATCACTTTTTCAAAACATAAAACAAATGCACAATACTGGAAAAACAATCGGTTGTTTTATCGAAACAATCGGTTGTTTATACCAGTTATCAAATAACAAAACTGAATTTAAAGAGATAGGGATAGAGAGATTGTACACAGTTGTTTATACTGGTTCACTCCAAACCCATAGCTACATCCAGTCTTCTCAGAAACCCTGAGGAAATCCACTAAGCAATCACACCTTGATCACTTACACAACAACCAAGAGACACCTCAAGAAACACACTCTCCTTGGTCAACACACCTACACCAAGATTGTTGATCTTGATCCCCTCAAGAACACACAACCAATCTTAGCAAACACAGAAACGAAACTTGTTTCACAGAGCACAAGGATTACACTTGTTACAGAAGATAATCTGAAATCAATACAAGCAGAATCCTATTCCACAACTTTGATCAATCACTAGCTCTTAGCAATCTCAGCTCTTTGCAAAACTCAAAAAACCCTTAGCAAAAACTTGTCAAAGATTTATTGTCAAATCTGTTTTTCTGAATTTATTCAAAGATGTAGTTTTTTTTATCAAATCTTAACAAACTCTTAAATTGCATTAAAAGATTGGTCAAAGCATTTAATGACTGGAGCGTAAGCAGTTAAAACATTTAAAGCTCAGTCAAAGATAAAACAGTTTTTCTGTTATGGTCCCAAAACTAACAATCGGTTGTTTCCTCGAATCAATCGGTTGTTTTAGTTCTTAACAATTCAACCATTTTAAAAACAGTTTTCAATCTTTTTCTCAAAAACACCTAAGTATAAACAATCGGTTGTTTCGACAAAACAATCGGTTGTTTTAACTTAGTTTGAAAACATTTTACTTTCACAAAGATTGAGATTGCCTATGCTTTAGATTTAATCAAAGGGTGGATTACAACATACAAACTACCCCAGAACTAAGCTAAACCAGCACAACAACACCAAGCACAGCAGAGACTTCAACATCCTTCAAAGGGTTTGGATTCTTCAAAGCTTGAACACCACTTGGTTCAACACTCTTGTCTATCATAGAGGATGATCATGTCCGACTTCTTAGTTGTCTTCATAGAGTGTCTCTAAATTTCCTATGTGAAACATATAAATTATATAAGGTATATTGAAGAGAAAACCAATTATAAAAAAACTATGGTTTATAAACTTACTACAGAAATGAGTCAACTATGGTGCAGCTAGTTAGCACTTGACAATGTGCTTGCAACTTTTTCTTTAGAGTGAAATAAGTAAAACTCCCAACTAGTTTCTCGACTGGCGGGAACAATATATTTTCATTAGAAGGTACAATAGTAGGCTCATCATTAACACGATGCAATTGGTTATAATCTCAATTCCATTTAAATATCTCAAACAAAAAGTTAAAGCCTCTTCAGCCATGTATCCTTCCGCTATTGACCCTTCTGCTTGTGCCTTATTACGAACATAGGACTTTAATTTCCCTAGATACCTCTCAATGGGATACATCCATCGATATTGGACAGGTCCTCCAAGCTTGGCATCTTTTACTAGATGCACAATTAAATGAACCATAACAGTAAAAAAAGAAGGAGGAAATAACATCTCCATGTGACACAATGTGAGGACCATTCTACTTTGTAGCTAATCAAGTTCATCCACTTTTAAAACTTTATTACACGATTTTCTAAAAAAAACATAAATCAATCAAAACAGAGCAAACTTCTTTAGGGAGCGTATTTTTCATTGCCAACGGTAGAAGCTACTCCATCAAAATATGTGAGTCATGACTTTTCAATCCTTCAAACTTACATTGTTTGACATCAATGCATCTACTAATGTTACTAGAGTAACCATCTGGAACAATTATGTTTTTCAAAGTTTTGAGAAAGATATCTTTATTTACATTTGTCAATGTATATAAAGCATGGAGATATCTACCATTTTCATCAGGCCAAAGATCAGGTCTAATACCCCAAAGTTGTAAATCCTTTCGTGCCTTTAAATTGTCTTTACATTTATTTTAACTATCATTCAACAATATAAACACCACATTATCTCATACATTTTTTTCAATGTGCATAACATCCAAATTGTGGGGCAATAAGTTGTCTACCCAATACGGAAGTTCAAAAAATATACTCTTTTTTCGCCATTGTTAAGTGTCTAACTTTGCATGATTAACTCTCTGTTGTCTTTTTTCCCGTTCTTCAAGTACCAGTTCTTTCTCAAATTCAACATATCCCGAACTTGTTAATGGTTTTCTTCACCTCATAGAATGAGTGCGGAATTTTAGCATGCTCAAAGGCATCTGCTAACAACTCTAGTATCATGGACATTGCCTTGTCACTTATTTTGCATAGACATTTGATGTGATACAACTTGATCAAGAAAGAAAATTAGAATATTTATCACACCCTTCATACAAACTTCTTGACCATCTTGCATTAACTCAAAAATATCCTCAACATCATCATTCACAATATGGCTTGACTCTGCTCCCATTTCCCTATCATTCACCATGTCATTGCTACATTGATGACACCCAAATGCATCATTAACCATATCACACGTCGGATCATTAGCAAAAATTCTTTCATTATCTTACAGCATTATACGTGCTTCATCATTGATCACATTTACTCATGTTCTCTCCCTGTAGAAGCCACACTTTATATCCAATTGGAAAAGGTTTAACAATCAAGTGCTCATACACTACTTCACGACACTACCATTTGTTAAAGTTGCACTTCTGACATGGACATATTATCTTCCCCTTCACACCATTATTAGCAAACGCAAAGTTCAAAAATTTATTCAAATCTTCCATATATTCATGTGTATTTCTTGGCATGTATATCTAAGATTTATCCATTGAAATGAGATTTGTTCAAGTCAACATGATTGATACATCATTAATAAATAGAAGACAAAAATATTTTTTTTTTATATTTATGTGTGATGAATATTAGAACAAATAACAAAAAAAAAAGTTTTCCCTATATAATAACACACTACTTAACCTATCTAATGAGGTTAAGCTATATGGTAAGTGCATAAAGGTCATTCAAGCAACAAAAGTATATGGTAAGTGCTGCTCAGAATGTAGATGGTGTAAATTTAGCTTTTTATTTTAAATGTTTTACTCAATTTTGAAGTGCATCCCATATTATCATATATTTGGCATCATTTAATGTTTTGGATCTCCAAAAATTGTTGTTTATTATTATTTTAAATTAATATTGTAACAACTGGTAAAATAACATTCATATAATATTTAAACCAAAATAATAAAAAAATTGAAATGTAATTTTAAAATAATACAGTGGCCTGAAAATAAATTATTTTAATTGAAAACAAATAAACGTAATGAAAATAAATTATTGTAATTGAAAAAAAAATAAACGTAACTACTGATACAATTTGTTTTTAGAAATGATATAAAATATTAATTATCATATTTATCCATACGAGTTTTACTTAAATAAATGAGAAATAACTAAAGTAACTAAAGTTGCAATGAATTGCTTAAACAACAGAAACAAACCCAACTAAAACTTAACTATATTCCATTAAATCAAGTCAAAAATTAAACCAAACTCAATTTGACTCCATGATTATAACGCTGACACATATGCAGTATATACAAGTAGGAAAATTTTTCTTTAACACTCCAAACAGTAAAAAAAACAAACACTTTGACAACTATTTTTAATAATATAATAATATTTTAAATTAAAAAATAAAATAAAAATAATTGAAATATTAATTTATTAGGATGTTTGTAGATAGTATCAATATATCACTTTAAAAATTATTTCAAATCAAAGGAGTGTAGAATAAAATCAAAGGAGTATAGAATGTATTATTGTTAAAATTAAAAAAAAAATACTTTACTCTATTTTAAAAACACGAATATGAAAGAAATTACTATAATATTTGCCTCAAATCATATTATTGTCATCTTTAGTTTTTCTTTTCACATTTTATTTCAAGTTATAATTTTCTCATACTGAATTTTTATCTATAAAAAATATACCTATTGTTAGTGGTCAATAGGTTTGTCCAGTGTATTTTTATATGATCTCAAAGAAAAAGGGATATTGGCTATCCATTTCCAATTTACCACCAAATTGAAAACCCTTGCATTCCCCTCCAGAGCTATATCTCTGATCCTCCTCTCCTATATTTTCCAAGAACTTAAAAACTTTCAGTAAAAAAATCATTAACCAGACAAATATTTTGATCATATTATCATTTGTATTATATTTATTATTATTAATATAATTTATACATATTAATATAATTATTATTAATAATAATAATAAAATAAATTATATTTATATTATTTCTATTATTAATATTATTAATATTATTATTGTATTCATATTATTAATATTATATTCATATTATTAATATTGTATTCATATTATATTCATATTATTAATATTATATTCATATTGTTAATATTGTTAATATTGTTAATATTATTAATATTGTTAATATTATTAATATTGTTAATATTATTAATAATAATAATAATAAGTATAATAAAAATCATAATAATATTAAAGAATTTGCTTGGTGTAGTACTTGTTTACATACAGAATTTAATCATTCTGTATGTAAAAATCTGTATGTAATGTTGATTTTACATACGGATTTTGATTCGTATGAAAGAAGAAATGTCAAAATTATTAAGGAATATCTTACCCTATAAATTGTAAAGGCCTCCTCAATGTCCCTTTTTGTCGAGGATCCAACCGCCTTCTTCATAGGTAATGCACATTGTAAACTAGTGTTTTTATTCTGTTTATGGTATTTTACTAAATTCTTTTGTTTCTTTTGCAGAGGTTATAGGTAAAAGATTTGATTTGAAGAAGTTATTGGCCAAGTCTAGAGCAAAGTCTACAAATGATTATGAATTGCTCGATTTTAGAAAATATGATGTACAAAACCAGAGCAAACGCCCAAAAGTGCACATCTCCAAAGAGGCAAGCACATCGACGACAAAGAAAACTCAATGAACGTCTAAGGGTCCCTCGATTGGGGTGACAACTCCTAATGAGCCTGTTAATAGGGATGACAATGTATGCTGACCCGTCTTGCGTTTGCCCGCTTTGCATAAGGAATGCATGCTCATTTCACTAGCCCGTCTCGCAAAAGGGGTAGCCCACACGGGCCTGCATGCCAGCCTACATAAGGAAAATAATTATAAAAAAACCTATTTGCTGCTGGAAAATTAAAATTTCATTCATGTTTCAATTCATTTAATTAAGATAAAAAAATATAAAGGAATTCAACCAAAATAACATGAAACAAAACTACACCATTACATCAAGCATAGTCAATTCAAAAACATTATTATTCTTCGATTTCAAGAACATGGAATGCAATCTTAGAAGAACCTTCATCAACTTTTAGATAATTATAATAATCTTCCGCGTCATTTGCATACACTAAAACAATGACGATGAAGTTATTAATTTTAAATAAAAATAATACAATAAAAATAGGATCAATTAAAATAACGAATTATCATTAGAAAATTCATGCTTCCAACTTGAAGTACAAACTATTGCTTCCACATTTTCAGGCAAAAGACGATTCCTATACTTGTTAAGAATTCGAGAACCATTGCTAAATGCAAATTTTGATGCAATTGTGGTTATAGAGATGCTCAAAAAATCTCTTGCCATTAAAGCAAGATCAGAAAAGCGTTGACTATTATTTTTCCACCATTCCAACACATCCATTTACTCTAAAAAGTCAAAATCCAAATTGTTAGAATATATGGCCTTAAACGAGAGAGGGTGTGAATTGTTTAAGAAATATTTTCGCAAACTTTTAACCTTAGAATGAAAATACTTTGAAAGAACCTTGATTAAGGATTCAATTTTTCCAAAACAAACAGCAAAAGCATAAAGCTGGAAAAACAATCGGTTGTTTTAGCGAAACAATCGGTTGTTTATACCAGTTCCAAAATAACAAAACTAAATTAAAGAGATAGGGATAGAGAAATTGTACACAGTTGTTTATACTGGTTCACTCCAAACAAGAGCTACATCCAGTCTTCTCAGAAACCCTGAGGATATCCACTAAGTAATCACCACTTGATCACTTACAACACAACCAAGAGAATGACCTTGAACACCTCAAGAAACACACTCTCCTTGGCCAACACTAAGATTGCTGATATTGAACACCTCAAGAACACACAGCCAATCTCAGCAAAACACACACACGAATTGTTCAGTAGTTTACAAAGATTACACTTGTTACAGATGAATATCTGAAATCAATACAAGTAAAATCCTATTCAGCACCTTGATCAATCTCTCAACACTTTTGCAATCTCAGAACTCTTTGAAAAACTCTTAGATCAAAACTTTGTTTTAAGATCCTTAAAACATAAAAACAGTTTTTCAGAATATATCTAAGAATATAGTTTGTTATCAAATCTTAACAAACTCTTAATTGCATTTAAAATAGATTGGTCAAAGCATTTAATGACTGGAGCGTATTCAGTTAAAGCATTTAAAGCTCAGTCAAAGAAAACAGTTTTTCTGTTATGGTTTTAAAACAAACAATCGATTGTTTCCTCGAATCAATCGGTTGTTTTGTTACTTAACAAAATCACCATTCAAAAACAATTTTCAAACTTTCTCAAAACACCTAAGTGTAAACAATCGGTTGTTTCGACATAACAATCGGTTGTTTCAACTTAGTTTGAAAAACATTTTGCTTTGATAAAAATTGAGATGCTAATTGCTTTGAGATTTAATCTAAGGGTTGATTACAGCATTGAATTATCCCAGAACAAAGCTTAAACCAGCACAACAGCATCAAGCAAAGCAGAGGCTTCATCATCCTTCAAAGGATTTGGATTCTTCAAAACATTGAACACCACTTGGTTCAACACAAATTTCGTTCATCCTAATAAGTGTTAAGTTGTGTCCTTCCAACTTTATTAACTACTTGAATATTGCACATTTTTAATTCCTATTATTATGTAATAAGTTAGTAACATGTACAATGAACAGCTACAACAAAAACAAAAACGAAAAATGAATTAAAGTGCATTAAAGTAAACAACTTGCATAAAAAAAACTTGATTTAAAAATAGATGAGGATGAAGATTGAACTTGCTTATACTTTTGAACATTTGATGATGTTGTCAAACCTTTGGTAGGATATTATGCAAAAAGTTTGTATATTTTTTCCTTGATATTTTCCAATTTCAGTTCCCAAGTAAGTGAATCAATTTTTTCAAAGCAAAAACCCAATATTTCTAACGTTATCCTTGGGTCTAAAATTGCGCCAAATTGAAGTACAACACTATATTCATCCCAATATTTCTCAAATTTTACTATCATCAATTTAGCCAAGTTCTTAATTAGTGCATCCTCATATTTCACATTTTCCATAAACAAACATTGAATTTTTCAAACTTGTAAAAAAGACAAGTTGGAAGTAGGATAATTGTAGCAGAAATCAAGTTAGTGATATCATAAAAAGGGTAACAAGAACCTACAAATTTTTTCAGTTCTCTCTCACTCTTCCTCTGAAGGGCAATATTTATAAGATTCATCAACCAAGTGCAAGCTTCCAAAAACACGTTGATATTTAAGAGCCCTTTTAATATTCAAGTAAGTAAAGTTTCATCTTGTAGGGACATCAAGACAAAAACCACATTATGCATCAATATCACTAAACCTTTCAAGGCATTGTTTGAATTTCACCATACTACTTTTTGAACCCCTCGCATATTTTATGTTATTTCTAATTTGGTCTAAAGCATCACCAAACACCTTTAATCCTTCTTGAACAATTAAATTTAATACGTGTGAACAACAACGAACATTTAATATTTGTTGCAACTATCGCACCTTGCCCTTTCTTTTCCATCCTTACCCTCCCCAATCTAGTAAAATACCTCCAACAATCAGAGGTGCTAGCCTTATCTCTTTTCTTTTTTTCAGGTTCAACAATTTCATATTGTTTTTCAATATCATCTTTCTCAATTTCATATTCACAAAGGAGCATGTTAGTACATTCCTCATCCATTCCAATTTGCAAATTAAGATCTTGTCCAAAATGTGAGTGATTTATAAAATATTTGTCCATCCATCATTTTTTTTATGAGAAAGATTTTTCCATCAATTATAACTTATATATATGATCAATTTGTAAAATAGGATTTGTAAACATAAATATTTATCTTTTTATTAATAATAATATATCCAAGAATGATAACACAAACAAAACATATAGTAATTCATATTTTTCCCCATAATTAATATGCCACAATTTTTTTGGTCTTATTTAATATTATAAATCAAAGAAAAACATACATCTAATACAATCTCACAAGAGAAAAAAACAAACTTGAAGAGGACGATTGAGGAGGGCGTCGTCGGAGTTGCGGGGAAGTTGGATGGAGTGGAGGACGTGTGGAGCGTGCGCGGACGTGATGGCGGAGCGAACACAGATGCGGAGGCAAGGCATAGGTGGATACCTAATTAGGTTTGAATTGGGGAAAATGAGATGTTACGTGCAGCTTGGGGTTTAGGGTTTAAAATTTAATGATTATTTATATATTTTTTACGCGGGTCAGCGGGCCAAATCACCCTGTTGTTGGTCGGCGCGGGTTGCAGATTATGCAAGGCAGGCTTAAGCGAGTTGGATTAGTGAGACCACTCCGTGCTTTTTGCTAGCGGGCCGACCCGAATGGTTTGTCTTGCATTGTCATCCCTACCTATTATTGTTACTCGAGTAGTTACTAAAAAAAACTACCTCGATGATTACTCCAACGAATGGACTTGTTGTGACAAAGGTGCCGACTTCTTTCGAGTCACGCTCTCCAATTCCTTATAGAGTGATTTATCATGGAAAGAGTGGTCAGGCTCTTTGGCTCAAGCATCTCTCCACCGGGCTCCAACCCTCTATGTCGCGTTGGGATGTAGACAAACCAAGTGTAGTTCGATGGAGGGTTCCCGAACTCATATGTGAAGAGCATAATTCTATTAACACTTAATAACTTTAGTCATAGATTCTTGGAGAGTAATCATGAATAAATCCACTATTTTAATTAATATTCTTCTAAGTGGGTTTATTTGAGCCTTAATTATTATTTCTGTTAATTTTGTGTTTTTAACCCAAGTTGTTTCTTTTGAATTAACACAGGAAAAAAAAATCTGAAATAAAGAATTAGATAATTCAAATCTTCAAATTGATAAATGCCAAATTTCAGTAATATTTTATATGAAAATATAGGCACTTATGAGTACTAATTACTAAAATAAGTATAAAATAACCCCTAATTTATGAATTTATACCTTTTTACATATTTTGTGATTTTAATTTGAATAAGAACAATTTATTCCCATTTTTTTTTTTGTTAATTTCAGGATACTATGGGAGAACGGAGATGATTGGGCAAAAGGAGAATAATATAAGCTAAAGCTGGAAGGCCCCGGCACGCACCGAGCTCACACAAGCTCACCTCATCATCATCAGGGTATCTCGCTCAAGCAAGCTCATTCTCGCTTGAATGAGATTGCTCCAGCAGTGTTGGGTGTTTTGACGTTTTACTCGTTCAAGCGAGCTCTATCTCGCTTGAGCGAGAATCCACTTAACCCAAGTCATTTAGGTTAAATAGAGGGCTAGAGGCACAACCCTAGATGTGCAGGATTGAGAGGAAAACAACATTGAGTGAATTGTAACCCAATTGGGAAAATATAAGGTGTGAGAAACATTAGAGGAGGCAGATGTCAAGGAGAAACATCCTGGATCTTTTTTTCATGCTCTCCCTGCTTGTAACAGTCATCATGTGTGGCTAATTCTACTCTTTGGGATTGTGAGTAATTTGTTCAAACTCTTATGATTATTGATGTGATATATAAAAATAATATTATGTTCTTGATTGATGATTGGTATAGTTCTTTTGTTTGTAATGCTTGGTTTACCATGATCTAGAATCTTAAATTTGACTGGAAAGTACTTTTAAGGTTCTGACCTAAATGATAATACTTAACATATTTAAATGGTAGGAATAGATTTGAAATGTTAATATCAACATCTGATCTTAAGGATAAGTTGTTTTTATAAATATGCGAGGAATCGATATTTAGGAAGCATCTTAATAATTTTAAATGTGAGGAATCAATATAAATGATTTTTATACGGGCATCAATATCAATCAAAGGAAACAATATTGTCATGCTAATCAAAATACAAAAGAGTGAGAAAGATAAACTCCAATCCCTATTTTTCCAATTGAAACAACAAACTCTTTGATTTGTTTTCTTATTAATCATTACCATCATAACAACCCTAAACATACTTTTATTATTCTGTTTTTATATTTAGTGAATCTTTTACCTTATTATTCTATTGTTTCTTGTGGGTTCAATATCCGTCCTTAGGGACAAATTTTTAATTCTAACAACATGGTGCATTTGTCGTAAAAAAGTGTTCATGTTGTTTTAATTTATTTTCTTTTATTTTATTTTCATATTTAATTTGAATTTATTTTATTATGTTTATTTTTAATTTAAAATAACTATTTTGCTACTACTAGTGAATTCTTGTGTTAACCCTCGAATTAACTATCTTATATGATATCGAGGGGTCAAATTCCCAAAAACCAATTATTATTTGAAGTAGAGATTGAAAGGGCAACTAAAAGAAATAGAAAAACAAAGACAAAAGAGAGGCGAGGAGACACTAGAGAGGAATCCTCAACCACTTCTTTTCCCAGTAATATTTTTCAGGAGGAAAACAACATGGTAGAAGAGCAAACACCATCTGCTAAGAGGACACTTGGAGATTATGGCATGCACCAAGGGCCAAGGCATTTTTTTAGCATTGCAATACCTACTACCACCAAGGCCTTGAAGATGAAACCTGCTTTCCTTAGTCTCATCAGTACCCATCAATTTACAATAATGAATCATGAGGATCCATATACACATTTAGCTACATTTTATGAATTGGTGGGCACAATAGGTTTTCAATCAGGTGATATTGAAAATGTTTATATGCATTTGTTTCCTTTTTCATTGGAAGAAAAAGCTAAGGAATGTCATCCAAATCAGAGTCTCACATGGTGTATACGCATGGAACAAAGTGGGAATTGGGTGCTGATTAAACAAGTAGACGCATGTTTTACTAGTGAGATTCAAGTTGAATTAGATTGACACATGCTCAATATGGTTTAGCTCTGTGGGATAATTTAAGGATAATAATATTTAGATAATTTTTTAGGAATTCAATGGTGAAAGAACTTTGCGATCAATCGTTTTTTATTTTCTATTTTAATAATTTATTTTATGTTTGTTGTTAAACAAATTTAAAAAAAAAAAACTTTTTATCTTTATTGTCATTGTTAACTTTTCTTGTTTGCATACAGATTTTGAATATTGATTTATTGATTTCACTATTGGATTTGTTGGGAGATAACTTAGGGTCATCTTACCACAATTATACTGTCATCTTTTTGGCGTTTGACAGACTATCACTACATTAGACAGACTACACTGGAATCACTTTAATTTGACTGTCAAATGACAACTATCAATATAATATTCGGTCTTCTTAATTATGTGGGTCCCATGAATAGCTTAGACGAGGTCGAGGTCATAGTAGCGAGGACCATGGTTGTGGTACATCATTATAAGGAGCAAATTAGCAAAGGTTTGGATGGGTTAGTTCGGTTGAAAGCGCTCGAGTGTTGATACAACCCAAATAGTCAAGAAGATGACCAAGGACACAAGAGACACTTCACACTTTGATAAGTCATCTCAGCATCCAAGACAAAGCCCCATCAAATGTCGAAAGGACCTCAGCAGAAGAAGAATTGGGCATAAACCAAAGCATCAGATGTTCTTTCTTTTGGTCTTCTTACAAGAAAAAATGTTTGTAAATAAATTTGGTTCACTTTAGGGGTCCAAATAGAAGAATAAACTAGAGTAGGTTTACATAGCATAAATAAGAGTGTACTTAGCAAAATTGTTCTAGAAGGTATGCCTAAGGTGCGGTTTTGACCATGGTCAACACCCTAGGCAGCCCCTCTCCCCTTCCTTTTCTACCTCTCATTCATTTTACCCTCCATGTCACTCCTTCCTATATAAAGGGTTCCTTCCTCCATGTATTGACACATTGAAGTTGAATAGTAAAGAAACTCTGCAGGAGTGATTTTGTGAGACTTGTGAGCTCTCATTTTTTGGTCTTATCTTGGGTGGGTAATATCTCAAGTGGCTCTTTGCAGCACTCATCTTGGAGTTCGCTCTTCTCCAAGTGGTGTGTCATATTTCTTTCTTCCATAAGCTCTCTTAAACTCTTCCTCTTTTTATCTTTCTTTGTGCCCTCCATTTTATTCCTCTTTATACTTTCATGTTTGTCTCTTAAATTGTTGGTTATCTTTGTCTTATTCTCTTCAATTCCGCACCATTGCATCATTGTCACCATATAATTTTGTTTTTCTCTTTGCCCTTTAGAAGTGAACTTTCACACTTACTTAACCACTTGGTTAAGTTCGTGGGGTGAATCTGAGTTGATCAGGTTCATCAATCTCTGTCTTGAAGGATTGCCAAGCTTTAGTGAATAAAGCCGAGTAAGATTTCATCTGGAGAAGACTTTTTGACACCCAAATTAATAAGAATTTAAGAGAATATAAGTGAATTTTAAATGAAAGTATTGAATGAGTGGAAAGTACTCCCTAAAATGGTATTTATAGGCTTATGGGCGTATAATCAAGTAATACTAACAATGTTTCAGTTACTAACTGAAAGGTTGATTTTTTTGACATGTTAAGATGATTACTATATGTAAAGATAATTAATTTTTAGTATTGATGAAATACTAGGTGGTTACATGTCACGTCTTAGTGAATATTAATTATTATGCCTTTTAAGAATAAAACAGTAGAAAGTATGTAATCAATTATACTTGTACGTAATCAATTATGTCTCAAGTATATAATTATTGTGTAATTCATTTTAAAATATAATCGATAGAAGTAACAAACCGACTATTCCCAGTGTTTTTTTACTTGCATGCATGACTATTGATTACTCATACACAATGTAAAGTGAAGGACAATTTCACAGTCAACTGGTCTTCGCACCATTTTTTCACTTAAGAATAAAGTATTATTTCTTCACTTTTCTCACCTTTCCACACTCGTATTTTATCACTGATGATGAATTCAAAGAAAAAAAAATCTCTCAAAGCCATTAGAATAAATAGTTATCATCCAAATGCAAACACAACATAAAAAATATATATTTTAAACTACCGAAAAGGATAAAATATTTAAATTTCTTATTAAAACATCAAGGAACCTCACTACAAGACTTATTTAGGCTATACTAGGGAGAAGTCCCTTAAACAAGCCAATAAACATAGTATCTTCTTCAAAACAATCTTTCCACATTGGTTAATTGGATCAAATTCCGTCACTACTAGAACCAACGTAAATACGGAAGTAAAGAATGACTTATTTTACGTTAATTAATTATAAAAAAGTCATTTTTACATCGGTCTTAATTAAAATTTGCTTTATCCCTATGAATACGAAACTTAATTAATGTTTAGCGAAAGATTATAAGTTAAATAATGTTTGGTCCTTCAAAATTCCTGATATAATTAATCATTATTTCTGATGATATGCAATTTGCATCGAGGTCACAATCCCTCAACAAGCCCATAAAAAAATAATCTTAGTAATCCGTTCTTAATTTAATGGTCATCTCAAAGTGTAAAAAAGCAATTCGACACTTATAAAATGTACAAAAGCAACATGTTTTTAAAATATAAAAAGATTAAATCCACTTTGTATAGATATTAGATAGATTAGATAGGGGAGAGGTCATTATCAAATTGGCAAAGCTGAAAGTGATAACATAATCGAAGAGGCACATGGTAGTAGTATAAAAATGGTGAGGGTCCACTGCTGTTTTTGTATTTTTTGAAATCAGTTCAAAAGGTCATTCCACACAGGAAATTAGAAGCCTCACATTAACATAAAGTTAAAAGATAATCAATAATAAAACATTGGTCACACTGCTGCAACATTTCAATCACAACTGATGCAGAAAGTGTTTGACATGGACAAGACTCATAATTATAACATATATATACACGCATATCTTCAATCAAAACAGCAAAAGACTTCATCCAGTCACCACCACAAACAGTTATTCTCAGTTTCTGTCATTCTTAATTTCTATCACCTCAGCATGCCCTTAAAACTTAAAACAGAATCCTATCTTCATCTGCCTCCTCAGCAATCTGCAGTGCTGAAACTGCTTGTGCTGCTATGAGATCAGCAGAGAAACCAGCAGGTCCCCATCCTGCACCTTCATATACTGGTTCGTGAACATTTTTCTCAAAAGGGTCTGATGAGAATGACCATTCTCCATTTTCACCACCACCCCACTTGCAACCATATCTGTATGCATCAGAGACCCAACCCACTCTTTCAAAAGACCATCTGCCACCATCTAGATGAGGAAAGCAAGTACTCTCTCCACCAATAGAGATGCCGAGATTTTGGCTGCAGTTCCAGGTCTTGCACTCACCATTATCTATCACAACCTTACAGGAATCGTCTGAGTCTTCATCGAGTAAAACATGCAGAGCAACAGCCTCAGCAATAGCAGCACCCTCTTCGTCGAGTCTCTGCTGCTCTTCTTTCTTTTTCTGTTTCTTTTTCTCCAGTTCAGAAATAATAGCTGCAGAAGTAGCAAGAGCTTTTTCCAAGCGCCTCTTCTTCTTCTCAGCCTGTTTCAGACGATCCAATTCGTCTTTCACCTGCTTCTTCTTCGCCTTTCTCACATGTTGCCCTTTATTACATGCCATGGTATCCATAGAATTTACTGCACCTAAATAGTAAAACTAAAGTGATGTCTTTGAGAGTTCCTTCAAGTGAATTTCTTTAGAGCTGTATACATTTTTCTTTTTGTGTAATTCTTTTCCACTCTTTCCCTAATATGCTAAATATGTTCTAATTAGTTGAAGTATCAGGACTAATACTATTGATACGTTGCCAACCACTACACCCACTCAGGTCTGTAGGAGTACCTCATTTTGCGAACTATGCAATCCCAAACAGAAACAACAGGAGCCAGCATCAGAGAAAATTCATAAGCACTCATATGACTTGGCCTCATTCTTCCTAACTTCCCACAACCCTTGCACTTGCCCATCCTGAAAAAGCCAATAGATCTACAAGACTATTAATAAATCCGTATGCTGCAATTACACTCGTGTTCGGATACACCCTTCCCAACTGCAGAGTAAGCTACAAAGAGCATGCAAATCATCAAAATCTGTAAGTGCTCACAAAAACATAGAGACACGACTCAATTACAGATAGTGAATCATACACAGCCCCAAACAAATAAATAAAGATACTACAATAGCAAAAGGAAACACAAAAACCAACAACAACATGAATATGTCGTAAGAACAAAAACAACACATAATCAAGTGGAACAACTAAATTTGAATTGTCATATTAAGCATGGATGGTTAGACTAAGATCTTCAGAAACTGCATGTATAAACATTTTAAGACTAACAAAATTACTTTTTTTCATGAAAAAATATAAAACGGCAACAAGACTTAGCCAAGTTTAATAGCAAATACTGCATCGAGCACTGAATTGTATACCCTAATGACTTGGTTGAGAAATGAAAGGTGTTTGGCGGGATCGAAATTTCATTTTAAGAGATAATAGTTACATCTATACGTCACACATTTCATTCTATATCAGTCCTAAATAAAAATTAACGAATGATTCAAAAGCAGCTAAACACCTTATCACAATGTGAACATGCATTTGAGATACTATTAGCCAATTCATTATAAATTCACCATCCACCAACACCACACCCACCTAACAACCTAAATCCAAAATGAAATAACAAACACTTAACTAAAACATACATAACCTAGCTCGTCCTTTAATGAATGACAAAAAAGCATGAACAAGATTCAATTGCTGGCCTAAACAAAAACACCCACCATACATGACGCCAATTATTTATCTTCACTGCGATTGATTTGTTGTTTTTCATATACAAGAGCACAAAACGACATTTTTATTTCTCCCACAATTCAATTTGCAACCAACCAAAAACTAACAAATCCAATGCCCTATAAAGACCAGATCCGCCCAATTAAATAGCAACGCATAAATGAACTCAATTCAAGTAAAATCCGACAAACACCCCATCAACAAAAACCACAAGATCTACCCAAAACACCAAAATCAAACACTCCAATAAAGAATTAAGACACAGATCCAAAGTCCCGCAAAATTCTCCACACCCATAATTCACCAAAATTAAAAAAGAAAACCCCACATGAAAAAATCACAAGAGCAGCAATAAAAACGCATGCTTTGAATCAGGAAACGGCGAATCATACCTGTGGGAATGGCATAGAGAGCAGAAGAAGGGTTTCACCTACGACGGACACAGTTGAAGAGTGAGATAAAGCTGAATAGACAAAAGGGTATCCCTGGTGACGATGGAATTGGTTGGATCTGAAGGAAACGTAGGTGGGTAAGGGAAGAAAGTGAAAAAGTTTTGTGCTTTAAGAAAGAGAAAACGGAGGAAAAAGAGAGAAGGGGAGAGCGAGAGCGAGAGAAAATAAAATAACCGATTACACAAGGAAGGAAAGGGGACAGTGGTGTGAAGGACCAATGAGAAAACGACACGTCAAACAAAGTGCCGAAAGGGGACTCTAGATTATATGACTTTTCTTATTGTGACACGTAAGGCTTGTGTAGGACATGAAACTGTGTCGTGTCATTGACAGTTTGGGAGCACGTGGCACTATAACGAAGGCTATGAGATGTCGTAGTTAAGGGTAGGACCCTTTTAGAAGACAAATCGTAAAACTCTTTTTCTTCTATTAATAAATTGCGATAAATGCTAATTATGAATATTTATTTATTATTTTAAAACTAATTTTACAATTAGAGCATAAAACGATACAGCTCATAGATTATACTTATATTGTTTTGATCAGTTCAATAACAATTAATAAAAATAAATATTATTTTATAACTACTTTTCTAGTGTCACATTTTTTTATAACTTTATACTTAACGCTATAATAATAAAAATTATTATGATAACAGTTTTTGTAATTATATTAACGGTTTGATTTATCATCTAATATTTGTTTTCACGAGTAAATATTAAGTATGTTTACTTTCCTCAATGAAACTAAGTTTAATGAAAATATCTATTTGCTTGTGTTTTAACAAATACTTCAAATTAAAGAAACTGAATAAATTTTAAATTTAGAGATTAAAAAAATTATCTTTTTAAAATTTGATGTACTTAATAATTGTTTTAATTGCGAGAACAAAAGAAAAACTTGAGTCAATTTTGTGCAACAAAAATATGTTTAAGGATGTAGAATGCTCGTACTGAAATTCATGTGATAATTGTTTCTATACCTTATATTAACCTCTTTAGTTATGATTGTTAAAAAAAGCATACATAATCAGAGTTATTTAATTATATTATATGAGTTGCTCATCAATTTTTTAATATAATGTGTGATTATTATTGCAAAAAAAAAAACTAGAGTGAGTGACTTGGATAAATAACTATTCTTTGAGTCATTATGCATTTATGTAACATTGTTGCCATTTTGCGTAAATTCATCTAACTAATCAGAAGAATGATAAATCCATATTTAATGGGTTTTTTTATTTACCAAAATCTAATTATAATTCGTTGAATACTTACTTATCGCCGCAATACCTTTTTCATGTCACCCTGACCGAGCATCGATATTTGTTAAAGGAGATTCGAAGGGAAAGACTCAGAGAATCACCAACATGTCAGCAATTGTACAACCAGTTTCAAGTACTATCTAGGTCATTTTTGCCTATACAGGTATAACTGGCGCCAACCGTGGGGTCGAGATAGTAGTCAATTTCAGCATCAATTCTAGACTAGCAATAATGGTGTCAACAAGGAACACTGTCAACCACGATCGGGTCACAAAGGAGCAGATCACACTAATCTAAAGACTTAGGCACAAGTGGAGGAGATGCGACAGAAAAGCATTGAAGATCAATGGTGAAATGAAGAAGAAGTGTGCCTTCTCAAGGAGCAAAATAAAGAGTTGAAGCAAAGACTCGATTGACCTGAACGAAAAGAGTAGTCTTGAACATAGACTCATCAGAGCTTCAAGCAAACCTAGCGATCTCATCCAGTCAATGATGATGAGGATCCAAAAGAACATCCTTTTCAGATGAAATAATGGAAGCACAATTCCCCTCCAAGTGGAAGAGACTAACTATCAGGCTCTATGACGGATCCACAGATCCGGACGAGCACTTGAACGTTTTCAAGACGCAGATGAACCTCTACACGACAAACAAAGTCGTGTGGTGCAAGATTTTCCCCACCTCTCTATAGGAAGGGACGCTCGATTGGTTCACCCGACTCCCACCTAATTCGGTGGATAGTTTCAAAGCATTGGCGGCTAAAATTACCACTCAGTATGCGACGAGCCAACCGCATCATATGTCGTCCATGGCACTCCTTAAGTAAAGCAAGAAAAGGGGGAATTATTGCGGACATTCATGGAGAGATTCAGTAGAGTTTGTATGGGCATCCGAAATCTCATGCCAGAGATAGCCATGCATCACCTGGTCTCGGCAATTTGGCCCAGTTGGTTTACCGAAAGTTTGATTAAGAGACCAACCAAAAATCTTGATGAATTGAAGAACCAAACAACTAAGTTCATCCAAATAGGATTGACCAATTTTCATATAAGCATTTGATCCGAGAATGGAGGAGATAAAGGGAAGGAGAAGGACAGAGGAAATTGACCTACCTCCGGTCAGTCGGACAGGTCCAGCGAAAATCGAAGACCTTAGTTTCTTACTTATACCCCCATTGAATGCTACAAGGGGTAAAATTTTGGATGAGGCGCAACGAGCCGAACTAATCCCCACTCTAAAGCAGTTACAAAATCCAAGAAATGTTGATATGTCTAAGCACTGTCAGTACCACCGCAGCTTCGGCCATACGACCGATGGGTGTCAAGCGCTGAAGGACAAAATAAAAGAACTTATCCAAACTGGTCATTTGTGCAAGTTTATTCAGACAAACGCAAACTCATACTGACCCCCTAGAGGGAAAGATATCCTGTTAGGGATCAAAATGAACAGTACGCACGACGTGGGTGAGAAGGATCATGTCGTTTTGACGATGACCATCGGCCGACCAAGCAGAGAAGGAGTGAGAGCCCTGTACGTAGGACTTGGCAATGAAGTGAAAGTCTTCATAGGAACGATTAATCGAGACGCGACGTCCATGAGGTCATTAACATGATAGCCAATCCACTCTCACTTGAAAACTTTGGTTAGAGGGATGGACAAATTCGTAGAAGCCCTTCCCTTGAGAACCAAGACCCTAAATACACCACGGGGCAAGTAAATACTATCACTAGAGGATTCGTTTGAGGTGGATGTTCCAGTTCTGCCCACAAAAAGTACCTTTGGGCCATTCAATTAGTCCACTCGGTAACCACCAAGAATCGGTCGAGGATGCCACCAATCATCTTCACAAATGAAGACTTCATTGTCATCGACCGAGCCTAAGACGACCCCATGGTCATCACTGTGGAAATAGATAAGTTCGCCATCACCAAGGTTTTGGTGGATCAGGGAACCTCGGTCAATATTCTTGTTAGAATTAGAAGCCAAAACAATAGGGGGTGAATTGTTTTTGAAAGATTTTCGCAAGGATTGAAGGTAGAGCGAAAAGTTATAAAGAATCAATCAATTAAAAATATGTTCAACCAATAGAAAATTGTTTTAAGTTTGATTCCAGAAAATCAACATGTTGTTTTCACGAAACAACCGGTTGTTTATACCAACATATTTGAAAAACAATGTTAAAACAATTAATGAGTGTAAGGATAGAGAAATTCACACAAGATGTTTATACTTGTTCACTCTTAACCAAGAGTTACATCTAGTACTCAGCTAACCACTGAGAATTCATTATATAATCAAACCTAGATTACAAAACACACACCAAAAGTGATGATCTTGAACCCTTCAAGAACACACACCACTTTTGGAAAACCACACAGTTTCCAAAAACACCTTCTGAAACTACACCACACCAGAACACACAAAAATACAATGTTCAAGTAAGAAGAGGAACAAAATACACCTAGGTAAGTCAAAGCTTTAAAGTTCAGAAGTACAAAACTCAATCTTATTCCACACTTGAGATGATGCAATGGCTTCTTGAAAACTTGAAAATTGCTTTTGATTAATCTCTCTGTCTTAGTCATAGAAGCGTAAAATAATCTTTTTATACTCCAATCAAATGGTCAAAGCAGTTAAACCAAATTTGTTGGAATCATTTAAAATATATTAGAACAACTTTACAGAATTCTGTTAAGATTTTAAAAAAACAACCAGTTGAATTCTCGAAACAATTGGTTGAATCAATTTGACAACAAAGTCAAAACAAAGCCAAGCTTTTCAAACTCATTTCAAAAGCCACTAAGTGTCAAACAATCGGTTGAATCGAGAATTCAACAGGTTGAAATTTAACACTCTTTAGAAAACTCATCTTTTCAAAAATATTAAGATTCAATTAACCTTGGATCATCTTAAAGAGTGAATTAACAATTAAAAAACTACTAGACACACACACCCAACTAGCAATAAGGTCTTCAAGCATTCCTCTTAGATTTGAAGATATCAAAGCACCTTGTTCAACAATATCCCCCTATTTGATGAAGATAAATCCCTGGTTTGCTTGTGTTGTAGTATTTGAATTTGATAGATTCTGCAAAATAGAATTTGTGCATATGCAAATCATACATAGTAGCAGGATAACCCATATTTAAAAAGACGCACACTGATCTGCACATAAATAGGCAGAAAACCATGAAAATAGAGAAAAACAATGTTTGAGACAAAGTGACAACAGAATCATGGTGTGAATCAGAGCTATGGCAACAGCAGTTTAAAGCAGATTTAAACACACCATAGAGTAGCAGAATTACAACACATAAACCTCCAAATTCTCCCCCTATTTGTCTTCACAAATAGAATAAGAGAAAGGATAAAAACAGAATAAAGAAAAATAGTTCAGCAAGCACAAGCAAAAATATAAATTGATGCATGAAATCCCTCAATCTTCTTTGCCATACTAGAGCTCGAATAAATGGTTTTGTACAGCTTCAATTTGTTCATCCAGATTCTAGAACCTAGCTGCACAAAACTCATAATGATTCCTTTGATCATAGGTCATGTATCCATGCGATTAATTATCAACCTTTCAAAATGTGACATAGAAGCAATATGATCATCCATATTTCCAGTGCTTGGACCAACACCATAGGCTTCACCAGGAACATCATTGCCTTGATCTCCCTGTCCAGCTTGGTTTTCATCTGCTCCATCATCTCCAGTATTAGGAGCATCTTGATCACCCTCAACGGCTTCAGCTTGGTTTCCACTAGAAGAACCCTTTTGTTCTCCATCTTTACTTACCAATTTGCCACCAACCTTAATGAATCACATCTTGCTAAGAGATCCATTATTAACTTCATCATATGGCTTCACCACCTATGATAGTTCTTCTTCAAGGTCAATTTCAAAGTATTGTAGAAATTTTGAAATAGGAACAACATAGGGAAAGTGGTAGTCATTTAACCTCATTGACTTTTGCATGTGTTCTTTGAATATGCGAATCCAATTAACCTTGATCTTCTTCATAATGCAGTATATGAGAACAATATCTTTTTCCAGTAATGACCGAATGGTTGCTCCCCATTGGAGTCAACATTCAAGATACTATGAAAGCAATGATTCTTTCATTCATCTTCAAACCTCCCACAGAAAAACCTTTTACTTTAGAATGAGGATTCTTGAGGCAGCTCCTATAATACTACATCTTGTTGAATTCCTCCACTACACTAATGTTTCCTTTGTTGATTCTCAGCCCAACATACTTCAACCCTGTGACAGCAATCCACACATCTGGAGTAATCTCCATATCAACACCTTTTACATGTAAGCACAAGTTCTCACGATCAATGTGAAGATTTGTGTAGAAGACCTTCACAAGATCAGGATATGTGTTTCCTAATATTTTAAGAAACCTTTTCAGTTGTTGTTGCTTCAAGACATTTCTCGCATCATTGATGTTCGCCCTTTCAGCCAGTTGAATGTTATCAACTTAGGATTGTTGATGGTTTTCCTACTTGATTCATGCAAGAACTTCTCAATCTTTTCATCATCACCTGAAAACCAATTCTTTAGGTGTCCACCTCTTTTTACAGCACCCGTTTTCATCCTTTTTGATGAGGGAGGTGTTGAGGCCATGATGCATAGATGAATTTTAAGAGAAGCTAATGGAAAGAAAAAGTTTCAAGTGAAGTAGCAGAGAAACAATGGGTTGTTTCTTTCATAAATTTAGTTGAAACAGCACATGTATATAAGCAGAAAAAGCAATCAAGATACATTGGCATTTAATGGATTGTTTCTCTAAAGAAAATGAATATGTTGCAGTGGGAATATGCAATATGTCAGACCCAAACAGATATAGCATTGACAACACCTTTATTTTTATTTGATCATCCATAAAAAGCACTTAAATTTCCAAGGAAACCATATAATATATTCCTTTATGACCATAATATATTCCATTATGATCTAATTCAAAGGCACATTTAATGCATATTTGACCCACAACAAGTTTTGAAAGAAAACAAATAGTTGTAACCATGAGAAGCATTCATAACAGCTTAAATTAGAGGTGCTAGAGGTAAAACAATCAGTTATTTTGTTAAAACAATTGGTTATTTCATTAAAACAATTGGTTGTTTTACTAAGACAACGAGAAAATATTTTTCAAAGAAAAGGTTTTTTCACAGTGATAAGGATTGCATGAAGTAGATTACACATACCTTTGAACATAGATTTTCCTCAACAAATTTAGCTAAGAAAAACATTTGAGTTTTCATTTGATCAATATGAGGCACACACATAAATTGAGAAATGAAAATACACATACTTCTTAACTCTTGAAGTTTCTCTTTTAACCAACCACTATGCATAAGTCAAGGATGTCACTTGGCATACAAGGAATACTGCAGTGTGTAACTGAGAAATGCAAACATATGAGTCTTACTTTAAATCTTTTCCCTTGAGTCTTCATTATTTACGCCAATGCGATTCTTGGCTTACAAGTATACCTACAAGAAGAATTCAAGAAACAAGATTTGGTCCCCTAGTAAATTTGGGTCCATGGGCATTAACTGGAACATTAGGATCCTTATAATTCTTAGGAACTGATGTGAGTTGATTTTAGGATTGCACATTTTATGGTGGCACTTTGTTTATGAGTTTTTGTTTTAAGCAGAATATGGTGAGAAACCCAAAGAAGATTCTCACTGGACATGAACTTAACCAAGTGGTTAAGTAAGTGTGAAGGTTCACTTCTAGGGGGCCAAAGGAAAACACAAGTATATGGTGATTATGATAAATGGAGCGGAAATTAAAGAGCAAAAGAAGCAAAGAATCAATGAAGATGGCCGAAAGGTAAAGACATAAACAAGAACATAAGGAAGGAATGTAAATGGTGTAAATGAAAGGAAGGAAAGGAGAAAAGGTGAAGAAAGCTTATGGAAAATGGAGAGAATGGTCACGTCACTTGGAGGGTGGGAAACCCCATGATAAGTGAGGAAGAGTCGCCACTTGAAGTGCTCACACACTCAAGATAATACCTAAAATGAGAACTCTCAAGTCTCATAAAAACACTCCTGCAAAGTTTCCATACTATATTCAAATTCAATGTGTAGAGATACAAGAGACAAGATGCCCTATTTATACGGCAGGGTGCCTTGGTGGGCAAGATGGGTGAGAGGTAAGAATAGAAGAAGAGAGGGGTGGCCTAAGGTGTTGACCTTGATGCCGCCCCTAGTCCTAGCTTCTATAAGCTAGGGCTACCTTCCTAACATAATGAACTTGACAAAAGCCCAATTTGATTAGTAAACCCCTCGTTTATGCTATATGAACCCTATTCTACTAAAATTAAAACCAGAGAGACTAGCTGGTGTTAAGCTCCCATTGCTTGGGCTCTACTCTTAGTGATCCTCTGAGGGGTGATGGGCTCTGAGGCACTAGCCAGTGGTTGGTCCTGACCTAGCCTTGGGTCTTATGTCATACTCCGGGTCATTTTTTTGGAAAGTTGGGCTTGGTTAGGGATGCTCTATATTTCAGGTTTTCATCAGGAACCCACTTTAAAACACCTTTGGGAATAAAAAACTTCCTCACTCCGCAAAATATAACAGTATGACCCCTTTTCATGCAGTAAAAGCACGTTTCAACCGGTTGTTTCGACAAAACAATCAGTTGTTTTTCAAAGAAACTAGAAAATGGTTTTGAAATTGATATATCTTGCTGTTTGGATTAAAACCCAATCCAACTTTGCCAAAAAAACACATTTTTGAGATGCAAGAACAGTTTCAATGTTTGATTGGTCTTTGGAAAACTTGTCCACAGTTTTTAAAAGATAGTGGACTTTCTTTTGAAGTGATTCACAATTTTCACAAAAGCTAGAATCACACTTGCAAGAAGAGTTGTTGTAAATCCTTTCCAAATTTTCAAAATCAGTTTTTTAATTGTTCAACTCTTTTTCCAAGGTCTTGACTCTGTTTTCCAACCAATTATTTAAGCCTTTCAAGCGGTTGTTCAAAAGGGCCAACCTATTAGCTTCTTCACGAGTCTCTTTGAAAGCATCAAGAAGTTGGCTATAATTTTCAAAGTTTATAGAAGTGTTGGATTACACTACTTGTTTTTTATTCTTCATTTGCCATCAAATACAGATTGGCTTCTTCATCTTCATCTTCCATCATTATCTTGCCAAGCAATGTAAGCTTTTATTGCTTTGCCCTTCCTTTCAATCTTCTTGCTTGCCCCTCTCTCCTTGCTCTCATTATTTGGACAATCGACCTTGATATGACCCTTTTTACCACATCCAAAACAAGTATAGTTTGTAGAATTGAATTCATTCACTTATTTACTATTATACCTGCTTGATGATTGATTGTGGTCCCGGTTGTTCTTCTTCAAGAATTTTCTAAACTTTCTTGTGAGCAAGTTGAGAGCCTCACCATCACTACCCTCACTTGAGTCTTAACCATCTTTATGACCAACATCTCTTAAATCAATGCTCATCACATGCTTTTCTTCATGTTCTTGGTCATTTAGTTGGTTCATCTCAAGTTTATCCTCCCTTAGCTTACCAAACAAGGAGGTTGTGGTCAATGTTGTCAAATCCTTGGATTCAAAAATTGCAGTGACCTTTGGTTGCCATGATTTATCCAAGCATTTGAGGATATTGATGTTCAGCTCCTCCCTTTCAAAGATCTTGCCAAAGTTGATGAGATTATTCACAATGTGGGTGAATCTCTTTTGCACATCCGAGATGGTTTCCCCCTTAAGCATCCTGAACATTTCATATTCTTGGATTAAGGCATGCTTCCTTGCTCTTTTCACATCAGTGGTGGCTTCATAGGTAACCTCAAGGATGTCCCACATCTCCTTTTCAGAAGCACATTCTGAGACCCCGAAAAACTCATCAGAATTCAAAGCATAATTGATGATGTTCTTATAAATGCAATCATATTGAACTCTTTTACTTTCACTCTCAGTCCATTGGGACCAAGGTTTTTCAATGAAAACATCACCTTTTTCACATCTGGGTACAAAAGGGCCATTTACAATAGCATCCCAGATTCATCTATATATATTGATTCAACAAAGATTTTCATTCTAACCTTCCAAAATTGATAGTTCAGTCCACAAAAACAAAGTTGGTCTACTTATAGAAGCACTCACCTCAAATGGTAGTTTTTCAGCCATTTTAAAAAGCTTTTAGGATTGAAAACTGAGTAACTTTCAAGAACTCAGCTCTGATACCAATTGTTAAAATTAGAGGCCAAAACAAGAGGGAGGTGAATTTCTTTTGAAATATTATATGAGGGTTTATGTTTATAATCTTGATTTTTCTTTATTCTTGTTTAGTTTTTATTTCAATTGTCTCAAAATTCTATGTTGAGTAGTTTACCCAAGGTGTTTGTTAAAATGTCTATATGAGTTGCACACCAAGTGTTAGTGAAAATGTATCATATGAAAATTTCATTGTATAAGCTTTTGGTGCATTTTTTTATTTTAGTTTTGAGTTCTAAACTTACTATTAGGTCATTAGTAAGTCTTTCTTTTGAACCTTTAGGTGACTACCACCCTAAATTACTAGTTTTGTTAATTTCTTTATTTTACTGAAAAATTAAAAAAAAATGTGAAATTTTTTTTTACTTTCATTTCAACAATGAGTAATCATATTCATACACAATTTGTGCTTAAAAACCTTTGTGAAAATATTTTTCATTACTCTTGTTAGACTTTAAACTTCTTGTGAAAATCTTTTGATTTCTTAAGTCTTAACAATGAGTAATAGATCATATGATTCTAGTGTTTATTAGGAAAGGGAAATGCAAAGTACTAAGAGGGAAATCTCTGATATCAAAAATATGTTTGCTCAATTTTTGAAAAACCAAGATAAATCTAGGAATAGACACGGGGAAGTGTATTAAAAAAATAAAGAAGAACATTATAGGAAACACTATTCTCCAAGTGAAGAGATCTTCCATAACCATCATAATGTGGATTACTACCCTAGTCCATCTTACCTTAGGAAGGAACAAAAGAGGGAGGGTTACCCCTCTAAACCATCATCAAAGGTTTCAAAAGAAAAAAGAAAATTGTTTTTCAAAGAAAACAAAAATAGAGTGTGTTCAAACTTTCAGGATCATTACAATAAACACTTTATTTCTGAGTATCCAAAAGAAAACTTGTTTTTAAAAAAACATGATAATGAAAGTTTGAGTAATACTAGATTTTGAAAAGAAAAATTTACATTTAAAAGAAAAAGAAAATGTTGACAAAAATATTGAATCCAAAACATTTTTCTTTTGAATGTCTCTAAGAAACAAAATTGATTTTGAAAGAATATAATGTTGAAAGTTCCAATGAAATTGTTCCTTCCCTTAGTGAGGATGACTCTGAAGCAGAAAATACTCCGAGTGAGGGTAACTTGTTCATGGTGAAAGGGTTACTTAATAACTACTCTATTAACCTAGAATCGTCACATAGGGATGAACTATTTCACATCCATTGCAAAGTGCTTTTAAGCATACGTTTCTATCATTGTGAATAATGGTTCCTCTAGTAATTATTGTAATTCTAGAATGGTTGATAAGTTATACTTAACTACAAGTCCTCATTCAAAGCTTTATAAACTCCAATGGAAAAAAGAAAATGATGGACTTGTACTTGGAAACCATATACATATTCATATTTCCACTAGTAATCATCTTGAAAACATTTTTAGTGAAGTAATACCAATGAAAACTTGGCATATTCCACTTGATTGGCCATGTCAATAATAAATATACTTTTCATGATGACCTCACCAATAACTTAAGTTTCACTCACCAAGGGCTAAATATAATTCTTCTTTGTTCTCTAACACCCTAAAAGGTGATAAACAAGAAAATCAATTTGTCTTTAAAACAATTTTGTGAGGAGTTAACTGAAGGAAATTTTCTGTTGAAAGCTAAGTTAGATATTAATATATGTTAGAATGGATGGCTTTAAACTAGAGGGGGGTGAATTGTTTAAAGAGGGTTTTCGCAAACTTTTAAAACAAGAATGAAATTATCTCAAGAAACAATTGATAAGAAATTCAGTTTGCCAAAACAGCAATCAAAAACAGCAGTACCAGAAAAACAATCGGTTGTATCACAGAAACAATCGATTGTTTATACCAGCAAACAACAAACAAAACTTAATTTAAAGAGTTAGGCATAGAGATATTGCACACAGATGTTTATACTGGTTCACTCCAAACCCAGAGCTACATCCAGTCTTCTCAGAAACCCTGAGGAATTCCACTAAGCAATCACACCTCCATCACTTACACCACAACCAAGAAAGTGACCTTGAACACCTCAAGACACACACTCTTCTTGGACAACATACCAACACTAAGATTGCTGATCTTGATCCCCTCAAGAACACACAGCCAATCTCAGCAAGCACAAAAACGAAAACTTGTTTCATAGAGTACAAGGATTACACTTGTTACAAAAGATAATCTGAAATCAATACAAGCAGAATCCTATTCCACAAACTTTGATCAATCACAAAACTTTCAGCAATCTCAGCTCTTTGAAAAACTCAAAAACTCTTAGCAAAAAACTTGTCAAAGATTAATTCTCAAATCTATTTTTCTGAATATATTCAAAGATGTAGTTTGTTATCAAATCTTAACAAACTCTTAAATTGCATTAAAAGATTGGTCAAAGCATTTAATGACTAGAGCGTAAGCAGTTAAATCATTTAAAGCTCAGTCAAAGATAAAATAGTTTTTCTGTTATGGTCCCAAAACAAACAATCGGTTGTTTCCTCGAATCAATCGGTTGTTTTGGTTCTAATAGTTCAACCATTTGAAAAATAGTTTTCAATCTTTTCTTAAAACATCTAAGTATAAACAATCAGTTGTTTCGACAAAACAATCGGTTGTTTTAACTTAGTTTGAAAACATTTTACTTTCACAAAGATTGAGAATGCCTATGCTTTAGATTCGATCAAGGGGTGGATTACAACACTCAAACTACCCCAGAACTAGACTAAACCAGCACAGCAACAACAAGCACAACCAAGGCTTCAACATCCTTCAAAGGATTTGGATTCTTCAAAGCTTGAACATCACTTGGTTCAACAATCTCCCCCTATTTGATGAAGACAAATCCCTGATGCTTGTGTTGTACCTGATTGAATCTGAAGCAGTTCCTACAAGATACAGTTTTGAATAAAGCATAGAACTTCTAATATTTGGTTAGCACAGATAAAAAAAAAATTAAACTTCAGAGCTAAATCAGAAACAAATACTACTCATCCAAACTGTTCTAACAATATATATAAACACAGCAGCATATATATCTCCCCCTATTTGTCTTCACAAATAGACAAAGAGAAGATATAAAACAAAATATAGTTTTGATTACATCAGAATTAAAGCAGCAACAAAAGAAAGAAAGAGAATTTAAAAAAAAAACAGATATAACCACCAAAAACAATCGGTTGTTTCGATACATCAACCAGTTGTTTTTCCTCATTCATCATCATCAGCAAACTGAAGATCAAAGATTTGGTTCTGGACAGCTTCAATCTGTTCATCTAGAGTCATGAAGCATGCATCCATGTTTTCGAACCTGTTGTCAATCCTATGGAAATTACTAACACAGAGATCATGGAGGTTTCTTTGATTCTCCCCAAAGCTATCAAGCTTATTCATCATGAGTCTCTCAAAAGGAGACATAGTTTGCATCCTTTCTTATTGATTTCCAGCACTAGCACTCGGTCCAACATCTTGATAATCTTCAGGTGGATCTTCATGTTGAACATCCATATCAGCAGGTTCATCTTGTTCAAGATCAGCAGCACCACTAGATGAGGCACCAAGGTCACCATCCTTGCTAATCCATTTGCCACCTACTTTGGTAAAACCCATTTTGCTGAGTGATCCATTGTTCAACTCTTGAGTTGACTTGACCAACTCAGATGTTTCATCTTCAAGATTCACTTCAAAATAGAGTAAAAATTTAGATACCAAAACAGCATATGGATAGTGATACTCACATAACCTCATAGCCTTTTGCATGTGCTCTTTGATGATGTGGATCCAATTGATTTTGACTTTCTTCATGATGCAGAAGATATATACCAGATCTTCCTCAGTAAGAACAAAATGATTACTCCCCCTTGGAGTTAAAATCCAAGTCACAATAAGAGCAAGCAATCTTTCATCAAGCTTTAGACCTCCAACCGAGCATGTTATCACTTGAGCATGTTGATTCTTCAAGCAACTCTTGTAGTATTGGATTTTGTTAGAATCCTCCACTACTCCAAGGTTTCCCTTGTTGATTCTAAGGCCAGAGAACTTGAGACCAGCAACAGCAGTCCATACTTCATGAGTTATCTCCATTTCTACACCTTTCACATGAGAAACTAGATTGTTTCCCTCCACCTTTAAATTTGTGTAGAACACCCTTACCAAATCTGGATAAATGTTTCCCTTCATCTCCAGGAACTTTCTGAGAGATTGATCCTTGAGCAGCCTTCTTACATTGTCAAGCTTTTGACTTTTCAGCCAATCAAAGCATACAACCTTGGGGTTGTTTATCTTTATGATACTTGTTTCATACCTATATCTCTCAATAAGATCATTGTCTCCAGAAAACCAGCCTTCTGGTCTTCCTCCAGACCTTACAACCCTGGTTTTGACTCTTTTTGAGGTGGGAGGAGTTGATTCCATGATGGCAGAGAATAAAACAGAGAAGAGCTCACTTCACAGATTTTTGCAAGAGATGTTGCAATTGGTTGTTCTCGTGGAAGAGATCAACTGCACCAGATTTTATAGCAGAAAAAGAATCAATTAGCATTCAATTTTATTTAGTGGGTACCTGATTTTTCAAAGAGAGAGGACTTGACCCTGCCCTGCACAGAAAACATCAAAAAAAGCTGAAAATCACATGGTCTTCACATGTGATCTTTAACTAGTCATTAAGGCTCTTGAATTTCCAAGATTTTGGAATATTTTCCTTTATGACAGTTGTAACTTCTCTCTGAACGTGATCAGCTTTCAATCACAGGTTCTTTGACCAAGATTCTCTCTTTGAATTGATCTGCAACGGATAGAAATTCAAAATAGCAATTAAAAGGATTTCTTCAAAGTGTTGTCAGACCTAAAACAATCGGTTGTTTCGAAGAAACAATCGGTTGTTTTTCTGCAGCTGTTAAAACTGATTTTGAATTTTAACTATGAGCAAAAAACGTTCAAAGCAAATGATATTAAGCATATTAAAAAGATTTTTATCCATGAGAAAGAACTATAAATCACAAATTAAGAACAAATAAAGGAAAGTCTTATCCTTATGTTAATTCTTCAATGAGCCATGTGTTTTATGATCAAGAAGCCTCTTTTCACTGTTGAGGTCCTTTGGACAGATGCATAACATTGATTCAGCTTCAATGACTGTCTTTTTCTTCCAAAGATTTGATCACATGACTTAGTTCTTCACACTTCTTTAGAATTCCTGCACAAACATGAGTTCAAGCAACAAGATTTGGTCCCTTCACAAATGTGGGTCCAATAGATTTCTTTTTCTCATTTTAAAACTCACATCCTTTCGGAATCCATTTCATGTAGCCTCTAGGAACAAAGAATTTTCTTATTTTGCAGAATCTAACCGAATGGCCCCTTTTCATGCAATAAAAGCATGTAACAACCGGTTGTTACGATTTAACAATCGGTTGTTTCACTAGCTTTCTTAAAAAAAATTTGAAAACTTATCTTGTTGGTTTTGTGGATTGAAACCCAAACTAGCCTTTCCAAAAACACAGCTTTGAGATGCCAAGACATTCTCAAAGTTAGATTTCCCCTTTGAAAGCTTGTCCACAGTTTCAACAAGGTAGTGAACCTTTTTCTCAAGATTTTTACAATTTTCACAAATGAGAGTGTCATACTTGCAAGAAGCACTTTTGAAATGGTTTTCCAGTTTTTTGAAATCATTTTTAGATTTTTCAATCTCATCTTCAAGTGTTTTCACTCTCTTTTCTAGCCAGCAGTTAAGTTCTTTCAATCGGTTGTTTGAAAGAACCAATCGATTAGCTTCATCATGAGTTTCTTGAAAAGCTTCAAGCAACTCACTGTAATTTTGTTCATTTAAAGAAGCACATGAACTAACCTCACTTGAGCTGCTTGACTCATCATTATCTTCAGCAACTAAGCATAAGTTTGCCTTTTCTTCCTTACTAGATGATGAGCTTTTATCATTATAAGCTCTTCTTGATTTACCTTTCATTTCATGCTTCTTGAAGTTTCTCTTCCTTCTGTTGGGACATTTAGTTTTAACATGACCCTTCCTTTTGGATTCTGAAGAGAGAGACTCAGCAGAAGATTCTTCTTTTTCTATCCATGCATTCCTTGGATTCTTGTGATGCTCTTCAAGGGTATTCCACATTTCTATAGCAGACCTACATTCTGAAACCTTGAGCAGTTCATTAGAATCAAGTGCAGATACAATGATGTTCATAGCTATACAATCAAGATGTTCAGTTTCAGAAGAATCATTTTTAGATATAGCCATGAGATAGTTCTTTGTAATGACATTCCAGATTTTCTTATCTAAAGATTCAACAAAGAATTTCATTCTTATGCACCACAGATTATATTTCATACCACAAAACAAAGGTGGTTTGTTTAAACATGCACCTTCCCCAAAAGAAAACTTTTCAGCCATTTTAAAAACAGTTTTAGGATCAACTTGAATAACTTTCAAGAACCAAGCTCTTGATGCCAATTGTTAGAATGGATGGCTTTAAACTAGAGGGGGGGCGAATTGTTTAAAGAGGGTTTTCGCAAACTTTTAAAACAAGAATGAAATTATCTCAAGAAATAATTGATAAGAAATTTAGTTTGCCAAAACAGCAATCAAAAACAGCAGTACCAAAAAAACAATTGGTTGTATCACAGAAACAATCGGTTGTTTATACCAGCAAACAACAAACAAAACTGAATTTAAAGAGTTAGGGATAGAGAGATTGCACACAGATGTTTATATTGGTTCACTCCAAACCCAGAGCTACATCCAGTCTTCTCAGAAACCCTGAGGAATTCCACTAAGCAATCACACCTTGATCACTTACACCACAACCAAGAAAGTGACCTTGAACACCTCAAGACACACACTCTTCTTGGCTAACACACCAACACTAAGATTGTTGATCTTGATCCCCTCAAGAACACACAGCCAATCTCAGCAAGCACAAAAACGAAAACTTGTTTCACAGAGTACAAGGATTACACTTGTTACAGAAGATAATCTGAAATCAATACAAGCAGAATCCTATTCCACAAACTTTGATCAATCACAAAACTTTCAGCAAACTCAGCTCTTTGAAAAACTCAAAAACTCTTAGCAAAAAACTTGTCAAAGATTAATTATCAAATCTGTTTTTCTGAATATATTCAAAGATGTAGTTTGTTATCAAATCTTAACAAACTCTTAAATTGCATTAAAAGATTGGTCAAAGCATTTAATGACTGGAGCGTAAGCAGTTAAATCATTTAAAGCTCAGTCAAAGATAAAACAGTTTTTCTGTTATGGTCCCAAAACAAACAATCGGTTGTTTCCTCGAATCAATCGATTGTTTTGGTTCTAACAGTTCAACCATTTGAAAAACAGTTTTCAATCTTTTCTTAGAACATCTAAGTATAAACAGTCGGTTGTTTCGACAAAACAATCGGTTGTTTTAACTTAGTTTGAAAACATTTTACTTTCACAAAGATTGAGAATGCTCATGCTTTAGATTCGATCAAGGGGTGGATTACAATACTCAAACTACCCCAGAACTAGACTAAACCAGCACAGCAACAACAAGCACAGCCAAGACTTCAACATCCTTCAAAGGATTTGGATTCTTCAAAGCTTGAACATCACTTGGTCAACAATATAAACTCCTCTAAAAGAGAACCTAGTGAAGTATTGCCTAAACCACAAGATCACATAGTTAAGCAATTTCACCAGGTAGAAAAACAAACAAAAAAATAATCGTACTTCTTTTATTAAACTTGTCTACCTACTAGGTAAGGGGTACAAAGACCTTGGAAGCAAGGTCCTTTATTCTACTTTTGTTATTATTCTCTTTGAATAAATACCATTTGTTTTACTGTTTGCTTACTTCTACATGATGGTGTTGGATCGTGGAAGAAAATAATAGAAAGAATTTTAAAGACTAAAGTGACTTCTCCGGAATGAAAAGCCATGATCTGAGGACAAATCCTTTTGATGAGAGAGGGATTCATGGAGGACCATCCCAGCCACCTAAATCATCTAGCTCAGAAGAGAAGAAGTGTTGAATACAAGATTTTTTTCTAAAATATTCTTTTTTTTAAACCTTGTAAATTTGTATAGAGTAATTAGGATTTTCTATTTATGTCTTTAAAATTCTGTATTAAACTTTTTGGGCCTTGTATTCTTGGCCATTTTTAGATTAGAGTTGAAGAGCTTGAAGGGAAGTCTACTTGGCATCCACATAGGCACCACATGGATACCTACATGGAGCCCTTCTCTTCCTTTTTCCAAAGTAACCCTTCCTTCTCCTTCATAATGACTTAGGCGCCTCTTGCTTACCGAGAGTTTTTAGGTGCCACATATCACTCCATGAATGGAGAGTTTATGAGTTCCATTAGTCATTTTTGGCTCTATAAATAGAGAGTTCTTCTATTGTAAACATAAGACTTGATTTGATTAATGAATTTTTGTCTATATGTTTTTCAACATTTCTCTCAAGTCTCACTTTTTTCTTTTGCTCTCACTCTTAAATGTAGAAGCCTTAAAAACTTAGTCTATCCTCCTTCCTAACACCATTCTCTAAACCAAAAATCATTCATTGTCTTACCCATTCCTATTCAATTCTCTCGCTACTATGTCTTCTCCAATCATTGAAAAAACTACATTAGGTAGGGATGAAAAATGAACCTATCCCCTTGGGTATTGTTCGAACTCGTTCAGGTTTTGTAAGGGAATCCCCGTTTGACCAGGTACGAGTATGAGTTTAGGTAATACTTGATTTTTTAAATTAGGTATGAGGACGGGGATGAGTATGTACTATGCCCCATCCTCGTCCACATATCCATCATCGTCCTCAAACCCGTCCCTATTTTAAATTACTAGAACACATTTACTTTATTAAGTAACCTAATAAACTTATATTAACTTTTATTTGGTCTATAGTTTCTTAACTTATATCTAGGCCACACATTTGTTCATTTTTATTCTTTTCTATAATTATTTGACCTTTATCCAATTGTTATCTTATACTTTATTTGATATTTATACAATTATAATTTCTTTCTTGATATTTGGCATTGGAGGAAAGAAAATATGTATTTTTTGACATTGAATACTTGATAATATCATGTTACCTTCACTGTGATGTCTGTCTTCATAAAAATTATTTAATTAATATTTAGAACGGTAAGGAAGCGGATACAGGCATGAGTATAAGTATATTTGTTCCCCGATCGAGATGGACATGCTTTTTTATCCCTCAAATAACGCCATCTACTTCAACTCATCATCTTCTGGCACACACATTATGTTTTTAAACCTTAAGATACCATCATCTCTCATAAAGAAATCTTTAGCCTTATTAGTATTTATAAGCTTGAGATATTTTTCAAACTCATGTCCACCAATTGCTTTTCTTTAAATTTTTCTTGAAATTTTCATTAGTTATAACAATCATATTACAACTAATGTAGTATAAAGATATAGAAACCATCAAATTCAAACTATTGAATTTTTCAATCAACTCGAACTCTTTAACCATCAGACAGACATCTGGATTTTTTCCTTCTCAAAGAATCTATAACAATATTTTATTTCCTATGATGATACATCAACTAAAAATCTTACTCTTTAAAAAAGTCCATTGAAATTCTCAGGAAAAAATTATGCATTAGTCGGTCTGTTATCATCCATATTGCATTATGTCCTCTCATTGATTGTGCAAAATAGGTAACCAATTGAATAACAATGTCACCCCATTTCCATCCAAGCACATCCAAGTGTTGTAACATTTTTCCAAGTCTTTAATGCTTCACTTTAAACTTCTAACAAGTTAGATAGACATGTACCTATTGAGCCACCTCCCTTTTTATGTTAAGCCATAAAAAATTTCCTTTAAGTATCAATACATCTTAGTCATTCCTGATGCAAACTAAGTCATTCTTACAACTCTTACACTAAATCATTTTCTCCAACCTCTTATTTGTAACAAACTTTATCCGAAACCTCAAAACTCCATTTACTCTTATTATCAAATCCTTAGCTTGTTCAGTACTAAAAACTCAATTTACTTAAGTTCTTGACTATCACAATTGACACTTGGGCTATCTTCCTATCAAGGCATCTTCAACCATATTCACATTCCCTAAATGACACATAAACTTGAAATCGTAATCCTTTAAAAACATAATCAATAGTTTTTTTCTTGTGTCTAACTCCTTCCAATCAATAGGTACTTGAGGCTCTTGTGATTATTGAACATGTGAAACTAAGCACCACAAATATAATGCATCTAGATCTTCTAGGCAACACTACTACCACCATATTTATGTCACAAGTAAGGTAATTCTTCTCATGGACTTTTAGTTTCCTTCAAACAAATTTATCGACCTCTTTTCTTCCACCCACAAAGAACCCAACCTATGAGGTGATACATTATACTAAAAAAATTTGTGTGTCAATAATTACCAATACTAATAAACTAGTCAAGATCTACTTTAACTAAACAAACATTGTTTTCATCTATCCATCCAAGCAAAAATGGCGATCATTGCAATTCAATTGTGTTAATAACATTACTATCATAGAAAACCCTTACATCAACCTTCTGTAACAGTCAACTAAATTCACATCACTTTTGGTCTCCATGATAATCTTTGGACATTTCACTTCACTAAATCATTGCCTTTACTAGATTAAATCATACCCTAAAATTCGCATATTCACCAACCAAAGCTCCCACTTATACTACTTTTCCTCAAGAAGCCTATCATTGCCCTTAGGTGTTCCTCATGTGCCTCTTGAGTACTATATAGTTAAGCATGTAATCTATATAGCCTATGAAAAACTTGTCCAATATGTGATGAAAGGTCATATAAGTGTAATACATGAATATGTTAGGGGCATTCATCACTCCAAACGGTATCATCACATACTCATAGTGGTCATATACCTCATATCTATCTTGGAAAACATTGATGTTTCATGCAACTTGATCCATCACACTATCATTCCCCAACAATCTTGTTTAATTATATATAATGCACACACAACCTAAATCCCTCATCTTTCTTCTTTACCAAGAACAACGATGCTCCTCATGGAGTTACACTTGACCTGATAAACTATTTTCTCCATCACATCTCTAATTTTTTTAGGTTTACTAACTCTGCTAGAACCATCTTGTAGGGTTTCATTGACACTAGTCCTGTCCTAGCCAAAAGATCAAGGGAAAACTCTATTTCTATTTTGGAAGACAACTTTAACGCTTTCTCTAGAAACACATATGTAAATATCTACATTGTCAATATACAACTTATCTAACTCTCACAATCGACCTTTATCTGAAACTAGATAATGAAACAACTAACTCTAACTTGTAACTCACTCCACACTTGTTGTACAAATATTTATTCCATATTCGTCTTATTTGTAGATACCATCTTTTATTTACCATCAATAAGAATGCAAATGAATGAGAGTTAATTCATCCTTAAGATGATATCTAGGTCCTTTATGTTGAACCAAGTGGTGTTCAAGTTTTGAAGAATCCAAATCTTTTGAAGGATATTAAAGCCTCTGTTGTGCTTGATGTTGTTGTGCTGGTTTAGCTTACTTTTAGGGTAGTTTGTGTTGAACCTTGTGATGTTCAATGTTTTGAAGAATCCAAATCCTTTGAAGGATGTTGAAGCCTCTGCTTTGCTTGTTGTTGCTGTGCTGGTTTAAGCTTTATTCTGGGGTAGTTTATATGTTGTAATCCACCCTTTGATTAAATCTCAAGCAATTAGCATCTCAATCTTTATGAAAGTAAAATGTTTTTCAAACTAAGTTGAAACAACCGATTGTTTTATCGAAACAACCGATTGTTTATACTTAGGTGTTTTGAGAAAGATTGAAAACTGTTTTTGAATGGTTGAAACTGTTAAGTACCAAAACAACCAATTGATTCGAGGAAACAACCGATTGTTTGTTTTGGAACCATAACAGAAAAACTGTTTTGTGTTTGACTGAGCATTAAATGATTTAACTGAATACGCTCCAGTCATTAAATGCTTTGACCAATCTTTTAAAGCAATTTAAGAGTTTGTTAAGATTTGATAACAAACAACATCTTTGAATATATTAAGAAAAACATATTTTGAGAATGAAGAATCTTTTAACAAAGTTTTTCTAAAGAGTTTTTCAAAGTGCTGAGATTGCTTAAGAGTTTGTGATTGATCAAGGTGCTGGAATAGGATTCTACTTGTATTGATTTCAGATATTCATCTGTAACAAGTGTAATCTTTGTAATCTGTTGAACCATTCGTTTCTGTGTTTTGCTGAGATTGGCTGTGTGTTCTTGAGGTGTTCAAGATCAACAATCTTAGTGTTGGCCAAGGAGAGTGTGTTTCTTGAAGTGTTCAAGGTCATTCTCTTGGTTGTTGTGTAAGTGATCAAGTGGTGATTGCTTAGTGGATATCCTCAGGGTTTCTGAGAAGACTGGATGTAGCTCTGGTTTGGAGTGAACCAGTATAAACAATTGTGTACAATCTCTCTATCTCTAACTCTTTAAATTCAGTTTATTTGTTGTTTGCTGGTATAAACAACCGATTGTTTCTACGAAACAACCAATTGTTTTTCTGGTATTACAGCTTTTGCTTGCTGTTTTGGCTAACTGAATTGCTGAATCAATTGGTTTCTAAGATAAATTCATTCTAGCTTTGAAAAGTTTGCGAAAACTCTTTAAACAATTCACCCCCCCCCCTCTAGTTTAAAGCCATCTTTTCTAACAATTGGCATCAAGAGCTTAGTTCTTGAAAGTTATTCAAGTTGATCCTAAAAATATTTTTAAAATGGCTGATAGACTACCGTTTGGGGAAGGTGCCTCAATTAACAGACCACCCCTGTTTTGTGGTTTGAATTACCAGTTTTGGAAAGTTAGAATGAAAATATTTATGGAATATCTTGACAAAGGAATTTGGGATGCAATTGAAAATGGTCAGTTTATCCCAAAGTTTGAAAAGGATGGTTTTGTCATTAAGAAGCCATGGTCTCAATGGACTGATGCAGAAAGCAAAAAGGCCAAATTCGATTGCATTGCCAAAAATATTATAACTTCTGCTTATAATTCTGATGAGTTTTTCAGGGTCTAACAATGCAAATCATCAAAAGAAATGTGGGACACTTTGGAAGTCACTCATGAAGGAACAAATGAGGTGAAAAGAGCTAGAAAGCATGCTCTCATCCAAGAGTATGAGATGTTTAGAATGCTTAAAGGAGAAACAATAGCTGAGGTGCAGAAAAGGTTTACACACATCATCAATCACCTTATGAGCCTAGACAAGACCTTTGACAAAGAAGAGCCGAACATCAAGATCTTGAAATGTCTTGATAGAGCATGGCAACCAAAGGTAACTGCTATTTCCGAATCTAAAGATCTAACATCATTAAGTGTTGCTTCTTTGTTTGGAAAGCTTAGGGAACATGAGCTAGATATGAATAGACTCAATGTTCAAGAGAGTGAAGATAAGCACACAAGGAGCATATCCTTGAAAGCATCCAAGCATAAGGGAAAGCAAGATTCAAGTGATGATAGTGATGAGGAAAATCTTAGTTTGCTGTCAAGAAAGTTCAGCACATTCCTAAAGAGAAACCGCAACAAAGACAACAACAAGGATAGGTATGGAAACAAGAAACCCAATGAATTTAATTCAAATAACTATACTTGTTTTGGCTGTGGTGAGCAAGGTCACATAAAGGCAGATTGTCCTAACAAGAGCAAAGAGAAAAAGACAAGCTACAAGGAGAAGAAAGGCAAGACAAAAAGAGCCAACATAGCTTGGGATGAAAATGAGGTGTCATCATCAAGTTCTTCATCAAGTGAAGATGAAAAAGAAAACATATGTTTGGTAGCTGAGAATGATGATGATTCTTGTAGTTCAAGTGAGGTAAGTTCATGCGCTTCCTTAAATGAACAAAATTATAGTGAATTGCTTGAAGCTTTTCAAGAAACACATGATGAAGCTAATAGATTGGTTCTTTCAAACAACCGATTGAAAAATCTTAACAGTGGGCTTGAAAAGAAAGTTAAATCACTTGAAGAGGATCTGAGAAAAGCAAAAGGTGATTTTGAAAAATTGGAAAATCATTTCAAAAATGCCTCTTGCAAGTGTGATACTCTCATTTGCACAAATTTTGAAAATCTTGAGAAAAAGGTTCACTATCTTGTTGAAACTGTGGACAAGGTTTCAAAGGGGAAATCAAACTTTGAGAATGTCTTGGCATCTCAAAGCTGTGTTTTTGGAAAGGCTGGTTTAGGCTTCAACCCACAGAACAAGCAAGATAGGTTTTCAAAAAGTTTTTTAAGAAAATCTGAAAAACAACCGATTGTTAAGACGAAACAACTGGTTGTTACATGCTTTTACTGCATGAAGAAAGGCCACTCTATTAGATTCTGTAAAATTAGAAAATATTATGTTCCTAAAGGTTTTATGAAATGGATTCCTAAGGGATATGATGTTTCTAACTGCAAAGAAAAGTCAAACGGACCCAAATTTGTAAGGGGACCAAATCTTGCTACTTGAAATTGTTTATGCAGGAAAAATAAAGAGAAAAAGAAGAACTGAGCCATCTGATCAAGCTGTTGAAGAAAAAGGCAGTCATTGAAGCTGAATCAATGTTATGCAAAAGATCTAAACAGTGAAAAGAAGTTTTCTTGATCAACAAGCAATTGGCTCATTGAAGAATCAACATAAGGATAAGACTTTCCTTTATTTGTTCTCAATTTTTGTTTCAAAGTTCTTTCTTGTGATAAATTTTCTTTTAATCAATGTCATCTGTTTTAAACAGCTTCTACTTATGGTTAAAATTTCAAAATCAAGTTTTTTAACTGCTGCAGAAAAACAACCGATTGTTTCTTCGAAACAACCGATTGTTTTGAGACTGACAGCACTATGAAGAAATTGATTTAATTGCTATTTTGAATTTCTATCCGTTGCAGATCAATTTAAAAGAGAGAATCTTGGTCAAAAGATCTGTGTTGAAAGCTTATCATATTCAGAAAGAAGTTACAACAGTCAAAAAGGAATATATTCCAAAATCTTGGAAATTCAAGAGCCTTAATGACTAGTCAAAGATCACATGTGAAGACCATGTGATTTTCAGCTTTTTATGACATTTTCTGTGCAAAACAGAGTCAAGTCCTCTCTCTCTAAAAATCAGGTAACCATTGAATGAAATTAAATTCAAATTGATTCTCTTACTGCTATAAAATCAGGTGCAGATCTTTTCCACAAGAACAACCAATTGCAACATCTCTTGCAAAAATCTGTGAAGTGTTCTCTCCTCTGTTTTCGTCTCTGCTGTCATGGAATCAACCCCTCCCACCTCCAAGAGAGTCAAAACCAGGGCTGTAAGATCTAGAGGAAGGCTGGAAGGCTGGTTTTCTAGAGACAATGATCTCATTGAGAAGTATAGATATGAGACAAGTATCAAGAAGATAAACAACCCCAAGGTTGTATGCTTTGATTGGCTGAAAAGTCAAAAGCTTGATAATGTGAGAAGGTTGCTCAAGGATAGATCTCTCAGAAAGTTCCTAGAGATGAAGGGAAACATTTATCCAGATTTGGTGAGGGTATTCTACTCAAACTTGAAGTTTGAGGGAAACAATCTTGTTTCTCATGTGAAAGGTGTGGAAATGGAGATAACTCATGAAGTATGGGCTGCTGTTGCTGGGCTTAAGTTTTCTGGTCTGAGAATCAACAAGGGAAACCTTGGTGTGGTGAAGGATTTTAACAAAATCCAGTTCTACAAAAGTTGCTTGAAGAATAATCAATCTAAAGTTAGTACATGCGCGGTTGGAGGTTTGAAGCTAGATGAGAGGTTGCTTGCTCTCATTGTAACTTGGATTCTAACTCCAAGGGGGAGTAACCACTCTGTGCTAACTGAAGAAGATCTGGTTTATATCTTATGCATCACCAAGAAAATCAAGATCAAATGGATTCATATAATCAAAGAACACATGCAAAAAGCCATGAGGTTAGGTGATTATCATTATCCCTATGCTGTTTTAATATCTAAGTTTCTACTCTTTTTTGAAGTTAATCTTGAAGATGAAACTTCTGAGCTGGTCAAGTCAACTCAAGAGTTGAACAATGGATCACTCAGCAAGATGGGCTTTACAAAAGTAGGTGGAAAATGGATAAGTAAGGATGGTGATCATGGTGCCTCATCTAGTGGTGCTGCAAATCTTGAACAAGATGAACCTGCTGATATGGATGTTCAACATGAAGATCCAACTGAAAATTTTCAAGATGCAGGACCTAGTGCTGCTGATGGACATCAAGGAGAAAGAATGCCAACCATGTTGTCTTTTGAAAGACTCATGATGAATAGGCTTGATAGCTTTGCTGAAAATAAAAGGAGCCTCCATGATCTCTGTGTTAGTAATTTCCAAAGGATTGACACCAGGTTTGACAACATGGATGCAAGGTTTATGACTCTGGATGAACAAATTGAAGTTGTCCAGAATCAAATCTTTGATCTTCAGTTTGCTGATGAAGAAGAATGAAGGAAAAACAACTGATTGGTCATCGAAACAATCGATTGTTTTTGGCTGTTCTTTTCTGGTTTTAAAATTTCTTTCCTTCTGTTGTTGCTGTTTTATTCTGATGTAATGAAAACAATATCTTGTTTTATCTATTATCTTTGTCTATTTGTGAAGACAAATAGGGGGAGATATATGTTGTGTTTCTAGTTTGTTTTAAGTTTCTGTTTTAAAGTTGATAAAACTGTTTGGCATATGTAATATGTTTCTGATATTAGATATGTTTTCAGATTTAAACTGTTTATCTGTATGCTAACAGAATATCAGAAGTTCAATGTATTGCTCAAAGTTCTATTATAGGAACTGCTTCAGATTTAATCAGGCACAACACAAGCATCAGGGATTTGTCTTCATCAAATAGGGGGAGATTGTTGAACCTTGTGATGTTCAATGTTTTGAAGAATCCAAATCCTTTGAAGGATGTTGAAGCCTCTGCTTTGCTTGTTGTTGCTGTGCTGGTTTAAGCTTTATTCTGGGGTAGTTTATATGTTGTAATCCACCCTTTGATTAAATCTCAAGCAATTAGCATCTCAATCTTTATGAAAGTAAAATGTTTTTCAAACTAAGTTGAAACAACCGATTGTTTTGTCGAAACAACCGATTGTTTATACTTAGGTGTTTTGAGAAAGATTGAAAACTGTTTTTGAATGGTTGAAACTGTTAAGTACCAAAACAACCAATTGATTCGAGGAAACAACCGATTGTTTGTTTTGGAACCATAACAGAAAAACTGTTTTGTGTTTGACTGAGCTTTAAATGATTTAACTGAATACGCTCCATTCATTAAATGTTTTGACCAATCTTTTAAAGCAATTTAAGAGTTTGTTAAGATTTGATAACAAACTACATCTTTGAATATATTAAGAAAAATAGATTTTGAGAATGAAGAATCTTTTGACAAAGTTTTTCTAAAGAGTTTTTCAAAGTGCTGAGATTGCTTAAGAGTTTGTGATTGATCAAGGTGCTGGAATAGGATTCTACTTGTATTGATTTCAGATATTCATCTGTAACAAGTGTAATCTTTGTAATCTGTTGAACAATTCGTTTCTGTGTTCTGCTGAGATTGGCTGTGTGTTCTTGAGGTGTTCAAGATCAGCAATCTTAGTGTTGGCCAAGGAGAGTGTGTTTCTTGAAGTGTTCAAGGTCATTCTCTTGGTTGTTGTGTAAGTGATCAAGTGGTGATTGCTTAGTGGATATCCTCAGGGTTTCTGAGAAGACTGGATGTAGCTCTGGTTTGGAGTGAACCAGTATAAACAACTGTGTACAATCTCTCTATCTCTAACTCTTTAAATTCAGTTTATTTGTTGTTTGCTGGTATAAACAACCGATTGTTTCTACGAAACAACCAATTGTTTTTCTGGTATTACAGCTTTTGCTTGCTGTTTTGGCTAACTGAATTGCTGAATCAATTGGTTTCTAAGATAAATTCATTCTAGCTTTGAAAACTTTGCGAAAACTCTTTTAAACAATTCACCCCCCCCCCCCCTCTAGTTTAAAGACATCTTTTCTAACAGTTTGGATGTTGTAATCCACCCTTTAATTAAATCTAAAAGCATAGGCAATCTCAATCTTTGTGAAAGTAAAATGTTTTCAAAACTAAGTTAAAACAACCGATTGTTTTGTCGAAACAACTGATTGTTTGTACTTAGGTGTTTTGAGAAAAAGATTGAAAACTGTTTTTAAAATGGTTGAACTGTTAAGTACCAAAAAAAACCAATTGATTCGAGGAAACAACCGATTGTTTGTTTTGGAACCATAACAGAAAAACTGTTTTAGCTTTGACTGAGCTTTAAATGATTTAACTGCTTACGCTCCAGTCGTTAAATGCTTTGACCAATCTTTTAATGCAATTTAAGAGTTTGTTAAGATTTGATAACAAACTACATCTTTGAATAAATTCAGAAAAACAGATTTGACAATTAATCTTTTGACAAGTTTTTGCTAAGAGTTTTTGAGTTTTTCAAAGAGCTGAGATTGCTAAGAGTTTGTGATTGATCAAAGTGTATGGAATAGGATTCTGCTTGTATTGATTTCAGATTATCTTCTGTAACAAGTGTAATCCTTGTACTCTGTTGAACAAGTATTCGTTTCTGTATTTGCTGAGATTGGTTGTGTGTTCTTGAGGGGATCAAGATCAGCAATCTTAGTGTTGGTGTGTTGGCCAAGGAGAGTGTGTTTCTTGAGGTGTTCAAGGTCATTCTCTTGGTTGTTGTGTAAGTGATCAAGGTGTGATTGCTTAGAGGATTTCCTCAGGGTTCTGAGAAGACTGGATGTAGCTCTGGGTTTGGAGTGAACCAGTATAAACAACTGTGTACAATCTCTCTATCTCTATCTCTTTAAATTCAGTTTTGTTATTTGATAACTGGTATAAACAACCGATTATTTCGGTAAAACAACCGATTGTTTTTCCAGTATTGTGTTTTTGCTTAATTTTTTGGAAAAATTGATTTCTTAATCAAGGTTTTCTTGAAGTATTTTCATTCTAAGCTTAAGAGTTTCTGAAAATCTTTCTTAAACAATTCAACCCCCCCCCCCCCCGGTCTCGTTTAAGGCCATATATTCTAACACTTTAAGGTAAGCTTCTCAAACTCACTTGGAATTTGTGTCTAATAGCAATAACAAAACACCCATAGCATATAAAAATATTACACCAAAACAAATCTTAGTGTTAAATTGTTAACTTTAAAGATAACTTCAAAATCTATATACAAACACTTAATACAAAGAAATGTATTCCACTATAATCAAACATATGTTCATCTCAAATTACACACAATATACAAATAGTCATTAAAAAATACATATGTTCAACATCAAATTACACACAATATACAAATAATCATTAAAAAATACTTTAACATGTATTCCAAACTTTCATAAATAAGATATCTTAATTTAGTTATGAGTATGCACCCTCGTTACTTTATCAAAAAAATTCTTTTCTAACACTTTTATTTTCAATCATAATAATCATTTAACTCAAATACAAATGTAATATCAAAATTGTCAAAACATTAAACTATAAAATTCTAATTATATATTTAAACTAGACTTAAACAAATATCTAGACACAAAATAAATACAACAAACTCACTACCCTCATGTCATCTTAAGGGCAAACAGATGAACTATCTTTAGTTCTTTCTCAAATAAAATTTAAAACATATACCTACTTTTGCTCATGTACATAGTACAACCATCATAGATCATTACACAAACAATAAGTACTAGGGTAAACTATTGGAATAAATTTTCAACATAAGTCAAATGTATATAAAAGAAAACATTTTAATTGGAAATTCACAAACTGATTCAGTACATAATCATCCCATAAATGCAAACATATCAATCCATACATATTACAAATGAGTTTATGTAGCAAAGGATATTCAACACAAAAAAATCAAATAACACCTTCTAGAATATTCGTATTAAGTATGTTCACTAGAGACTAACATCTTATACAAACCAAGACTTAGATTAACAAGCAAATCTAAAAGTAGTGGATCAGGGAAAATTTATTACAACCAGAGACACATCTGCACATGTCACGGTGTGCAAAACCTCCCCATTCTCACCATTTGATATCTTAGTCCATGTGACTTAGATTATTAGTGAAGCAAGGGAATATTTGTTATAACATTAATGTTTTCACTTAATACACAACTCAAACAATGGTTCACATATCATCCCAGATTTGTGACCCCAAATTCATACAATTCTTATCATTTATTAACAACTATTTTAATGCAACATAACTCATTGAACAAAACTACAAATCAATTAAATATACAAATTATTATATTTACATTTATATTTATTAGCTTGAGCAAATACTGTTTGACTTTAGTGGAATTTTTTCGGTTTAAATGAAAATAAAGCCAAGAGTAATGTTTGGGTTTCAACTCTATTTTCATTTGAGTCGCTTGAGCAAAAATATCAAAAATCAATTTCATGCAGCAAAACCAAATTTATTTTTCAAAGTTTTATCCAAAACTTATTTAACAAATACAAATTTAAAAAAGAAATCAAAATAATGAGTATAACCATAATTTGCTTAAATGTCATCCTTTACTCATTTCAATTCAACCTTGATCATTTAAACTCTATATATATTTTCATTCACATAAAACTCAGACTAGTATATGAAAAGTTATAGGAAACTAACTTTACTTATCCAAACCATATTTAAAAATTTAGTTTAGGAAACTTATACTTTAACATGCATAATCTAACCACTATATCCACATCTCAATAATAGTATCAAATTCAAAGCATTCTAAAAGGTCCTTTATTGACCAAAAAATTAGATAATATTCTCACTCAATTTGAAACATTCAATTTGTTTTCAAGCAAAACATAATCTTTGCATAGAAATCTAGATATTATGACCAAGTCACTTTCATATCCAAATAATCTAAACTAAGGTACTACTAAAAACATAAATATCCACACACAAAAAAACTTTTTTACCTGTAAATTCTTGCTCTAAAAAAAGTTTCAACCCTTCAAAATTTATAGACTTAACAAAATATATAAATACAAAAAAAATTGAGTATAACCTTAACCAAGTTTAGAGGATCATTTTTCTCAACTAACCCTACTAGGATTGATGGAAAAAAATAATAAAAAACTTCAAATTATGAAAAGGATTAAGTTTGGAGGGGTGAAATTGAAAAAAGTGAGTGGGAAAGTGTTCTGGTTCAAGAGTGTTTATGGGTACTCGCTTGAGTACAACGAACTTTCTAGCTTTATAAGTGAACCAAGCACAAAAATATGAAAAATGTCATCCCTATTTTGTTCTAGTTTTTTCCTACTTATAGGCCTATTTTTTCTTGATAAACAGGGCAACAGAAAAACGATTTCGAAAATTTAGGAATTTTCTAATTAGTTTGCGAGAATTTAGCCAAGAATATAGGTTAGTTGAAAAGGATTGTTGCCATGTGGGTCTAGGGGATTGATTGTCTTATATCCGACCTGAAGATTAGTCTCCTATGTCCAACCTTAAGGCATCAAAGAACTAATTCACCTCAACAATATTTCGAGACTACTTACCAAGCATTATGCCCTGTCATGAACCTCTAAGTTATATTAATTGGGGTTAGGACGACACAAAAAGAATGAGAAAATTTATAAAGGGTAAAAAAAAGAAGAGTGAAGTGAAAGTTTGATTTTGGGTTTTATACAACTCACTAATTTCAAGTAACTAAATTCAAACCAAACCTTTTGACAAAGTTAGTGTTTCAACATATTAAAATTAGTTAGATGTTATATCTCTTAAAATTAATATAAACTATTTTATCTTAATTATCTGTTTAGTCCCTACATTAAGGGTCAACTTAGTCCCAAATTTTTTAAAATGTTCAAATAATTTCAAATTTATTTAAAATATTCAATGTGATTCTTTTATTAGATTGTCATAATTAGAACAAATTTACCTGAACAATTCTACCACTTTTAAGTATGTATTTTTATCATATGGAATTGTTTTTAAAAAGTTAGGATCACATTGAATGGTTTAAAAAAAATTAGAATTATATTAAGCTTTTTAAAAAATTTGAGATCAAATTAAAATTATTTAAAAAGTTGGAACAGGATTGAATCTTGTGAAATCTGAAAGATAAAATAAACTAAAAGTGTAATTAAGTCAATATTTTTATAAAATTGTTTTAAAATAGTATTTGAAAGTTGATAAATTATTTAGTAATATAAAAATTAATTCTTGAATTAGTAGTTAAATCCTATGTCTATAAAGTAGACTAAAAAGCTATATTCTAAAAATATATAATTCTAGAAATTATAGAAAAGTTAAATTTGGTATTTTATTTTTTATAATTAAAATACCCAATTAAAAAAGTTGTAATAGTTCCGAAATAATTTAAGAAGATATAATACACATGCATGTCTTAGGACTTTTACATTTTAAAAAACTTTCCAAACTAAAAAAAGCAAAAATAGAAAGAAAACTAACCCCAAAGGCTCAACCTCTTCCTCGTCTTCCATTTCTCACTTCTCAGTGTTCCTTTCCCTCACTCACATGCTGTGATTCTCTTCATCGTAATATCCTCTTCTTCTTCTTCTTCTTCTCCTTCTTCCCAATGCCACCGCTCCACATTATCCCCGCCGCCACCTCCTTCCCCAACCCCCTCCTCCGCCACCCCTCCAAAACCCTAACCCCCAAACCCCGCCCCCTCTCCGCTCTCCTCCAGTGGAACCGGAAGCCCGAGCTTTCGGGATCCACCCCACGCGTCACCGTCATCACCTCCGGCAAGGGCGGTGTGGGAAAGACCACCACCACGGCCAACATCGGCCTCTCCCTTGCTCGCTTAGGCTTCTCCGTGGTGGCCATTGACGCTGACGTGGGTCTCCGCAACCTCGACCTCCTCCTCGGCCTCGAGAATCGCGTCAACTACACCGTGATCGAGGTTCTCAACGGCGACTGTCGCTTAGACCAAGCCCTCGTTCGCGACAAGCGCTGGTCCAACTTCGAGCTCCTCTGCATCTCGAAGCCCCGCTCCAAGCTCCCCCTCGGCTTCGGCGGCAAGGCCCTCACTTGGCTCGTCGACGCGCTCAAGGCGCGTCCCGGCGGCTCCCCCGACTTCATCCTCATCGATTGCCCTGCCGGCATAGACGCCGGCTTCATCACCGCCATCACGCCCGCCAACGAGGCCGTCCTCATCACCACGCCCGACATCACCAGCCTCCGCGACGCCGACCGCGTCACCGGCCTCCTCGAGTGCGACGGCATCAGGGACATCAAGATGGTTGTGAACCGGGTTCGCACCGACATGATTAAGGGCGAGGACATGATGTCGGTGTTGGATGTGCAAGAGATGCTGGGGTTGCCTCTTCTTGGGGTTATACCCGAGGACAGTGAGGTTATCAGGAGCACCAATAGAGGGTACCCTCTTGTGCTCAACAAGCCTCCAACTCTGGCTGGCTTGGCCTTTGAGCAAGCAGCGTGGAGGCTCGTGGAGCAGGATAGCATGCAGGCCGTGGTGGTGGAGGAGCAACCTAAACGTGGGTTCTTCTCCTTTTTTGGTGGGTAGGATTCTTTTTTTATTTTGTGGTGTCTAGGGTGTATAGTTAGCTAGTCGAGATTATTTGTTTTTGCTTAATTGATCAGTTGAGTAATGAGTAAATTTGTTTTGTTGGTGTCTATAGAGAACGGAATTTGAGTTTTTTCCCCTATATTTCCTTATGATGTTGATGGATTAATGAGAGTTCTTCTGAACAAATGGACTGTTGGGATGTTGGAGCTCTAATGCAATGAACGTTTTTTTTTGCTTTGTTGACGAGTGATATGATATGATGATAGCCAATGAATGGAAATGAAGTTTGTTAAGTTGTTTATAGGGGTTATTATGCCGTGTCTCTGATGGATTTCCATATGATTGGTGTCACTGTGTTCGCTGAGTGATTGATCTACCACTTTTTGGGTTGGTTTGATTGCAACCGAATTCGTATAAGTTCCATCCTTTGGTGTTTGCTAATTCCCAGGTGGTTACTGTATTATTTTATGATTAGAAATGAAATCTCTTTTCAATAATTTAGATTGAATTAATGTAGGATGACTGCTGAGTTGAAATGCTGGGTTAGTAGGAACAAAGCTTAGATGCAGTTCGTTAGGTGTTTTTAGTCCTATTCTCTATCTAGAATATGAGTTTCAATTGGTAATCTATATTGATTTTCAATGAAACCTTTATTAGGATGATTGCTGAAGTGAAACTTGAATTCTCACTGTGAACACACCACCCAAAACATCTAAAGAAATCAATTTGCCTTTTCTCCTAATTATAAATGGCAGGATAAACTTGATATAGTGTCTGTAGTTATGAAAGTGTTTCTGCTCCAGTGCTTGTTCTTGATGGAGGAGGCAACTGTATAAAGTGAGATTTTTAATTTTAAGTTTATTTTGTTAATTCAATTTGGCATTGCAAGTGCATTTCTGTGATTGGATTAATGTCTCTATTGTTTGGCTCTAAACGTGGGGTTTTCTCCTTTTTTAGAAGGTAGGATTTTTCTTTTTGTGGTGTTTAAGGTTATCCATAGTCTGTATGTACAGCTAGTTGGTTGGGTTAATTAGTAAAGGTTGTCTGTTTATTGTTTAATTGATTGGTTGAGTAGTGAGTAAATCTGTTTCGTTAGAGTCTTTAATGGGCAGTATTTGAGTTTTGTTTATGCCCTAGATGGTTTAATGAGAGTTATGACCTAATTGTAGAACGTGCTGTAGTTTTTGGAGAAGTGTTGGGACGTTGGAGCCCTGCTGTGGTTCATGAGTGAAGTTACACTATAGTAATATACAAATGAAAATGAACTTTCTTAAGTTGTTTATAAAGGATAAGCTGTTACACCACAGTACATGAACGAAAATGAACTTTGTTAAGTTGTTTATAATAGAGGATATGTTGTGTTCCCTATGTTTTCTGTTTGGTTGGTGTTACTGTGTTTGTTCATTGAATGACGATCTTCTTTTTGGTTGAGTTATAGGAACAAAATTTAGATGCGGATTATTAAGTGTTTTTGTCCTATTCTCTAATTAGAATGTGTTTCACCTTGCTAATCTATGATAATCTTCAATGCAAACCTTTATTAGGATGGTTATTGTAACAACGTGACTTCTGATTAAAAAATAACACCAAAACCATCAGAAGAACCGAGTTTAAGTTTTAATTGGCACGATAAACATCTGCTGCAATGAATTTTATTGTTTTGCCTATCTTATTAGTGAAGTTATGCTATAGTAAAATACGATCTTTGTTTTGTTGTTAATGGAGGGATATGCTGGGTCCCTGATATTTTCCCTTTGGCTGTTTTCTGAATGAAGATTTTCTTTTTGGGTTGGGTTGATTGGTTTAAAAATTTGATGTAAGTTCTTAGATATTCTTGGTGCTATTTTTTTCATCGGAATTGATGTTTAATTTTGATAACCTATATTCACCTTTGATGTAAATATTTTTAAGGATGGTTAGTGTGTCAAAACTCTAATTTTGATTGGGAAATAATGCTAAGTGTCTAAAGAATTGCATTTTAAGTTATATCCTTATGAATATATTTGTAAATGGTAGGCTAAACTTGCAATAGATTTTGAGGTTGTCGAAATATGTCAGTTGCAAGTGCTTTCTCTGGATGAAGGAGGCAATTGCATACAGTGAGTTTTTAGTGTATTCTGTTTATTCCATTCAGCATTGCTGGTAGGTTTACGAGATTGGATTAATGTCTGTATCATTTGGTTGATATCAGCCTATTTGAACTATAGCTGTCTAGGTTCATTTTGTTGCGAAGACAGCATATGGTGAATTGCTCTGATAAATTTCTGCCTAATCTGATACATTGGTATTCTCCCCTGCACTCATTTTATATCATAGTGAACTATTGATAGTATCATTCAAAGATTTCCTCAATACTCATGGATGGCCCTTCATTTATTTCTTTTCTTTCTTTATTTATTTCATGTTTTAAGCTAAACGAGCAAAAAGTGTTCAAGAAATGAGAGCACGGATTTATGGAAAGTTTGGTCTTTTGTGAAACTGAAATTGCGTTGTCTACACTCCAAATATAAAAGCATGTAACCAAAACCAAGTTTTACAGGATCACTCAAGCTACGTCTGCTTTGAAAAGTGTTTCAGTGAATTTCAGTCCATCCAATGAAGAAAGGAAATATTAATTATTGGTTTCAGAGTAAAAGTATTTTTGGACTCTTCTTATTGCTTGTTGGGATTAAAGATGGAAAAGTTCAAAAGTACTTTTATTTGAGAAGTAATAAGTCCTTTCTCTTCTCAGTTTATTCCAATTTCAAGCATGTACTTATTTTGTCACTGCCTTTTCAGTAGGGTCTAGGTTAAATCTGAATGTGGGGCACTAAAGATATTTTTATTATTTCAATGATTTTTATTTGCTTTTTTATATTTTTCATGTAGGTTTTATTTAAAATTTTCAATATTTGAGAGATAGAATTTAAGTAAATTATAATATTTGTTTTTTTTAACTAAAAGAAGTTACTCAAATTCTTTGTTCAGAGGTATATCTAGCTGGTGTAAGAACAACTTGGAGCTATGGCTCAGTCAAACAGCCTAAAAGCAGAAAGATAGACATGGCATTACAATTACTATTATAATAATAATAATAATAATAAAATAGGGGCTTTTGGTAATTATTTAACATAATATAAACAGGTTTTCGTCATAGATATTTTTCTTAATTTTTTCTTATGATGTTAGGGGTGGACCTAAGAAACAGAGGAGTGAGAATAGCAAGGCCTTGTACTTTTGCTACGAGGCCGAATGCTAGGTCCAGAAAGCCCATTCATACACTGTTTCACATATTTCACAAAAGCCAACAGAAATTAAATGGCAAATTCTTCCTACATCCAATTCTTTTAACCTACAGCCTATACAATTTTGAAATCCAGAATTAAAAAATAAATTTTGAAAAATCAAAATTGAAATAGATTACTGTATTCCAAACATAAAATTCTGAAATGGAATTTGAAAATCAAAATTTCTGAAAAAGCAATTATGAAATGCAGAAAAGTACTTTTGAATAAAATTCTGGAAAATAAAATCTGGGAAACGTATTCTAGAAAAGAATTTTTGAAATCCAAAACAATATTCTAAAAATCCAAATTCATAAACGTAAAAGAAATTTCGAAATTTTGATTTGCACTCCTTTTATTTAAGGGTCTTTTTATCATTAAACATAAAAATTGGATGTAGTTCAAATTTTATCGGGGTGCATAAGTAATTGCCAAATTAAATTTGCACGGTACTTCATAGATTAACATATTTACCCATATAAACATAATTAACAACAATTATTTCAAAACTAACAAAAAACCAAAATAAAAATTATATTTGAAATTTAAATAGTTTACAGTCCAATCCTCTCTCTCTCTATCTCTCTCGATAAAAAAAAAATTATTTGAGAGAAATATGATTGAAAATTGTGAAAAAATATAGAAATTTATTTTCACTTTGTTTGGTTTAATAAGAAAAGAAAAGTGAGAAATAAGATTATAAATAATAAGAATTGATGGTCTAACCATGAAAATTGATTCTCAATAATGGAATAACGTTTGTGTTAACTAAAAATAATCAATTATAGTTGAAACAAAAATTGATTATGTTCACAATTACTAAGTGATGGTTTTTTAGTAAAACTCTGAAACTTAAAATAATATGTTTTTATGCAAGGGAATTCATGGTCAATGTATATCATGATTATATAGCAAACAGTGGTCAATTTGGAAATATTTCCTTTAAGTCTCACAATTTTCATCCTATTTTCTTCCTTCTTATGGCAAATATTTCTTATTTAATTTTTTTTCTGTGTTCCTTATCAAACAAATTCGAATTAAAATTTTCCTCTCCCCTCTAAATATTTTCACTAAAAAAAATTAACAAAAATTTTACTTTATTCAAATATCTTGTTTTAAGTTTTGATTTTAAAATAATTTAAATAAAATATAATCAAAACACAGTCAATATGTTAATTACTAGATTTCTCTTTATTATTAGTGTATATATGGTAGTCTTGTTTTCTGTTTTTATAAATTTATTGATGAAAGCCTAATCACATATTAAATGGATTTTTTTAAACATTTATTTTTCAATATTATGTAACATAGACATCGACACGGAAATTGATACGACATTGATACCGACATAAGATGTGTATAATCTCTAAAATGTAGGACACAGAGACACGGATCTATATATTATATAATTATAAATTATATAAATTGACAATAAAAATTTATATGTGCAAGTATGTTTCAATTTTTGTTTTTAGCAGAAAGATGTTTCTCATAGATAGTTCAAAATAGTTCAAAATGATTTGTTCTTTATTTTTATAATCATAATAAAATTTGAGTTTTTAGAAAACTAATGTATTTCTCCCTTTTAAAATTATGTTAGAACTATGATAAAATTGTCATAAATCCAACAAATACTTTTTGAATTGAACATTTTATCGATATGTGTTCCACGAGTGTCGTACGAGTGTTGGTGTCCGATGTATCTGACACGGACACGTACAAACATTTAAGAGGCGTGTCCAAACCTCATAGATATCAATTACTAATAATAAAAGGTTCTTCACAATAATTTAAGAAAGTTTCTCTCACTCATAAAAAATATGTACAAAATTATTAAAAAAGTGAAAAGATAATTCTTTATATATATGAACTAATTAACTCTATTAAGCTCATATAACTAATTAGATTCATTATCTGATTACTCAAATAATAAATAATGTTGTAAGACAATTTCTAATTACAGAAATATAAAAAAAGAATACCATTTCTAATTTACGTAAAATCCTAAATCTTGTTATTGATAATTTATTTTAGTCTATCCACTCATCATCAATGAATTAATAATTAATCAAAGTGTTTCCTTTTTCTTATTATATCACAACATAATCCTTATTATCGATCACCCATTCATGATTCTTCTACACATACAAAGCAATAATTTGTTTAGCTTTTCAACTTTTTGACTTTTTTCATTTATATATATGAACACGTGTTACGTAAACATAGGTATGAAATCCAGTGCCAAATCATATAAAAAAAAGTGATTAAAACAATATTAATATGAAGAGGCAATGCTTTATGACAATGCATGTGCAAAGCCATGGAAGAAGAATAAACACAATTTTTTTATTTGGTAGTGACCAAGAATGCTTCCTACCACCAACCATGGAAGAATGCTACAATTTATCATTAAAAATTGGTACCTGAAATTAACTACCAAAATCTGGCAATTGCAACACCTATGTATAACTGTTGTGGCTGGTATCAGTCGTTATCATTGTTTCAAAATTGACCAACATTCACATTTAATCATCTATAGTTTTTTTATAAGCCACTCTCAACATTTTATGCTACTTTCCTTTTTATAATTTTTTAATTTAACCTTAATAAATAAGTATTGTTAGATTCTAGACTTGGTATTAGGGTCTAACTCAGTTGTTTAAACATGATACGTGAATTTTTATAAACTTTGTAATGTGTTAAATTTTGCTACTGGCCATTTTCTGTTTTTTTTCTTAATGTTGAGTTGTTTATCTTAAACTTATGAGTTTATCATCTTGTATATAATTTGACAAAATAATTCATTAAATATAGTTAAAGTATATATTTAACTATTATTTTTAAATTTCTATTATTCTTGGTATGAAAGACATGCTTTTTATTAATAAAAAAATAGTTAAAACACTGCTTATTATGAGAAAAAACTTCTTGAACAATAATTTTTGTCATCAAAACTTTTAAACAATAGATTTTAAACCTAATTAAATCTTACCAAATGAATTTTAACGAATTTTAACATGAGATTTGTTCTCATTTATATAATATGAGTTTTATATCTAATTAATGTAAAATCTCCAACACAAGACATTTTCAACTCATGTTCATAAAAAAAATATTTAATTAGGATGAGAGTTCAGAAAACTTCTTAGACTAGCCATATATATTTTTAATGTTTAATTTAGATAAAATATAAAAAAAAATACTGTTAATATACCATAACTATTTAATTAATAAAATAGTATTTTGCGTAAAGTTATTAATAATGTAATAATCTTATATCTTATAAATATATAATAGAGAGAGAAAGGGAAGAGGGAAGTGATTGATGGTTTACCACTGTAATAATCTTAAACATAACTTTTAAGTAACTATTATAAACTTATATGATAAAGTGTAAGCAAAAGTATGCTTATAAATTGGAATTCACTATAATATGAAATTCACATCTTATATTGTAACATATTATTATGAGATGTATGTGTATAAAATGATATCCTTCTTAGAAACATATTTCTTATAGTATTTTTCATATATACCTAGGTTACTGTTTGGAGGGTGTTGATTAATTCAAATGCAACGAAGGTTAACCTGAAAAAGCGTGGGGTTTTGATTGATACTAATCTATGTAGTTTTTGCAAGATGACAGTGGAGCCGACAAAAACACATGATTTTTAAATGTAGGATTGCTTGACGAATCTAGAATGAGTGTTGTGCATGGATGGGGATAGCGTCGGTTGATCATGTTGATCCTGGTTCTCAGTTCTTACATTTTAATCTGATTAATGCTCCTGTCAAGGTTAATGTTATTTGGAGTAGTGTTTGGATTGCTATAGTTAATGAAATCTGGAAGCACATGAATAAACATATTTTCCAAGGTGGAGTGATCAACCTTTCGGAAGTGTTCACTTTGGCACAATTAAGGGCTTGGTCTTGGATAACTTCAAAATCTGTTTCTGCTAGTTTTTCTTACCAATTGATCATGTGGCTTGTATATTTTCGATTAAGTGAGCTTTTGTAAGGTTTATTCTTTTAGTTGGGTTGTTTGTTATTCTAAGATTGTGAGGGTTAGGTTATTTGGAAGGGGTATGAGGATTTATTGTGTTATGATTTATATAAGGGTTTGACTACCCCTAAAGTGATTCATATTTATTTATTTTTTCTTATCGATAAAAAAAATTCCTTTCCCTTTATACTTTTAAATTTTTAAATGAAATATTGGTTTATTAGCTTGCATGATGTATGTCTCTATCATATATATGTTTGTATTGTTAGTTTATGTTTCCTTGTCGTGTATGTTTTGTATGTTGAACATAACTGATATGGTAATTTACAATGTTATAAAATAAAATATTATTGGATTAATTATTTAATTAATCCATTTTATTAATTTAGAATTAATCCATATTTAAAAATATTCTATTGATAACATATTATGTTTAATAATTATTATTATAACTTGCTGATAAAAAAATATTATTATAACAAATAATTATACGATGAAAGATGTATTAGGATTTTGTGTTAAGCTGTTTATGATAGATTGAATCATTCAATTAATGTTGCATAAAAACAAATGAAATATTTTTTTTATAAATTCAATTAGTTTATAAACTAATTAATCTAAGTTTACTCATATAATTTTTCTAAGAAAATTAACTAAGGTATAAGTTAATTTAACCTACCAAAAAAATATTTTATTTCATTAAAAAAAATACGTATACAAAGTTTATCCAAACAGTTTTAAATTATATAATTATCATTAGAAGCTGATTAATTGTAGTCTTGAGCTTGGTTTAATAATCACGTTATACAAAGTTGAAGATATCGTGTAAGCAATTTCCTGAATGTTTATAAATTTGACAGGTTTGGATTAGCAGGAAAACAGCACCAAACATTTTAGGAAAAGTTGGTCTATTTTTCTATGCTTTTTTCGTTGCATTGTAACCATTTTTTCTTTTGCTTTGTCGACCATTATGTAACAGTGGACCATTGAGAAAGGTGATACGCATAATGTTGCTGTTTTTCTTATTGAACAAAGACAAACAGAGAAACCAGATAGGTGCAAGCTATATATAGCTTGCACGTTTCTTAGTTCTTAAAGAACCAAACAAACAAAAAGGTTAGGTTTGAGTGAAAGAGCCAAAAAAATAAAATAAAATGGTGTCACTTTAATAACACCCTAGGTGAAAGTAACTTACAGTGACCTTGCATGTGATTCAGTTGACTGGTTTACAATATTTTGTTTTTTTTTTTCTAACTTTCATGGTGAATGAGATCAATCCTAATCAGTGAATAGAATTTTTTTTTTAAAAAAACATTACGTTACTAAAGAAAAGAATGCATAATAAGCGGATGTAATTCTTATTTTACATATCAATTTTATTAGTTGAAATATATTTAAATTTAATTTTTAATATGATATTATTTATTTTAGCAGTTTTATTAGGTTTATTATATCATCAATTATTAGTTAATATTGAACTATGTTGGAAAAATCGGGTAATTTTTCACTAAAACAACACAACTAGTGAAATTAACCAATTTAGAACAAATGAATCGAACAGAACACTAACAGAACTACCCGACAAATAATATTGAATATTATACTACAACAAAAAATAAAGCAGCATAATACCAATAAATAGAGCAGAATAATAAAAGAGATAAAGAGGAAAAGTACACCTGAAACTTGTTAACGGAGTTCGGCCAATTTAGCCTAATCTCCGAGCACAATTGAAACAACACGCTTTTATTAATGTGGGAGAAGATATTACAAATTAGGATATCAACAATGAAGGAATAGAGGTTAATTTATAACCCTCAAACCCCCTCCCCAAATAATTCCCACCGATGTGGGATTTGGGATTAAGCAAAAAAAATCAACAAATCTCCACCTTGGCTTAATTTCAAGTCCCACCTAATACAAATCTTCTCAAACAAACATAACAAAACCAATCTTTTCGGTGCTTCAAATTTGCGCCTCCGGGCGCCAACTTCAAATGCGCAAGATATTAACCAAGTCTAAACAGTGTTCAAACTTGGCTCTTGTAACCACCTTGGTGAGGCTATCTGCAGGATTCTCCGTAGCGTGAATTTTCTGGAGAACAATCTCCTCTTCTTTGAGAATCTCACGCACAAAGTGATAGCAAACATCAATGTGTTTCGTTCGTACATGAAAGAATTGATTCTTTGCTAAACGAATAACACTCTGACTGTCAGAATATACCTCAAGTTGTTTCTGACCAACTCCTCTTTAAGCAACCCATGAAGCCAAGTTGCTTCCTTCACATCCTCTATAATCGCCATATACTCTACCTTTGCCGTAGACAACCATCGTAGACTGCAAGGTAGACTTGCAACTAACTGGCGCTTTTGCTAAAGTGAACAAATAGTCAGTTGTAGATCGTCATTTATCCAAATCACCTGCACAATCACAATCACAATATCCAACTATGCATTGGCCAAGTGATTCATCTTGCTCAAATGCCAATCCATCATCTACGATATTTTGGAGGTACTGTAGAATCCATTTCACAGCTTGCAAATAACCCTTGCCCGGATCATGCATGTACCTACTAACAACACTAACAGCCTGTGAAATATTTGGTTTCGTACACACCATTACATACATCAAGCTTCCAATTGCATTTGCATATGGGACTTTCGCCATGTATTCTTGTTCTTCATCGGTCGTCAGAGATAAACGACTACTCAATTTCAAATGTGGAGCAAGTGGGGTACTTAGAGGTTTTGTATCTTCGTGCATACCAAAATGTTGTAGTACCTTCTGCAAATATTGCTTGTGTGACAGCCAAAGTTTCCCCCTCTCTTTGTACCTGTTTATCTCCATGTCGAGAATCTTTTTGGCTTCCTCCAAGTCCTTCATCTCGAACTCTTTACTTAATTGAGCCTTTAACCTATCAATATCAATTTGGCTCTTTGCTGCAATTAGCATATCATCAACATATAAGAGTAAGTAAATGTAAGAACCATCTTGAAATATGCACAAATAGACACAGTGATCGTATTTGCTTCTCTTGTACTTCTGACCCTTCATGAACTTATTAAATCGTTTCAATCCACTGTCTCGGAGATTGTTTCAGTCCGTACAACGATTTGCTAAGTTTACAAACTCAATCTTCTTTACCAGCAACCTTGTATTCTTATGGCTGAGTCATATAGATTTCCTCCTTCAAATCACCATGTAGGAACACGATCTTCACATCAAGTTGAACTAGCTCCAAATTCAATTGTGCTACCAAGGCCAACAAAATTCAAATGGATGAATGTTTAACAAGTGGAGAAAATATCTCATTATAATCAATTCACTCCCTCTGAGCAAAGCCTTTAGCAACCAACCTTACCCTGTAGCGAACATCTTCTTTATTAGGAAATCCTTCTTTCTTTGCAAATACCCATTTGCACCCAATTGCCTTCTTTCCTTTTGGTAACTGTACCAGCTTTCACGTCTTGTTCTTCTTCAAAGACTGCATCTCCTCTTCCATCGCACCTGCTCAATTACCACTCTCTGAAATCAGAATGGCTTTTGGGTAAGTGGATGGAATGTCATCAACAACTGGAAGTGCATAGGCAACCATATCCATGAAACGAGCAGGCTTCTGAATATCTCGTATCTGTCTTATAACTGCAATTGGCGTCGATTGTTGTTGAGGTTCTTGGGTAGAAACGTCTTCCTTATCTGACTCTTTGTCTGGCATAGGAGAATCACTAGTAGTGTTTCGTGTTGGGATCACCATTGTCTGCTCAAACTCCACCTACTTCGGAGCACACTCCACCTACTGCAGAGTACTATAAGTTCCTTTTTGATTTACCTTCTTTAACATGGCAGATTCATCAAAGGTAACATCTCTGCTGATAATCGTCTTCTTTGCCTCTAGACATCACAAATGGTATCCCTTCACTCCAGGACTAAAACCCATGAAAAGAACCTTCTTTTCCCGTGGATCCAACTTTGATTCAATCACATGATAATATGCAATAGAACCAAATACATGCAAAGAATCATAATCAGTTGCAGGTTTTCCAGACCATACCTCTAACGGGGTTTTGCCATCTATAGTAGATGATGGAAAACGATTGTCGAGATGTTGAGCGTATGTCACAGCCTCAACCCAAAACTTTATGCCTAACTCAGCATTAGACAACATACAACGAACTTTCTAAGTGTCTTGTTCTTACACTCCGACACCCCATTTTGCTATCACTACAAAAAAACGTGTATATAGTGGCGGTTATAATATGGCGGTTATTAAAAACCGCCACAATTAGCTGTATAATACGGCAGCTTCATAGACGCCATAATCTTCCTTCGAAATGTGACATGTAGAGCCTTCTAAATAAAAACTCTCCCGCATTTTTTTCCCTCCACAATGTGTTTTAGTCCCAATAAAAGCCCAATAGCCCAAACATTAAAGTATTTCTCTCTCTTCAAAAACCTATTTCGTTTGTCTCAAAACCCTAAACCCTCCCAACTTTGTCTTGGCATCCCTCTGTGGCTGCATTCTCTTATCACTAAACAATGAGAGCCCCAGAGGCGTGGGTGCGGTGGAGGTTTCAGGAGTGGCTGTGACGATGGCGGTTTCAGGGGTGGCCGCGACGGTGGCGGTTTCAAGAGTGGTCGTGACGGTGGCGGTTTCTAGAGTGGCTGCGACGGTGGCGGTTCGGTTGCGGTAGAGGTGGATTTGGTCGTGGCGGTGGAGGACGCGGCGGTTTTTGTGACAAAGGGCCACCCTCCGAACACATAGGTTTTTTTTCTTCCATTATGGAACTTAAGAAACGATTCAATTTCTTTGTTATCTGTTGGGTATTTAACAAACAGTATTTGAAACCTGAAAAGTATCCTGCTTTGTTGATTTTGTTTCTGGCAACATGATTTTGTCTATCGGAGTTTCCATCCACTTCTTGTCTCCTTCTTTGCCATTCCGGTTTGCTGCTATATTGTCTTTACTTTTCTCTTTGGAAAATTCGGAAGGGTTATATCGATTCATTGTTTTAGGAGTTGCTTATGATATATTAGCAATTACATTAGATTTCATTGCAAGTCTTATTCAGTTAGAATTTCTAAAGCCAAAGAAGAGAAGAAGACAGAGATTTCGGTAACTTTTACAGTTTCATAAGATAAAGTTGCAGAAAACAGATGGAAAATGGTTTATTCTTCTTTTTTATATTATGATTATTTGTGATTGGACAAATTCATGTGAAACTGTTTCAAATAAAGCTTCAAAACATAGTTTATATATATATATATATATTTATTTTTTTTAAAACAAATTATTTAATAGAAAGAACACTAGTGTTCATCAATTTTTTACTGCCAATTTTGTGTAGAATTAGAAAAACAACATGATAGAAAAAGTGATTCCAATGGGATTCATTTGAAAATTAATTGATTTTGTGAATGTGAGGTTTTAGATTATCGTAACATCGTTCAGTTTCTTTAGATTTTGTGCTCCTACTATGTATGGAATCCATTTCACTACTAATTGATTCTGCTATGGATTTGTCTTTGTAACAGTGCGCATGTGTTCACAGTTGTCACGTACTTATGGGCTTGTTTATGTTATCGCAATCTCATACACTGCAACCACGGGCTTTCTTTTATTTTCTCTTTTGGATTTTTTAGTTTTCTTCCTCTTCTACGAGGAAACTACGAGTTTTGTATATGAGTGAGTTTTGCATGACACAGATCAGGTCACACGCCAAAGTTGAACACATAAGAGAAAATTAAATCTGGTGCCTACACGTGTGCTTCAAAGTTGGATTATACAAGTAAAACGTGGACGAGTACGATTTCTTCCACAACCCAAGTATGGCCTCTTTGCATCTCTTTGCCAAAAAATTAACCTTTATAAGTATTATGCAATTAGTTTTCCCATTGATGAATAAGGGTGAACCAACGTCCAATTAATTTTCCTTACTTTTATGTATGTTTATGATTGTCCTAGTATTTTTTTTTTCATCTTTGTTTGAGGTGAATCTAATTTTTTATTTTATTTATGACTACATGTTTTTTTACTATCCATGCCACATCATTGTTTTAAGTGAATTTTGAAGTACGAAGTGTTTTTTAGGTTGTTTTTGGTGTATGTTGTCCATACCTTAAACAATGTTTTTTTTTCATGATTATTTAAATTTGCAATTTGCAAAAACTGTTTTATTTTGTTGTAAGCAGGTGATGCTTCTATTATTTCATAGACGCCATATTTCATTGAAAGTGAATATGGAAGTCTTGGTTGGTGTAGCCTCTTCAGATTATATATGATTTAAAGGATTATAAGTACTGTGTTTACAATCCTAAAAATGTTATAATGTTGTTTTCAATCCTTAAAACTTTATTATAATATTGTTTTCATTTATTTTTTAAAAATAAAAAATTAACTATAAACATATTTTAATTTATTCAGGCACTGGAGAGATTGGAAGAAGGTTGGAAGTGATGCTCCATCACCAAACCAGAATATTATTGGATCAAGTGGAGACAAGAAGATAAATTAGAATTAAGACTATGACTTTAGTTGTAATATGTTCAAATATGAAACAAATTTAATTTACTTGTTGTTTGTATTAGTTTGACATTATCAACTCTGTTCTCTCAATAAATGAATGAAGTCATCTTTTGATTATTATATTTATAAATTTTAATTATATTATGAAGTATAATTATATTATGAAATTAGTTTATTTTATAATTTAATTATATTATGAAAATATGAAATTAAATAATATTATAAAATCAAATTATAAAATATAATTAAATAAATTATTATAAATATTAAAAATTAAATTAAATATTTAATATTCGAATTACGATATTAAGTGGCGGTTAAAACTGTCACTATTTACGTTAGAATTGATTTACCCAGTTTTAAAATTACGACATTTATAACTGACGCTAATTACACACTTAAAACTGCCACTTTATACAATGCATAATATGGCGTCTGCTACAACGGTTCTCAATTGACCGCCACATTAAACTTTGTGGCGGCAAGAATTCTGGCGGTACGCGGTACCGCCACAGACGTATAATGCGGCGGTTAAAAACGCTAGTTTTTGCGAAAATAACCGCCGCATTATACACGTATTTTTGTAGTGTATGGTATTTTTCTGACAATGAAGTGTCGAACTATGCCACAATCTTGGCATACCTTTAGGAACGAATCACTCTTGTATTCTCCTTAATTGTCTGTTCGGAGAACCTTGATCTTCCTTTCTAGTTTTCAACTTTAGCTTTCCACTTAAGGAAAATTCCAAGCACATCATCTTTGTTCTTCATGGTAAACACCCAAACTCTCCTGAAAAAATCATCAACAAAGTGACAAAATAATGTCTACCTCCGATTGACGGAGTCTTGGCAGGTCCCCACACATTTGAATACACATAATCCAGAATAACCTTGGTATTGTGAATTGCAATGTCAAACTTCACTCTTCGTTGTTTTCCCATAACACAATGCTCACAAAATTCAAGTTTGCAAGCCTTCGTACCTTTCAACAATCCCTGTTTGGCAAGAATTTGTAAGGATTTCTCTCCAGCATGTCCCAACCTCATATGTCACAGCTTCGTTGCCTCAGCATCCTTCTTAGTGCTAGAAGTTGTTGTCGCTACTGTCCCCACCACTATACTACCTTGGTAGTTTATGGAAAACGTCCAGTCTCACACAACCATATAATAAGGAGGATGAAGACATAGAGGTTGTTTATTTACTTAATTGCAAATATGGGTCTAATTAGGCTTTTTTTTATTTTTGTAGGCCCAATCAAGAGGACAACTCTAGGTTGAAGGAATGTGCAAACATATTCAAGAAGACCTCCAATTCATCAAAACATAAACAACTACTAGAAGAGGCCCAAGCACAAGCCCAAGTGCAAGCCCGACAACTAGAACATCAGGGCTACAACTAGGTCTATGGTAAAAGAGATACAAGAGGACTGGGATGTTGCTACTGATGGCAAAGAAACATTTATCTACATGTTTGAAGAAGCCTAGATCCTAGTTTAAATAGTGTAGAGAATATTTTATTTTCTTGTCAAAATTAGAATAGGAAATTTTATTTGTAATTTTCCTTAAATGAAATTTGGCACCTAAAAATCAACCTTGGTTAAATTAGGATTTCTAAAAACACCTAATTTTAACCAAGGCCGGTTATGACTAATCCATGGAGAGAGTACACTCTTTCCACATGTTCCATATGATACATGTGTTAAATGTTTCCCATCACATGTTAAATATGTTTCATGTGCTCCATGTGCTCACTTCCATTTAGGCGCCAATTTCAAACTCTTTCATTTGAATTTAGCTTTCATTTTATTTTGTATTTGGCTCTTCAAATTCCAGCCCTCCATTGCTATAAAAGGAGGTGCTTGGTTCAAGAAATTCTCAAGATTAATCTAGAGCAAATTGTTGCCAAAATTGTGCCAATTTTGCTCTTTGTCTCCTACCTCTCTAGGATAGACATTTTAGTCTTTATTCTTCACCTTTGCCAAGTGAGATGGCCTCACCACTCACTCTCCACACCTAGCATGCACCTTCAAGGAGTCCAGCTCTCTACGAGAGATCCTTGCTCATTCTCCTCCATGAAAGCTTCCGCCACACATCCAAGAAATTGCAAACGGAATGAAGGTACTCTTCCATCAGTAGTAATACAGATTGTTCTTCCTCACGCCTTTCAACATCACCAGTGCTTTTGAAGTTGCTATAAGAATTCCATCTCGCATCGTCACAACTAGGCCTTTAGATTCTAAAGCCCCTAATGAGATAAGATTCTTCTTCAACTTTGGCACGTACCGCACATCCCTCAAAATTCTGGTGAATCCATCATGATTCCGCAACTTGATTGAACCTATCTCGGCTGTCTTACATGGATTATCATTACCCGTGTAAACAACCCCACCATCAAGTTCTTGAAATTCAAATAATCATTCCCGAATGGGACACATATGATAGGTACAACCTGAACCCAATATCCACTCATCTGGATGAGATGATACTGAAGGCGAGACAATCAAAGAGATATTTGATTCCTCATCACTTTTACATTCTGTAACATTTGCATCTTGCAGAGCCTTCCCTTTCTTCTCCAGCTTTGTACAGTCTTTCTTCCAGTGTCCTTTCTCATGATAGAAAGCACACTCATCTTTGGCAACGGCTCGAACTTTAGACTTAGACCTTCCTCTTCTCCCCTTTGTTTGGCTTTGCCGACGACCTCTCGCCACCAATGCTTCTTCTGATGTCATTGATTTGGTTTTCATCTTATCCTGCTTTCTCAATTCATGACTATACAAAGCAGAACAAACAGCATCTAACGAAACATTCTCCTTCCCGTGAAGTAGCGTAGTCTCCAAATGTTCAAATTCATCAGGAAGAGATGATAACAACATCAAACCCAAATTATCATCCTCAAACTTCACATTTAAATTCTACAGGTCCGCTACTAATTGATTAAACATAGTGATGTGTTCATTCATAGTAGTACGTTGTTGGTAGTCAAATCGGAACAACCATTTCTTCATCAGGGCTTGTTCTGACCACTCTTTTTCATAAACTTGTCCTCCAATGTCTTCCACAGTTTGTATGTAGAAGTCTCGTTTTTTAAAGCATACTTCTACTATCTGGACAGGCAGGATCGAATAGTTTTGCATGCCAATCGGTTGATGATGCTCCAGTCTTTATCCTCTAACTTTTCTAGTTTCTCTTCCTCAATAGCAATATCAAGACCCTGCTGAAAAAGAGAGTCCAAGACCTCTCCTTGCCACATATTGAAATGGTCAGTGCCATCAAATATTTTCACCGCTAATTTCAAACTGGACATCAGGAACCTCGACCATGATGACGAAGAGCCCGACACTTTGGATGGAATATTTAAGACAACATCCTTCACTTCTTGATCTTTATTTGCCATTACAGACTCAGAATATAGTATTAAATATTACAAAAAAATTAGAGAACCCAAGGACGAACCTCTGGCTTCTGATACCACTTGTTGGGAAAATCAGGTAATTTCCCTACTAAAGCAACACAACTAGTGAAATGAACCAGTTCAGAACAAATGAACCAAACAGAACACTAACAGAGCTACCCAACAAATAATATTGAATACTATACTGCAACAGAAACGAAATCAACATAATACCAATAAATAGAGCAGAATAATAAAATAGATAAAGAGGAAAAACACACCCGAAACTTGTTAGCGGAGTTCGGTCAGTTTAGCCTAATCTCCAAGCATAGATGAAACAACCCGCTTTTATTAATGTGAGAGAAGATATTACAAATTGAGGTATCAACAATGAACGAGAAGAGGTTAATTTATAACCATCAAACCCCCTCCCCAAATAATTCCCACCAATGTGCGATTTAGGATTAAGCCAAAAAAATCAACAAATTATACATAAATATCTATAGCTTAACTAACTATATGTTTATATTTCAATGCAAGAGAGTATATTAAAGATTTCATGTTGATTAAAAATAAAATTATAAATTGAATTTGTAAGGATAAATTAAATTTAAAACTCTTTAATATTTTTTTTGTCTCAATTTTTTTTATATATATCTTTTCTTCTCATCCTCTAAAATGTATTTATGTCCATAGGTTTTAAATTTTGTTTCCACAACAAATTAGAACTTAAAATGTTACAAGTAAATACAAGCACGAGGTTTGAATGGCATAAAATATTTTGTTTTAAACTATTTAATGATTATTTTATTTCATTGCGAATTCTTATGAATGTAAGTAATAGTTATGAAAACAAAAAATCTTTATAAATGGTGTTGTGTTCAGAAAACTTACCTAAGGTATATGTACATGACAACACACAAAATGAGCAAGAAAAGAATAAGTAGTAAAGAAAATAAATACGAAAAACTATGAAAATGGGTAGGAAAAATTTATTACAAATAGTATTGAAAGTCATAACTTGAAATAAAAATGAGTGAAAAAACTAACGGGGGAAAAAGTCATTGAAATGTGCCGGGAAGTAGGAGAGAAAATATAAAAAAATGTAAATAATACGAAAATATGTATAAAAAAGAAAGAAGAAGAAAAAAGATGCAACAGAATGAGAAAATGATTGAAAAATAATTTGAATTATTGGAAAATTCGTGCAAATAAAAAAACGATGAAAATGAGGATGAAACGTCTAAATAGTACCTTTTAAAAAATAGTGACAATTACCACTGTTTATGATGGGAATTTAACAAATCAAGAAACAAGTTCATGTCAGTTTGGAATGCAGTCTGTTTATTAAATTCTGTCAAATTTAAAAATAAACAGCACTTGTATTAAATGTTGCTATATTTAACATTACTTTCCAAAATTTATAAAATGCATTTCAATAGAAGAGCTTGTTATATTCACAAGTGTTGGACTAATGATTTGAATATTTTTTTATTCATAAACGTTGTAAATATAATGTAGATAGTGAAAATTCATTTTTTATTCATTGTTTACAAAAATTACATTAATATATTTTTACAAAAAAAAAATTACACCATTTAATATATTTCGATGGAATAATATTTTTTAAAAACTGATTATCAGATTAAAGATTTCATTTACGTAAATTATATATATATATATACTAATCTAGAAAATTATTTGATAAGAACATCTAAATTTTCTTTTGTCGGATTGTCGTTTGGGATTCAATGAATCAGTCCAAACAAATTGAATGAAGTTTGGTAAAAAAACAAAGTGAGTTTTGGAGTTGACTTTTTGACCATGAAAAACAAAATGATTAGGATACTGAAACTAACATGCAAAATGAATAAACACTTAAATTAATTGTCAAAGATACTTTTTGGTTAGATCAGAGGCACTTTTGTTGGTATAAAACAGACATTTTGGTATAAATCCGCGTTTAATCCTTCAATACTATAAATATTAAATATTTTAATCTTTCTTTTCTCTAAACAAAAAGACTAAATTATCTCATGTTTATAATTTTATAACATGATTTCGTAATCTTTTCTTCAGAAACCATGTTCAATACTGTGATTTTTAAAACACTATTTTACTTTAAAAAATTAAAATAATTGATAATATATTTTTTTTTATCTGTGTTGTCAAAATAGAAGTATGTTATTCGAGTTGTAAGGTCTTGCTTTTAGGATATTAAGAGATAAAGTTTGAAGTTGACGAATGATATATTAGGATGTTAGTTAATACTTGTAAATCGTAGATATGATGCCCTCAAAAAACTAACATTTTATTTTGTAGTTTGAATTGAATATTATTGGTGATGATAAGTGTTTAGAAAGTGATTTTGTTGAGCTTTTGATTTTTTAGTATGCACTCTAGTTTTGAATGATTTTGATGGTTTAGATAAATTAAAATATTGATACCAATTATACCAAATAAATTCTTTTTGGAATAGAATCGGTATGGAAATGTTTGATATTGCAAAAAAATTTATTTTTATTATTTAGTATGTTAATTCTTGATAATTAAATTGATGTATGTTTTTGATAATTTTTCTCTCAAACAAAAAAGTTACATCATTGTTTAAACAACAATTCACCACTCCATCAACAAAAATATACTAAATCAATTATCTCTCCTGTAACACCCCATAATTTACATATAACTATTACAATAAAAGTTCTACAAGTTTCTATACAAACTTGGAGTTTTTCAAAAACATTCCTAATACATAATTAGGATTTATAGAAATACAATTTACATATCCACAACTCAAAATAAGACTCTGAACCCTCTAAGGCTCTCCTGCACCTGTATGGTCATCTGCTCGTGTACATAGTACAGTCATTGCAGTTCAAACACAACAAGAAAAGCAAGGGTAAGCTAGTAAAAATAGAATTTTATAATATACACAATTAAATCAAAAGAAAAAACCAAATTACATGATCAATTTCTCAAATTATTCAACTTTCTTCAAATCTCAAGAATAAACAATCACATAGATCTCACATGGATCTACACATCCAGAATATTCAACAAACAACATCTTCCGGAAGACCCGTATTAAGTAAGTCCTACCAGAGACTAACACCTGATCCGAAGATTACCAGCGAATCCAACAGAAAGGATCAGGGTAAGTTCAATACAACCCAAGCCGTGCATCTCATATGTCACGGTGTGCATGAACTCCCCCATCAGCTTCTCACCACCTGATATCTTAGTCTATGTGACTTAGATCATCAGTGAAGCTCGGAGATCTCTGTTACCACATAGGCATCAATACTTAATACACAACAAACATCAGTCCATACATTGTCCCAAATGTATGAATTCAATTCCATACCATCCCGTCATACAATATCATTCCAAACACGATCCACAACATTCAAAAACGTAATTAAAATAAAAAAAACAACACTTAAATATTAAACCATCAAAATATAATATTTTTACAAATTTAAATAATATATAAACAAACAACCCAATATATATAACACACAACATCCCTGCAAGAAAAATTGAATATTGGGACCACGTCCCTTCCGCATTCAGATCTTCTATCCTAGGGTGCTATAAAAAATTAAATTTAGCTTCCCTTACCTCAATTGCTTGCTTTCCAAGCAACTTTTAGAATTTTATTCCCCGCCGTTTGGATAAGCTTCAAGATTTACGGGCCTAATGCAAATTATCCAAACAGAACAAAATTTCAGTATATAATATAATAAGTTGAGAGGATTAAACTTCTCAACTGACCCCACCAAGATTGATGACTAAATCCTAAGGAAAAACATAGAACAAAGGATATTTAGAGTAAAAATGAACTTACTCTGTTTGAAAATCTGATCGGGTAGAAATGTTCCTTAACTCCTCTGCTACAGCGTGGTATGATCAGATTCTAAAAAAGATGAAGTTTGGGAGAGAAAATTAGGAGAGAGGGAGAGAAAAGCATATGGAGGGAGAGAGAGAAAGAAAGAATGTGTGTGACGGGGCTGCTGCTTTTTTTTTAAAAAAGCGTTGTTACATTATCTCCAACTACAAAAATTTTCGTCCTCGAAAATGAACTTACCAAGAAAGAGGTTAAGGTATGATGCTCGTATCTCCTCTTCAATTTCCCAAGTGGAATCTCCAGATATGAGATCCCACAATACTTTCACCATGGGAATACTTCTTCCACGAAGTTGTTTCACTTGTGAATCTAAAATTCTGATTGATCTCACTTCAAATGACAGATTTTCTTTCACCTGGATAAAATCAGACTCTAGAATGTGGCTAGGATTGGGTACATACTTTCTTAGCTGAGATACATGGAAAATATTGTGAATGTTAGCTAAAGGAGGAGGCAAAGCAATTTCGTAAGCCACAGGGCCTATTCTCCTGAGAATTTGATAAGATCCTATGAACTTAGAAGTCAATTTCTAGGATTTTAGTGCTCTTCCTACACCAGTGAATGGTGTAACTCTTAAAAAGACATGTTCACCCGCAGAGAATTCTAAAGGTCTTCTTCTTTGATCTGCATAAGATTTTTGCCTGCTGAGAGATGTTTTCAATCTTTCCTGAATCATTTTGATTTTCTCATTGGTTTGTTGTATTAATTCTGGTCCAATTAACACACTCTCACCATCCTGAAACCAACACAGAGGTGTCCTGCACTTTCTTCCATATAATGCCTCGAAAGGAGCCATTCCTATGCTAGCTTGGTAACTATTATTGTAAGTGAACTCTACCAAAGGTAGAATTTCATCCCAACTGCCCAAATGATCTAACACACAAGTCCTAAGCAAATCCTCTAAGGACTGGATAGTTCTCTCTGATTGTCCATCAGTTTGAGGATGGTACGCTGAACTAAGTCTGAGTTTAGTCCCCAAAGCTTCTTGAAGTGTTTGCCAGAATCTAGAGGTGAATCTGGGATCTCTATCTGAAACTATGCTGGAGGGTACACCATGCAATCTGACTATTTCATCTATGTAAATCTGGGCCAACTTCCGCATAGAGATTCTCAAGTCTATAGGTAGGAAGTGTGTCGTCTTTGTTATCCTGTCCACTATGACCCAAACAGAGTCATGCTTCTGCAAAGTACGTGGTAAGTGGGTAACAAAATCCATTGAGATACTGTCCCACTTCCACACTGGAATGTCTAACTGAGTTAACATGCCTCCAGGCCGTTGATGTTCAATCTTTGATTTCTGACAAGTCAAGCAAGCAACTACAAACTTAGCTACATCATTCTTCATGCCATGCCACCAATAAGACTTCTTGAGATCTTGATACATCTTGGTCATCCCTGGGTGTAAACTGAGTTTGCTTTTATGATCTTCAGATAACACTGTTTGCTTTAGTTCATTATCCTCTGGTATGCATATTCTATTTTTGAATCTCAAAATACCATCCAGTCCTAAAGAGAAGTCTTTAGCTTTGTCAGTATTTAATAAGCCCATGATGTTCTTCAATTTTGAATCTTCCAACTGCTTCTCCTTCACCTTCTCCAGAAATTCATTAGTTATAACAAGGGTATTACAACTAATGCAATTTTGAAGACATGGAAACCTCCAAATTCATACTCCTGAAATCTTCAATCAATGCTAACTCTCTAATCATAAGCGAAGACATTTGTATCTTTTTACGACTCAACGCATCTGCAACAACATTTGCCTTCCCAGGATGGTATATCAGCTGGAAATCATAGTCTTTTAAAAATTCAATCCATCTCCTCTGCCTCATATTTAACTCCTTTTGATCAAACAAATACTTCAAACTTTTATGATCACTAAACACATTAAAACTAACTCCGTAAAGAAAATGTCTCCATATTTTTAAAGCAAAGACAACTGCTGCCAATTCTAGATCATGAGTTGGATAATTTCTTTCATGCACCTTTAACTGACGAGAAGCGTAGGCAACAATTTTCTTATTCTGCATCAGAACACAACCCAATCCCTGATAGGAAGCATCACAGAAAACTTCAAAAGACTGATTGGTATCAGGGATTGTCAATACAGGAGCATTAGTCAACCTTCTTTTCAACTCTTCAAAGCTTTTCTCACATTGTTCAGTCCATGCAAAAAGGATGATCCTTTCTAGTCAATTGGGTCAAAGGAGCCACTATTTTAGAAAAGCCTTCTATAAATCTCCTGTAATATCCTGCTAACCCGACAAAGCTTCTAATTTCTGTAACTGTTTTAGGACGTTCCCACTGAAGTACAACCTCCACTTTAGAAGGATCTACTGATATTCCCTGTGCAGAGATGACATGTCCTAAAAATTGTATTTCTGACATCCAAAAGTCACATTTTGAAAGTTTAGCATATAACTGTTTTTCTCTCAAAATGTTCAGAACGGTTCTAAGATGTTATGCATGTTCTTCCCTTGTACGAGAATAGATCAAGATATCATCTATGAACACTATCACAAACTTATCAAGAAAAGGTCTGAATATCCGATTCATATAATCCATGAAAATAGCTGGAGCATTAGTCACCCCAAATGGCATAACCAGAAATTCATAGTGACCATACCTTTATCTAAAAGCAGTCTTCTGAACATCTTCCGCTTTCACTAAAATTTGGTGATAACCTGAGCGCAGATCTATCTTAGAAAAGACAATTGCCCCATGCAACTGATCCATCAAGTCATCAATTCTAGGAAGAGGATATTTATTCTTTATTGTTAACTTGTTTAATTGTCTGTAATCTATGCATAGACGTGACGAACCATCTTTCTTCTTCACTAATAGCACTGGAGCTCCCCATGGAGAAACACTAGGTCGAATGAATTGTTTCTCCAATAAGTCTTCTAGTTGTTTCTTCAATTCAGCTAACTCTGTTGGTGCCATTCGGTATGGAGAAATTGACACTGGGCCTGCTCCAGGAATCAAGTCTATTGCAAACTCTATCTCTCTTTTAGGTGGAAGTCCAGGAATCTCATCAGGAAATACATCCATAAACTCCTGAACTACAGACATATCTTTTTGTACTTTATCAGTAACTATAGAACAAGCCAAGAGCATAAAACATTCTGCACCTTCTCGTATCTCTCTCTCAAACTGATGAGCTGAGATAACCTGCATTCCTTCTAATTTAGGAAAAATTAACTTCTTCCGACCACAATCTATAAGGATATGATTAGTAGACAACCAATCCATTCCCAATATAACCTCCAAATATTTTAGAGGTATACAAATCATGTTGATTTTTTTTATCTCCGCCCATCTATAATTACTGGACACTCGGCACACATGGAAGAGGTTACTATAATACCTTCTGTTGGTGTAGATACCACCAACTCAAATTCTAATTCTCGGACTGGCAACTTAAGTTTCTTAGCACAATCAAAAGATATAAAAGAATGGGTTGCCCAGAATCAAACAATACAGATAATTGTGTTCCAAGGATAGAACAAATACCTCTAACAAGGCTATCAGACTGTGAAGCTTCAACTCCACTAATAGCAAAAACTCTGCCAGCAGCTTTGGGTTTTTGATTACTATTTTGTTGTACTTGTTGCACTCCACCAGAATTTGGAGCTCCCAATTGGACACGACAGTCTTTTGTTGCATGACCATACCTGTGACATCTATCACATGTCACATTTGACACTGGATGAGGGCAAAATCTAACAACATGTGGCCCACCGCATCTAAAACATTTGAAACTAGGTGGTGATTGAGAACTGGGTCTTCCACTGCTATAAGATTGAGGTTTGAAATAAGGTTTCTTACTATCTTCATATTTAGGCATGCTTTTAGAAGGTCCTCCCACTTGAGGCTTAGCAAGTCTGCTACTATTTTTCAAACTCTCCACTACTTTTGCTTTCTCCACTAGAGCAGGGAAATCTCTAATGGACATAGGAATCACCACTTCTTTAAGTTCTTGCTTCAACCCAAACTCAAATTTTCTACATCTCCAAGCCTCAGTCATGGTCTGAGTGTAGAATCTAGCTAGGTGTTTGAACCTAGTAGCATATTCAGTGACTGAAAGATTTCCTTGTTCTAGCTGCATGAATTAAATTTCTTTTGCATACTTGACACTATCAGGAAAATACTCCTCCAGGAATCTTACTTTGAAGTTCTCCTAAGTGGCACCTTCTCATTTGTGTTCCATCATTTGCTTCATGCCTATCCACTAAAACTCAGCTTCTTCAATAAGCATGTAGATGGCATAAGATAACTTTCTCTCTTCAGGGCATTGAGTAGCTTCAAAGATTCTTTCGATGTCTCTCACCCACTGGTCTGCTCCATCTGGATTTTCCTTGCCATTAAATTTGGGTGGATTGTGTCTTGGAAAATCCTCCAAACTAAAAGTATGGGGTAGTTGATGAAGCTGAGATGCTTCAACCGCTAATCTAGTAGTTTCTAATTGATGAAGGGCAGCCTAATGTTGTTGTGCCATAGTAGCACTCTGTTGTTGCAAGGCTGTTGCCATCATCTCTACTGCCCGAGCTAAGTTGGGCATATCTACTGGTGGAGGAGGAGTAGGTGGTCTACGTGCCATCTTCTAAGCACATAAAGAATTGGATTAGAAATTACTAAAAATTTCCAACTACATCTTTAAGACAAATTAACTTCAAAAAAATAATCATACGAAACAAGTAAAAACCAATCAAAACTTATCCCTAAAATGTACTCTAGCTACTTAGAATTAAGATAGAAAATAATCTTGATCTAGTCATGAGTGTGCACCCTCACCACTCTATCAAGATTCTTTTCATTCTTAATACTTTCATCTTTATTCATAACAATTAACTTGAGTCGAACACAAACAAGATTTCAGGAAAAACAACTTTGTCAAACATCTTATTAGAAACTTTTAACTTAGTCTTGAGGCTAGACGTAAACAAAAATCTATACGCAGGAGAAACAGAATAAACCCACTACCCTCAGGTTATCCTAAGGATGAACCGCTCTGATACCATTAAATGTAACACCCCATAATTTACATATAACTATTACAACAAAAGTTCTACAAGTTTCTATACAAACTTGGAGTTTTTCAAAAACATTCCTAATACATAATTAGGATTTATAGAAATACAATTTACATATCCACAACTCAAAATAAGACTCTGAACCCTCTAAGGCTCTCCTGCACCTGTATGGTCATCTGCTCGTGTACATAGTACAGTCATTGCAGTTCAAACACAACAAGAAAAGCAAGGGTAAGCTAGTAAAAATAGAATTTTATAATATACACAATTAAATCAAAAGAAAAAACCAAATTACATGATCAATTTCTCAAATTATTCAACTTTCTTCAAATCTCAAGAATAAACAATCACATAGATCTCACATGGATCTACACATCCAGAATATTCAACAAACAATATCTTCCGGAAGACCCGTATTAAGTAAGTCCTACCAGAGACTAACACCTGATCCGAAGATTACCAGCGAATCCAACAGAAAGGATCAGGGTAAGTTCAATACAACCCAAGCCGTGCATCTCATATGTCACGGTGTGCATGAACTCCCCCATCAGCTTCTCACCACCTGATATCTTAGTCTATGTGACTTAGATCATCAGTGAAACTCGGAGATCTCTGTTACCACATAGGCATCAATACTTAATACACAACAAACATCAGTCCATACATTGTCCCAAATGTATGAATTCAATTCCATACCATCCCGTCATACAATATCATTCCAAACACGATCCACAACATTCAAAAACGTAATTAAAATAAAAAAAAACAACACTTAAATATTAAACCATCAAAATATAATATTTTTACAAATTTAAATAATATATAAACAAACAACCCAATATATATAACACACAACATCCCTGCAAGAAAAATTGAATATTGGGACCACGTCCCTTCCGCATTCAGATCTTCTATCCTAGGGTGCTATAAAAAATTAAATTTAGCTTCCCTTACCTCAATTGCTTGCTTTCCAAGCAACTTTTAGAATTTTATTCCCCGCCGTTTGGATAAGCTTCAAGATTTACGGGCCTAATGCAAATTATCCAAACAGAACAAAATTTCAGTATATAATATAATAAGTTGAGAGGATTAAACTTCTCAACTGACCCCACCAAGATTGATGACTAAATCCTAAGGAAAAACATAGAACAAAGGATATTTAGAGTAAAAATGAACTTACTCTGTTTGAAAATCTGATCGGGTAGAAATGTTCCTTAACTCCTCTGCTACAGCGTGGTATGATCAGATTCTAAAAAAGATGAAGTTTGGGAGAGAAAATTAGGAGAGAGGGAGAGAAAAGCATATGGAGGGAGAGAGAGAAAGAAAGAATGTGTGTGACGGGGCTGCTGCTTTTTTTTTAAAAAAGCGTTGTTACATCTCCTACGAATATAACATTGTTAAATATTTATATATACTCAACTAAATATTCATTATTGAAATAAAAAGAAGGTTATATAATTTTTTTTCTCAAGACATAACCTTTAACTTTATATGTAAATGAATTTATGTCAAATATTTTTAAATGGTTGTAGTTATGTCTTCATAGGTGAAGAGATAGAGATGTAAGTAAAAGACAATTTTTTTGACAATAATAAAAATACTATCTAAATACCTATATATAAATACCCACTATACAGGGATTGTTTTTAAACATTGAAACTCAAACATAAATTTTACTTACATTGTTTAAAATTTTCTTTTTACAATAATGATATTTGTGTTAAAACGTACCAACAACTATTTTTAATCACTAAAAAAAATCATGAAATAGAAATCAATTTTTAGATACCAAAATAATTAGTTGCAATAGTAACTAAATTAGAGATTATTTTATAAACTAAAAAAAAAAATTGATTTCTAAATTAGTTTCTATTACTGTTAAATAGTTTCTAAATTAGTTTCTATTACTGTTAAATAGTTTCTAAATTGGTATCTAATTAGCAACCAAAGTTTTAACTACCAATTATTTAGTTTTTAAATTTGGTAGCAAAAATCTTGGTTGTTAATTAGATACTAATTTAAAACTATTTAACAATAATAAAAATTAATTTAAAAATAATATTTTTTAAATTTCTAAAATGATATCTAATTTAATTATTGTTGCAATTAATTATTTTTTATCTAAAAATTAATTTCTATTTCATAATTTTTTTATTCTACACTCAAAATTGGCACTACATAAAAACTAAACTCACATGTGTTAGCAATATTCTTTTAAATATATATCTTGCCAATATACATTTTCTTGGTAGTCAAAATTGAAGTAAATATTATTATTATAAGAGAAAAGGGCAAACTCAATTAGATTGAAGAAAGAAAAGATTAGAGATAGCAATGGGATAAACCAAGTTATGAATTTATTGGAACACCTATGTTAGCAATGATGGTAAACGACAAGTGAGTGGTTTGTGCAAACCCTTTTTGGTGAATAAGACGTTTTAAAGTGTAAAATAAAGGGCCCATTTTTTCCTATTTCTTTGTGCATTTGTGCCACGTGGCGATGATTTATTTATAAGTGAAAGTGTGACCTAATTAGTGAGTGCTTCCCCAAACATTAAAATAAGATGAAAAATGGGAAAATGGTGGGAGACATTGGGATTGAAACTAGAAGCACTAGGAAATGGTGTAGGGTCAAAGTCCTAGGAATGGGACAAGTGGCACATGCATCCGTACGAATGTGGGGCACGTGTCAGTTCGTAGGATACCCCAAGTGAAGGACCTATTATCAAAGGGATTTGTGTCCGATAGAAAAGTGAAGTTCTTCTATCCAAACCGCCTTCAATCACGCCCATCTCAACTACAAAGGCCCCAATCAAAAAGGTCAACTATGCAATTTTATTTTATTTATTTATTATTATTATTGTTGTTAATTATAATTAAATTATGAAATTTGGGATTTCATTATTCCTAATCTAAACCCTAATATATGTGTGGGTCGGTTGTGTGTTTACTATAAAATATATTAGAAAGAAAATTTTAATACTTATAAACAAATTATAGAGAGATAAATAATCACTTTAATGCAATAAATCTTGATATGTTTCGATTTTAATATACAAATAAATAAATTTATTATAAAAAAATAATTTTGTTTAAACTTTATTATTGTTAAGGTAATTAACACATAATAATTGTTATATATTTATTAAATAAAAATTAACATTTATATGTAATTAATAATTTTAAATTTATAAATAGAACAATTTTTTAAGATATGTTAATTGTATATTATATTAATTTTTTTGTTATATATATATATGTGAAAATTACTATAGACTAAATAATATTCATTATTTTAATCATATTTTTATATTAAAATTAAAACAAAATATGGCAATATTTATTATACTGAACTAACCAAATATTTATCTTTATATAAGAATTAGATACTATTTTTAATTTAAAATTTTAAGAGGATAAATTTATAATTTTTTCTATATTTTTTAAAATTGTATAAGCTCTCTTATTTAATTTTGGTTAGTGATTTATGGGATTGTGTTATTGCATCATTTAACATGTTATACCACAACCGATATATTGAATTTTAGAGCATTTCAATGGGTGGTTTGTGAGAGAGGGAACTTTGGGATACACTTTTAATTTACGTGAGCTTTGACTTTATTGGGTCCATCAAATTGAAAATTGATTGAGAGCTCTATCTTCTCCTTATCATGTAGCTCCAACTGAAAATCGTGCCAAAACATTGCATGGATTGAGATATTATTCTCTACTATTTGTAAAATGCGATTTAGAGCACACGAGTTTTCTTTTCATAAATCAACCCCATACATTTATTTTTTTAATAATACATAAATATTAAATACTAAGAAGTGAATTTTAATTTAACTCAAAGATACCATACAAGACTGATTTATAAAGACAATTTTTTTCTTTACTTTCAGACTATTCCCTCCACTACACATCAATTGTGTGAAAATGTCCATTTTTTTCAGCCTAACATTCAAGAGAGTAGTTCCATCATTTGAGAGAGTTGACGAAAAAATTTGTTGTATTCGACATTCCCTAATGTGAAGATATTTTTTTTTAGTTTTGTACTTCATTCTTGTACCTCGCTGATTTTGTTTTCGAGTTTTGTGATTTTCAAAAGAATGAAAAAAATAAGCGAACAAAAACACAATTACTAAAAGTAAAAACACCACAAAACTTATCTTAACCACCAACATTCACCACCAGCCATTACAAGCAACCACCATCACTTGAAAATAATAATAAAAAAAAATCACATTCTCCATCATACTCAAAAGGATATTGTGTGAAATAAAAAAAGTATTCAGGTACAAGGGGAATGTATGAAGGCACAATGATAATTTGACTTTATAAGGTGAGGTTTGCATTTACTTATATACTATAAAATATTCTACTAATTTGTGTATAATTATATATTTATGGATGATCCAATAGCCATCCGATAGCGGATAATTTAATAAGTCAAATAAACTTTCACTAGGATAAACTCTGATACCATAGTAAAAAGTTAACTTTAAGTTTAACTTAATCTTATAAAATTAACTTATAAAATAAGGTTTACCCATTTATATAATATGAAATGTGTTTATCTCTAGTCTAGTCGATGTTAAAATCATATATAGATTATTTCATTTTCTTTTTTACATTTTTTTTTCAATTTGTATAATAATCTAAAAAGTTACATGACAATTAATCTGAAAATGAATTACATTTTTAATAATATACTTTTGGACTTTCGGTGTGAAGCTTCTTAAGGTTTGCCACGTTGAACATATTCATTTGTGGAGTAGAATGAACTTTTAGATAGTGGAACTTAAAGTTAATGTGTCATTAATCATTGACACCTTTTCTTAATAACCAAAAACAATTTGATTAACAAAAGTGAGTTACGCAAAAACTACTATTTTAAGAAAAAAAAGTTAAATTCAAAATCAAATTTGAATTTAGATACGAATGGAATATGGACTGATGTTTTATTCGAAAATTAGGATAAATCTATTTGATATTTTTGTAAGAAGAAAAAAGTAATGAATACGCTATAAAAACATTAAATGGATGTCGATAGATACATGCTTATATGAGGTTAAAGTCAATAAATAATTAAAGAGTGGTAAAATTACTATAAATAACTAGTATAAATATGAGATAATGCTTTAATTAATAGAAATATTATTATATAGAAAATTCCATAAAATTATTATTAATATTAAACTAAATATAAATAATAATCTAAATTGATTATGATTCATAATATATTAGGCTAATAAAGATTGACTTATTTACATATGATAACAACTAAATTATTATAATTGGTTTGTTTAAAAATAGTGACAAGATAAACAATTTTTTATGGATAATTGTGATATGATTATTCTTTTAGATATTTGGAAGTGTAGATATGTAAATCTTCCAATATCAGAATCTAAATAACTTGGTTGAGAATATGGATAATTTGATTATTCTTACCTTTTGAGGATGACAGAGTTTTATTATTTTATAAAATTTTGTAAGTTTCACTATACAAAACACTTGTTTTAGTACATAAATTCTTTAGTTAAAAGTATAATGTTTAATGGTTTTTAGCACAATTTTTAATACTGTTATATAAATATTGAAACACAATAACTTGTGTTTTGTAAAGATCGAAGCATAGTATTTAGGTGTTTATTTATAAATATTAAATCATAATAGTTAGTGTTTAGAAACCAATTTTAAAAATAAAAAATAATTAGTTACTATATTGATTAAATTATATACTATTTTAGAGACTAAAAAATTGTTGGAATGTAAATTAATTTCTATTATTGATAAATTGTTTCTAATTTGATATCTAATTAGCTACCAACTTTAAAATCTAAATAATTTGTAGGTAAAACCTTGGTAGATACTTAAAAAATACAAATTTAAAAATTATTTATTAATAATAGAAACTAATTTAGATACCAATAATTTTTTTAGTATCTGAAATAGTATCTAATTTAGTCAATATAACAACTAATTATTTTTTTTTTCTAAAATTTATTTCTATTTAATGATAGTAGTGAACGTCAATATTTTACAAAACTTAATGCATAATGGTTAGTGCATAAATTGATGCATAAGTTAGACAAAAAATTAATGTTTAATTGTGAATAGTTTGAGGCAAACCTTTTATTATTTAATAGATTAAATGATGTTCACTATTTAATGTTTAACCAAGAAAAGATCGATGTGAATTGTTTAATGAAGTACCTATTAGATTGTGCATATTATGTAGTGCAAAATCAAGAAGAATTGGTGCAAATTATTTATCATAGTGATAAAATGATGCACACTATATAATCTTAAACCACAAAACAACAAGGACATATTATTTATTGCAAGACTAGAACACTCTTTAGAGTTAAACTTATAAGAGATTAATGTAAATGGCTTATTACAAACTTACTGTAGCTTATTATTTATGATAAACCAAAAAAAATTTGTGCAAATTGTTTATCGCATACTATTGGATCACATTGTTTAGTGGTAAATCAAGTATATATCGATCAAACTTTTTATTACAGTTTGATTGGAGTATATTATTTAGTTCTAGCAAAGAGCATTTAGGACCTTATAGTTTAGCGTAACACTTTTCATACTTTTCTGGAGGATTTAGATTCTGGTGTAATTTTGTAACAACATTTATTACTTACCAAGAACATTTATTCACGTTTTTTATAATGTATAAACGTTTAATACCTTTTTATACAAAAAACAACAAAAGGCAAGAGGTCAATCTAGAGATGTTCAAGGTATGATGTCAAGTTAAAGATGCTCAAGGTACAAGAGCAAGCTAAAGATTCTTAAATTATAAAGTCAAGTTAGAGATACCCAACGCGTGAAGCCAAATTAAATGTACTTTCGTACTTTAATAAAGAATTGTCCAAAACACTATGTTGAATTAGAGATGCTTAAGGCATGAAGTCAAGTTAGAGATGATCATGGAGTAAAGTTAGAGATTCTCAAGACGTGGAGTCGAGCTAGAGATGCTCAATCATGGAGTCCAACTAGAGATGCTTAAGGTGTGAAGTCGAGTTAGTGAAGTTCAGACATGGAATCGAGCTACAAATGATGAAGGCGTGGAGCCAAGCTAGATATGCTTAAGGTTTAAAGTCAAGTTAGTGATGTTTAAGGCATGGAATCAAACTAGATATGCTCAAAGTGAGTAGAACTACATATGATCAATGCACTAAACCAAACTAAAGATGTTTATGGTCAACAAACAAAGGCCAAACATACAATAATAGATAAGTTGACAAGTTCTAAGACATAAGTCAACCTTGACATAATGATGTACTAGTTTTGCATTTTTTCTTTTAAATAAAGAAAATACAAGCATAAGGTAAAATATATTTTTGTAATATACCAAAATAAATTAGGTAAGTTGTTTTTTAACTTCAAGTTGTGGTTAAACTTATGAATGTGAAATTTGTTAGTTGCAAGTGTACAAGTATGTTTTTGTATTTTGCCATCTAAAGGTATTTTATATAACATATAGACAAACACCAACATATGAAACAACACAAATATATTTATATGTAAAGTTTAATAAAAAGGAAATTTGTAACTTTTGTAGTCAATTTTTTTTATCAACTTTTGTTCATTTTACCTTACTTTTGAAATCACTTGAGAATGGTCGCACCCATATATGGGTATAAGAGACGTGTTTGTAGAGAAAATGAATAAGAGGTTCAACAACAAGGGTGTAGCTTCATCCATAGAGTTCTGTGATATGTTTTTGTACATAAAATTATACTAGAGATTTAATCACATGATTGTGATTATATGCACATGAGTGTGAGTGACAATTTTATTTAGAAAAATACATCAGAGTTTCAACCATTGGACAATGATTATGCCGACATGTGTGTGAGATATCTCATTCCTCCACCCCTCTACCTTCACCCTTCCTCCTTGAGTGTAAAATGTTTTAGGTTTAGTCGCAATGTGTCTACTTCATCACCCTATCATACATGTATGTCATCACCTCCTCACACCTTTGATCCACTACTATATCTCATTTGCTCCACCAGTCCATTCCACCTATGCTCTAACAGTCAACCACACATGGACTGCACAAGTGCATCCCACCTATATTTCACCAATGTAGTCCACCTCTGCTACGATAGTCCAATAGACATGAATTGCACCAGTCCAACCCACCCATGCTCCCCCAGTTAAGCCCATCCATGATGTTGCAGTCCATATGACCCTTACCACTTCCGACCATCATCTCCCTAGTGAGGAAGTGTAGTGTGATGCTACTATGAGGGTCATCACCCGACCTCTCGGTAAAAGGCTAAGTTTACTATGTTATTAATATTTTATTTCATTATCTACACTTAGGGTGTGTTTGCTTTCGGGGGTGATGGAGGTTGAGGCTGAGGGTGAATGAGTGTCACCCTTGTTTGCTTCTATGAGAGGGGGAGGTTGAGGGTGAGAGTGAGTGGAAAGTTAAGGATATTTAGGATCCTCTCATAATTGAAGAGAAAGGAGAGTGAAATGAGATGAAAAGACCATGGTGTCCTTCATACAATAATATTAATAATGGAAATTATTATTATTAATTTTATGTTAACATAATATATTTTAAAGAATTATAAATAATATTAAAATTATCTAAATAAAATATCTTAAGTAACAAAATTAATTTAATTTAATAAAATGTAAAATAATAAAATTATACTTACATTTAAAATTATATTTAATTATTTCTTTGAATTTTAATTTTTTTTCTTTTATTTATAAATGAAACTTTAAATTATTTTAATTAACTAAAATATGCAAAAAATTAATAATTATTTATTCTTTTCTTATATATAAGGGTAAATTTATAATCTTACAATTTACACTATTCAAAATAATTTAAAATATTCTTATAACCATCACATCACTCACGTACCTCAATAAACTTTCTTCATACATCCATTCTAACATACCCTAATCCAAACACACTACTTTTTTCACACTTTCTTCTCACACTCTTACTCTCCACACCCTCAACTTTCCATTTCCCAATCCAAACAAAGCCTTAATATTTAACAATTTGATTTGCATGTTTTGTAGGTGGATACCTAACCATCATGCTATTGAAGAGATTGGTCATGTAGTTAGGTCACAATTTATAGGGTTGTACTATGAGGCTATGACTCAGGAGGTCCAACTTAAATAGTGAACTAAATATAAGGTCACTTTAATTATTAATTAGAATAAATTACAAATGAACCAACTTTCAATATCATCAACATTAACTTATATGTTTTTCATTTTTATAGACTAGGGCCCCTTAAGATGAGTGGCAAATAATAAAAGTAAAAATGAGACTTTGTGACATGTTGAGTAAAGTCAGAACAAAGGCCTCCAAACCCAGTTGGATAAGAGAAGAAGCATAGGGGTGAACTTTTGAAGTATTGAGATACCCAAAAGTTTATAGAAAAATAATCCCCTCGGTTTTCAACTCGGAGTGGAACATTGTACTCAACAGGCCGCAAATCACACTTGGACATTATATTGGGTCCGGTAAGTAGTATTGATGACTTATATATAGTTTGTTACATGTAATTCAATTTAGTTGTGTAAGATATATTGTTTGTAATTGTACAACCTTTGTCAAGAATGTAAATATGGTTGCTTTGTTGAACCTGATGAATTATTTATGGGCACTCACACCAACCATCAGGGATTAACGATCATACAATAAAATAGTTCTAAAGGATAAACTTTTGATGTCCACCAAATAAATGCAACAATAAAGCTTTAATGTTGGAAATATATTGTTGGAGGAAAGAGTAGAGATAGAGTTTATGACACTGCAGACTTAGCTGTTAACTTCCGTCATGAGTGTCATCCTTCACTCAATCCTCCTTACTAGCTTGTAGCATCGATTACAATTAAGATGAGACTGGAAATGAATGAATTTGTCAACAAGTCCAACAAGTAAATGAAAAGTTGATGCATCAATTGAAAGAGCTAACTTAGCACATCAAAGAACTACACAGCTGGATGACGCAATCATGTTGATGCAACAACAATTAACTATGATGATGAAATGACAACTTGATGATACTTCAACATGTACGAGCCAGATTCACCCCCACTATGCTGAAAATTTTGATCATCAGTCCTTTACTTGAAATCCATAGTGTAAGTTTAATTATTTCACATTTCTTTTCATGTACTAAGTCTTATATAAATTTTAATCGTTTCCCTTCAATTTAATTATCATGTTTAATGAGACACTTTATTTTCTTAATATTGTAATTGTTTTATTTTTAGTTTTCAAACACTATTTGGACCTACTTTGAGTTACCAGACATTATTTATTTCTATTTCTTACTTATTTGGTTAGACAATCTCACTTTCTTAATTGTTCATGACATGTGTATGGTCCATTCCACTTCTCTGTTGCATTTTTAGCAAGTCTTTAAAATGTTAGTTAGTCAAATGTTTTTAAATTGAACTTTATTTTTTAAATCATCCCTAGTAACGACTTAACCAACACTACTAATTCCATTATTTTTTTTTATAGTGTGGGATAAATCGATGCAAATATTAACTCACTCTAAAATTCATTTTTTTTTCTTTTTTTCTATAACTTTGACTTGACCGACACAATTCTTTTAACTTTTTTATATTTAGCTTGGTTAACATTAGCCACACTCACTCTAAATCTCAATATTTGTTTAGTGTACGAGTTAACTTGACGAACCTTATAACTATATTATTAAATATTAATTATCCAATATACATTCTTTCCATAAAGAAAGACACGATTGAATAGCTTCCACATATATAAATTGTGAACATTTTAGCTAATCCAAGGTAAATGTTAATCACGCTTTAACATCGTCTTCTTTTAGTTTGTGTTCGTGTTTTCGACTCTAAGAACAATATTTGTTATTGCAGTGAATCAATATCCTATTCTTATATTGGTTAAACATTTGCAGAATAATTTTATACTAAAAATGTATGAAAACGAATTTCTTAAAAAGAATTTAATTTTTAGCTTTTTAATAATTGTTGTAAGACATTGATTAATAAGTCTCATGAAACATCTCATACCTTTAGTCTCATTCCCTTCCTTAATTTATCTTCTGGTTTTCCTCGATAGCAAACACAATCTTAAAAAGTGTACGTGGAAGGTTGATGACATGTAGTTAATGAATAGTACAGCAACATGATATTGGTCATCCCTCACAAACACAATACACGACAACACACAAGGCTAAGTTTCATGAATTGTTGTGCAGCCACATCTCTTGTTTCAATCCTTTCATTCTTCACTCTTTTCGGAAGCAACAGACAAAACTCGAAACCCAAAAGGTTAGACAACTGTTTTGTTTTGGATCTTCTACCCTTTCTGCATGCCTTACGCTGTTTATTGGGACTGCATTGCAAGTGGGGCTAGGTTCCATGAATCTATAATCAACTTTTTTTTTTAATTCTACACAAATAAAATGTGGAAAAGCTTATGTACAGAGATGTTAATTACCTCCTTTTTTTTACTACTTATCATATTATTATTCATCAAAGATATCATATAAAAGAATTTATTAGACACACTTCTTCTATTAGGAGAGAAAATGGAAATTACCATATGAAAAGGATATTTTTATAAATTAGTTTATATACGTATTTTGATTTATATAAACAAATTATTCTACTTTTTTTTTTTTACCTTTTTTTTATAAATTTTTACAGAAAAAATGGTCTCAATAGATCTAAATTAGTTTATTCATGAATAAATTATAAACTAATTTTAATGTATAAAAAACTCATTTTTTAGAAGAATTTATTAACAAACATAATACATATCTTTTTATACATCCTTAATGCATGGTAGTAATAGTGTTTTTCACAAACTTATATTTATTTCTAAATTTCCCTTGACACAGTTTAAAAAATATTATTAGTTATTATTGATTTTATTTACAATGTAATAAAAAAAATTATCCTTTCTTTGTCTGATTTTTACCTATCAAACTTTCATTTTCAGTAATTTCCACAAAACTTTAGTTTAAAATCTTAATTCCATTTAACTATCAATTTTATATTATTAATGTTTCTCCCCGATCTTTTTATACGCGATTTCAAGCTCTTTTGTTGAAACCAAAACACAAAATAAAAATAAATCTTAACATATATATAAAAAATTTAAATTATTTAAATTAAAATTGAAATATTTAAAAAATATGACATTTATAAAAAGGAAAAAGTAGTTTGTAAATGAACTTAGATATTTATTATGTTAAAATTGAATAATAATAATAATAATAATAATAATAATTAATTGATGATAATGTGCAGCGTTGACACAAAATTTAAGATTTTGACGTTGGAGTTGGTGAAAGCAAAAGGTTTGATGGGGATTACGTTTATATAATATAACAACCTATAGAGATAAGTCTCTAAAACGCGTTGTGCATGGTGGCATTGAATATTGAAAGTGCTTATTATTTAAGTGGCTTACGAAAGTTATTATTTCCAGAACACTAACATATCAATACCATTACGTACATCAACTCACAATTTCACTACACATTTCCCCACACTAATCTATAATCATTTTTAAATATTCTATTAACATTTCTTATATATCATACCAATCTCTTTCAGTTATTCAATCCCTATAAAGATAATGTCTATAAATGTTAAAAGAAATTATGATCATTTGAAAGACTTCAAAGGGTATTCTTATATATACACACACACGTTGTATTAGTATATATATATATATATATATATATATATATATATATATATATATATATATATATATAAATAAAATATATATTAAATATTAATCTTTTAAATTTATAGGTTTAGTAGTGTCTTATTAATTTATTAGTATTTATAAAACATTAATTTCTAATAAATACATAAATTAATAAATAATAGAAATTAAATAATGAGAAATTAATACTTTGCATTTACACATAAAATCACTAAATAAATACTAAATTTAAAAAATAATTAATCATTATATTGACTAAATTAAATATTATATTAGAGACTAAATAATTATTAGTATTTAAAATGATTTTTATCATTAATAAAAATTATAAAATAGTTTTTATATTGGTATCTAATTATTAACTATCAAAGTTTTATCTATTTTTTTTTTATAAAGTTTTCGTGTTAGGCATCACTATGCAACTTGACATCTCAGCTAAGCTGACACCTCAAGTAACAACAATCATCTGCCATCACATGAAAAAAAATATTATTAAAAAAAGAAAAAAGAAAGAAAATACAAAAATATGGGGGACTAGACCAAAACCCATATGTTAACACAAACGATACATAGGTAGATTATACCTATTCATAAAGAATTCTAAGAACAGACTAGCTGGGAGTTTATTATACCAATGAAAAGAATCTCTATGAATAAATCCTAAATTAGCCAACTTATCAGCACACGCATTCCCTTCACGAAAAATATAAGTTACCCTAAACCTGATTGTCCCACAAAAATTAAGACAAGTATTCCATCAATTCTGAAGCATCCACGGAACATTAGTCCTAGCAGTAAACGCAGCACAAACCAAGGCAGAATCACATTCAAGCCAGACATTAGTAAGTCCCATTTTTTGAGCTTACTCCATAGCATGTATAACTCCATAAAACTCAGCAACCAAAGCAGTTTGAACTTCAAGAAATGCTGAAAAAGCACCAATAAATTCTCCCATACTCCCACGAAAAATACATCCACAAGTAGCAAGACCACGATTCCCCCTAGCAGCCCCATCAGTATCAATTTTGACCCAGCCTGGTGAAGGCGAAGAACTTTACCACTACGAGTCTTAATACCGAAAAACTTAATCACGTTGAAGTCCAACATATCAAAGTTTTATCTATTTACTATTTTATATTTTTACTACTTTATATTTTTAATTGTTTTAGATAAAATATTTTTTTAGTTTATAAAATAGTCTTTAATTTAATCAAATAACTAATTATTTTAATTTTTATATAATGATTTTTTTGTAATATTGGTATAGTTTTATTTAGTCTTTTTAAATAATTTCAAATTGATTGTTGTTCTTAACTTTAAAAAAAAAAATATCTAATTTGTCTAATTTGAAATGAATTAGACAAATGTTTGTTGATTTTTTTTATTGATTGTTTATGGTTGTACCTTCACATATTTAAAATTAGCTTACCATATGTTTTAAATTTATGTTACCTTTGAATTATTAGTTGAATCCCCAAATATCTTAAAATATCATCACTTATATTTAAAATGCCACTGTAATGTAATATTTTATATAGATTTTTTTTAAAATATTTTAGAAGTAATAAAATATTTGGAAATATATTCTTTTAAGTCAATATTTTTTAGCTTACTCTTTCTTCTCATTTTTTTGTTCACAGCATGTTTAGTATATTTTTTAGTTTTATTCAATAAATGTTAACAACTGTTCACTCCACTATAAATATTATTTTCTAATTTATTTATTATTATAAAAAATTCACAGATAATTTTTCTGACACTGAACCCATTACCACTTGAACCGACTTATTTTTCTCGTATTATTCATGTGTATTAAATATAAATATAAATTTAAGTACAAATCTACCCTCTAACATAAGTGTTTAGGTAAGGTATTTAAAAATAATATGAGATTTTATAGTTTAAAAAGCTACGAGCTACTTTTGTAGTTTTTAGTTTTTTTTATACTTTAATATATTTTTTATTTCTAATTTTTTATCTATTATTATTTATTTTTACTTATATAAAAAATGAATTATTATATTACTTTAGTATCTCTTAAGCTATTTTTAATTTTTTGTATAATTCAAATTAAAAAATAATATTATAAAATGAAGTAACTCAAATTTTATTATATAATATTATATTAAAATTACACATTATGAAAACTGTAAAAAGGAAATTAAATATAATGGCGGTTTAAATGGAGGAATACAAAATTTAAAATTTAAATAGATAAAAATTAATTTTATTAACATTCACTATATTAATTCATTTAAATAAAATAATTTGTCCAAATAATATATACACACATATATGTAATTTAAAAATATAATTTTTTTAATGTAAATTAATTATTTAAAAGGTTTAGAATTAAAATTATATAATAATATATTTTTATACTAAAATTTATGTAATTACATGCTATTTTATATTTTCCGTGTTTGCGGATTATCAGTGTGATGTTATTTTTTTTTAATATATTTTTAATACAGATCGGATAAATTTTCTATCTAGCACCATTTATACTTTTATTTCTCTAACTAGCACTTTTTTGTTTTTATTTCCCTATCTAACACTCTTTTGTTTTTATTTCCCTATCTAGCATTCTTTTGTTTTTATTTCCCTATCTAGCACCTTTTTATATTTTATTTCCCTATCTAGCAGCATTTCAAAAATAAATTAAAAAATAATAAATTAATTTTTTTTTATAATTTTAACTTTGAATGCATTAAAAAATAAATATTTTTAATGTTTAAAATAGTTAAAAATATAATTAATGAATAAAGAAATGTGTTTTTACAAAATAAAAATAAAAAAGTAATAAATTTAAAATGTTTAGTTTAAAAATTATTTTTTTAAGAATGAATAAAATAAAAAATTAAACTCTACAACAACATAAAAGTTGAATATATAAACATAAATTAGTATTTATTTTTATTATTATTGATGATGTAATTATGTTAATTTCAAGTAAAAAATACATGACATAATTATAAAAAAACAAAGTTAAATAAGGACTGATATGGACATAAAAGAACAACATGATCGAAAAAAAAATGTTCATATTGTCAAATACCAAGACACATAAAGAATATGTCACAACATTACTGGATTGTGCACTTCTCGTCATTAATTATGTTTCATTTCGCACAAACTATTTAATGTACCATTGAAGAAAATATTAAATAAATTATCATCTTTCATTTATTTTCATTTTTATGATCAACATATACTTATTTAGTATCGCCTTATATCTCTTATGTTTATTTTATTTGGATTTATTTTTATATCTTTTATGTTTATCTTAATTTGTTTTGCCTTTATTTTATATCTTGTATGTTTTTAGTTATTATTTTTTTTCTACCATTTTTTTTATTGTTGCTGTTTTTATTTTCTAGACTTTTTTTTTTTTTTTCAATTTTTGCTTCTCATTTTTAAGCATTAAGTGTAACATTTGCATTAATTTTTCTTTTAGGATTTTGCATTTAGATAGACACTTCAATATTACTTGTGTATCCACTATTAATTAATACTAATTGACTTTGGTTTTTTTGTAATTATGTCATGTATTTTTTACTTGAAATTAACATGATTACATCATCAATAATAACAAAAATAAATAGTAATTTATGTTTATAGATTCAACTTTTATGTTGTTGTAGGGTTTAATTTTTTATTTTCTTCATTCTTAAAAAAATAATTTTAAACTAAACATTTTAATTTATTTTATTTTATTTTATAAAAGCTCATTTCTTTATTCATTAATTATATTTCTAACTATTTTAAACATTAAAAATATTTATTTTTTAATGCATTCAAAATTAAAATTATCAATAAATAAATAAATTATAAATAGGATTATAAATTTATATTGTAATATTATATAATATATATATATATATAATACAAATAAAAAAAATAAAGAATTAGAAAAAAACTAGAAAAAAATTAATTTTAGATTTAATAAAATATATTTTTTATAAAAAATAATCAAAACATAAAAACAGAAAGAGAAATGAAAATGTATAGATAGAAAAGAGAAAATAAAAGAGTAAGAATGCGAATACATGTTATTTAATAAATGTTGTAATTGATAATTTTAAGATAAAAAGAAGTTATTAAATTGAAAACTGTTATTTTTAAAAAAAATAAAATTAGAAAAAGATTAAATTGATATAATAAATTAATTATTATTTTTTCAAAAATAAAATTGAGAAAAAATTATATATAAAAAAACAGTTATGAGAATAATCTTTATATATATGGTTATAGATGAAGAGTAATATTTAATAAATATTGTCTTATTAAGTATACAATTTGACAAATACAGATTATATAGTAAGATATTAAATTTCAAAGATACAGAATATTAGAATATTAGATAATGATGATAAATATTAAATACTAATTGATTAGTATATGACAAATACTAATAGTTAACATTATTATTTTTACTCTATTTTTTTATTAATTTAATAACATTTAAGATTTATTAATTAATATGTATTAATATTTATTGCTAATAGTATATATCCAATTTAGGTAAATTTATTGGTTGGATTTCTATAATTAAATCAACTTTATTTTTTAGTCTTTTCACTTAAAATTAGTCAATTTAATTTTTACTACTAGAAAATCATGAAATAAAAACTAATTTTAGATATCAAAATTAAAAACTAAATTAGTTTCTATTCTATGATTTTCTTGTAGTGTTTATATATACTAATTTTAATTTGTTTTCATCTTTATTTAATACACTAAAAAATTATTAAACAAAAAATAATTTTAAAAATTAAAATAATTAATTATTATTTGACTAAATTAAAAATTATTAATAAATTAAAAAAAATTAGTATTTAAAGTAGTTTTTATTATTAATAAAATTTTATTAAATGTATTCTAAATTGTTATTACACACTAATATTTTAGTTATTTATTATTTTATATTTTAAACTAATCTATATTAAATTAATTTTTGTTAGTTGATTAATTTATAATATAAATATTAGTAGCTAAAACTTTGATAATTAATTTAAATACTAATTTATAAACTATTTTATAAGATTTTATTAATAGTAAAGGTTATTTTTAGATACAACTAACTTTTTAATTTCTAAAATAGTATCTAATTTAGTTAATATAATGATTAATTATTTTAATCTCTAAATTTAATTTTTATTTAATAATTTTTTAATAATAATAGATTAAATATGAATATTTAAAAAATACAACTACATATATTGAAGGTTGAATTATGTTTAAAATATTTATAAATTTGAGTATTTTTAAAACTTTAACTATTATATAATTGTAAAAAAATTAATAATATAGATTTGAATAAAATTATCAATAAAAACTAATAAACTTAGTTGACATAATATTTTGTTTTATAATTATTTGAATCTGAAATTATTTTTATGGAAGTTATTATATGAATAAATTTATCACATATATATACATAAATTTTAATTTTTAAAATAATAATTAAATATTATATAGATATAATTTTTTTAATACTTAAATGACATTACAATTTTTTTTTTCCAAAATTTCTTTATTACATTGTATTTTTAATTAGTTATATACATATATATACACATTCATTTATTATGATGTAAAAAAATTATAAATATTTTATTAAAATTAGAAAAATTAATTTTGTTTTCAAAATAATCTTAAAGCAGATTAAAAAAAAAAAGGAAGGGAAGAATAGTTATAGGATAAAAAAGATTCATTTACTACATTAAGAGTGTATAATTTATGGTAGTAGCAAATGAAAAAAATGATCCCATTGGTTCTGTGAGTGTTCCACCAATGTTTCTCTCTCTGTATTCTACAGTGTCCCCACAATAAACCACAAAAAAATAAAAATAATAAAAAAAATTGTGGACTCTGTTCATCCTCTTTTAAAACCTTCACTTCAAACCTTTCCTCTTCACAGACAACACAAATACCTCTCTCTCTCTCGCAAACACACTCAAACACTGTTCCCAATTCTTCTTCATACTTCAACCATGGCGGTAGGACTCTCCGCCGCCATAACCTTCAAGCCCCTCCTCCACAACCACCACCCCCACTTTCCCAAAACAATCCCAGCCACACTCCCTTTCTCTCCCTTGAGAATTTCCCACCACACAACCTTCCTAAAGATCCAAAAGTTGTCACCTTTCACTGTCTGTGTCCTCACCCAGGACCCCAAACAAAGCACCCACATGGAAATTGAGGAGCAGGAACAACAATCACCTCCTCCTCCACAAGTTTTGTCACCAAAGTTGGCAGAGAAATTGGCCAGAAAAGAGTCTGAGAGGTTCACCTACCTCATTGCTGCTCTCATGTCCAGCTTGGGTGTCACATCCATGGCAGTGCTCGCTGTTTATTACAGATTCGCCTGGCAAATGGAGGTAAAATTGACCCCTTTTCTTATTCTTGTTGCGAAGGTTTTAAAAAAGGTAGCAAGTTCGATGTGATCCTCGATGCTGCAAAAAATTACAGGCAAATGAGATAAATGTGATTCTGCTGCGGTCTTTTTGAAAACTGTTGTTTTTGTGTCTTTGACATTGGTGTCATGCATGATTGGTGATTTGCACGTGAAGATAATTTGGTTGTGAAATTGGGTTTGGTTTTGTGTAGGGTGGAGAAGTGCCTTTGTCTGAAATGTTTGGCACATTTGCTCTGGCAGTGGGTGCTGCTGTAAGTAGTCTTGTTAACTGATTCTGATTTCAATTCATTCAGTTTTTGGATGGTTTGAGGATTCAAATTGGGTGTGTTTTGTTTCTGAATTTTGAGTATAAAATTCAACTGGGTATGTCTGATTTTCAGGTGGGTATGGAGTTTTGGGCTAGATGGGCTCATAGGGCTCTCTGGCATGCTTCCTTGTGGCACATGCATGAGGTATGCTTTCAGTTCTTTCTTCTTGCCTCTGAATCCTCTTTCTCCTTCACTGTTTAATCAATTTAGTCATGTGTTCTTTTAGTATATTCTGGTCCTCATTTTTAAGTGAATTCATTTCTCAGTATTTAAATTTTATTACAAAGAGTGACAAGATTCACCAATCATAAAAAAGACATGTTTTTATAATTTTATTTTAAGGTATACAGACAGACCAATTTTCATGAAAATGAACATTCTGAACACACGTTTTTACTAATTGTTAGCACCACAAAGTGTCAAAGTCCAAAGTCCAAGATCCACAAGAAGAATGATTAGGTTTTTTTGGTAATCCTTGTGATGTCTCAGCAACCAATGACCAGAAACTACATAATCTGTAAAACACAATCTAACAATTTTTTTACTTGAATTGCAGTCCCACCATCGACCAAGAGAAGGACCCTTCGAACTGAACGATGTATTTGCCATAACCAATGCTGTCCCTGCCATTGCTCTTCTTTCCTATGGTTTCTTTCACAAGGGACTCATCCCTGGTCTTTGCTTCGGTGCGGTGCGTGAATTCTCAATATTCAAACTAAATTAGTTAATCTTTTTTGTTTTTGCTTGAACATCTTAATTAAGAGTTTGATTGGGAGTGAAATTCCCAATTAACAGTTTCATTGGAAATGGTTTTCATAAAATAATGATTAATTCATAGACTTTGTGTTGTGAAATGAACACTCTTACTAAGATACCTTCAACTATGAACAGGGTCTTGGAATTACGGTCTTTGGGATGGCCTACATGTTTGTACACGATGGCTTGGTTCATAAGAGATTCCCTGTGGGCCCCATTGCCAACGTGCCCTACTTCAGAAGAGTGGCTTCTGCTCACCAAGTAATTATCATCATCCTCATCATTAGGATAACATTATGCACAAAAACTCATTCTTTTTTATTACAATAAATGTTCTCACTTTCTAATGCACGTTTAAACGTCACACTAATCACTATCATACTCCTAATACCATTCTAAATAGATCTCTTCACCATGATATATTACTTTATACAATCCATGTTACATTTTCCAAGTTTTGTTCCAATGGTAAAATTTTATACTAAAATTTTTATACATTAGTTTGCTTCAAGATTTGTGTTTTAAATTTTATACACTCTTAACTTTTTAATTTTCTGAAAAGCAAAAATAATTATTTGTTTGAGTTCATTTTCATGTTCTGATACCCGTGATACTGTTCTTGTCTTTATCTTAGCTTCACCATTCGGAAAAATTTGATGGTGTACCGTATGGGCTGTTTCTGGGACCAAAGGTATGCTGCATTTTGTTTCTTTTTGTTGTTCATGTTTCTTTATTTATCTGAATATATATTTCAGGTTTTAGTTTTTTTATTCTTCTTGGAATTATTAATATTTTGTTGATTAGCTCAAACTTCGATTATTATTACTAATGTCACTGAAAATGTTAAATATGGCATGCAGGAAGTTGAAGAGGTGGGAGGGCTAGAAGAGCTGGAGAAAGAGATAAGTAGGAGAGCAAAATTATACAAAAATAGTTCATGATAAAAGCTATAGTATAAACAAATCATTAGCTGTTTCAAAGAATCACCAATGTAAAGCAGAAACATTAAATAAATTGATCTCAAAATTTTGCTTGCATAGATATAAATATAAATTCTTTACAGCATGATATAACATCAAAGATAAATATGAAAGAACAGTTATAAACAGAAGGTGGTGGTAAATATTTCTGCAAATACTCTTATTTTTTATGTTTATTCTAACCTTGGTGAAGTTGAATTTTTATTAATTTGATGTAATTTTATCTCTTAATTATTGAAATGAGTAAATTTTTAAAAAATTAAGTTGTGTCAGGTGACACAATGTTATTGTGATTTTAGTGTAATTGAATTAAAATCTTGTTAAACTGAGATAAATTCAGTATAGTCAAATTATACTCAATTTAGTGTCAGTTTGATACGATTTTAAATACAGTATTATTTTGATACGACTTAGTAATTTTAAAAATTTTATCTATTTTATAAAATATATTCAATTAATAAAAATTTCAACTATAAAAGATGGTGGGGTAAGAAATAATTGGTGTCCTAAAATTTTGGCTTTGGTTTTGGCCATGCCCTAGTGGGATGGGGGTGGTAGCTATATTCCATTTGGTGACATTTGCTTAGTCCCTATCTCTGTGGGGGCATTGAGCTATGCATGCCACTCAAGTGGGTTTTGACAGCATTCATTAAGGGTAGGGTAAGGATTACTTGACTCAAACATTGGTACACAATCTGAATGTGGATAACACTTTCTAGGATTTTCCTTTTTGCATGAAATGTTAGCATCTCAGATTTACAATTCTAAGCACAATATTCTCACATTGAAAGTCTAGGTAAATTAACATATTCTAAAAAAGAAAAATACTAAACTTTGCTATATTTCACTTATTTATTTAATAGAAAAATTAAGTTGTATTGTTTTAAATATTTAAACTGTCATAGATACTATAAACTTTAATTTTATTTCAATTAATTGAACCTCAAATTTAACTGTTTTACAATAGACATCTTTAATTTAGTTTCATTGAAATTGGTCCTTAAAATTTACCCTTTTCACTAATTTGTTTAATATCAAACCAGAGTCAATTTTTATGTTAATTTTCAATTATTCTTTAAAATATAATAAAACAAATATAAATCTAGAAAATGTAAAAACCAATAAAAATTCGTTGTTTTTTATTATAGCTTTTCAGTGTTTGAAGTTTTTTTTTTATGAAAATGAAAATAAGAAATGGCTGGATTCAAAATAAATAAATTGTTGAAATTTTTTCTTTAAATTTAAGAATAAATTAAAGTACTAGAACTTTTCATATTTTTGGATTTTTTCTTTAATTAAAAAAATCTCATAAAATTAAAATGAAGTTGAAATGAAGGTATATATGTGTAATAAGAGATATACAATTTATGGAGACAAAATTAAAGTTCAAGGTATAACACTTAAAATAAATAAATTTATAGATTTGTTTTTCATTTTATTTTTGAAATGCCGTAAGCTATATAAGAATGCATGCTTAAAATTAAAAGTGCTATTACATTCTTCTTAAATAAAAATTAATTTTAAAAAGAAAATAATTAATTATTTATATTTACCTATCGTTTTAAAATTTAAGATGGTTGGTAGTTAAAATTTTGGTAGCTATTTAAATATTAATTTAGAAACTAGTTTATAAAGTTAGAAATTATTTTTTATATATTTTAATTTTTAAAATAATATCTAATTTAGTTAATATAATTAATTAATTTTAATTTTTAAAATTATTTTTTATTTAATAATTTATTTTATAGTCTTTGTTTTTCGGTTTCTACCAATAACACATTGTTTTTTCTATTTTTATATCAACCCTCATCTTTCCTCTTACCTTTTTCAACTTACACAGTTATTTATATACAATTTAGAATAAAATGAAAAAAATCTCTACACGTTTAATATTTTCATTTTATACTTATTATATTTTAAAAAATTATCAAATATATATAAGTTACTCGTCTAATAAAAATATCTACACACTTTAATTAATTCACAATCCAGTTACATTTATTTATTTTCATGTAAATTTGTAATTTATTTTATTTCTCAAATAAAAAATTATTAAATAGAATATAATTTAAAAAATAAAAAATAATTAGTTACTATATTAACTAAATTAAATATTATTTTAAAAATTAAAATATTATTGATATAAAGTAGTTTCTATTATTAATAAATAATTTTTAAATCAGTATCTAATTAGCTACAACTTCAAAATCAAAAGTAGTTGGTAATTAATTAGATATCAATTTAAAAGCTAATTTATAAATTAAGATATTATATTTGAATAAATTTATTAAAATTATAAATTAAAATAAATATTAATTTTTAACTTATTAAAATAAGATTATAATAAGAATTATAGTAATTAATGAGTTCCACTAGTAATAAAAATAATACTCTTTCTATTTTATTGCCTATAACTTTGTGTTATACCGGAAGGAGACAAACTACACATACAAGAAAATGTGCACTTCATGTATTCATAATTAAGTCAAAATCACTAAACTTTTAGAGTTGATTAAAAGTGAACACAAATAAAAAAAATACATGAAAGTGTGATTAGTATCCGTTTTGTATGGAGTAAAAAGTCCATACTTGATATCTTGAAAGTTATTAAAGCTTGAATCCACCTATAAAAAGAGATATTACTAATGTTAATCTAACCGATATAATTGAATAATTAATATTTAATAAAAGTTATAGAATTGATCTAGTGTTTTTTAAGTTAGTTCTAAATTTTACATTTATTTTTCTCACTTTTGTATATCAATATAGTAGTGTTTTATAGTTGACTGATGCTATATTATGATAACTTATTATCCTTATTTTTATAGTGAATCATGAATACCAACCTTTTGTGATTGTTATGCTTGTTATATGATAAATATTTAAGATTAATGTTCATGGTTGATTGATCATGTTTGATTTTATTGAAATTAAAATATTTGTTATAGTTTTCCCTACCTATTTATTATGATAAAATTTGCATGGTCATTAAGTGAGATGAAATGCTTTAATGACATCTGCATACGAGGGATATCAGTTTTGATCCTATTATTCATATGAAATTTGTATCAACAAATCCTAAACCGTGACTGCTATATACTAGGTACAACCTTAAAGACATGTCATCTAATTCACCTTCCCACTTTAAGATCTATACCTCTTCAAAGGGTGTCCTTGATTTAAGATTGATTGTAGTTTGTGATCATCCAAGTTCATAGTTCCTTAGAAAACCTCAATTTTCTCACACATGAAAAACTTTTATCAAGAACTGAATTCATTATGAGAGCTCTTTGATTAATTATTTCATACAAAAGTGGAATGCAATGATATTACATTTGTTAGAGATATTGGGTAAATTACAAAATCAAAGTGGGTTGTGATTTTTCCTCCTTTCATCAAATTGGCTAAATGGAGTTAATGTAAGTTTTTTCCTTCTTGACATTGGCTAGATGAATACAAGAGAGTGAAGTGGTTTTTAAAGAACATAGGGTTGTGACCTAAAGAAAGGTGGGTGCATTTTCGCAAAATAATGTAACTAGAAGGATCAAGACTCAAACAAAATAAAAAAAAAGGTTCAAATATTTTTGTTTACCAAATTAGAAATTAAATTTTTAGTTCTTATAATATAAAAATAAAATATCCCATATACACATTGTGATCATTTTAAGTATCTAACCGATAAAAGTGGATTATTTTCGAATTAGGAAGTAAAAAAGTCACTTTTAAATTTGTAAATAAAAAGCAAAACTTGACCTGAATTTAAAGTATAAAATAAATATCAATTAAAAAATAATTATTTTTATGAAATATGCGTTCAGTTTATATGTTCTTTTAAGATCCAAATATTGAAAATACGATAAAATAATATAAAATATAAAAACAAGTAGTATATCCTTTTTCTTTAAATTTTTACTAAAGGCTTATATACGTCGAATAACAATTCTCATTCCCATCTTTGACACGAGACATCTTGGACAAAATCATACAAATCAAGAGAAATAATTAATTAATCTTTTTATTTTTTACTAATCTTTTGAGTCTAATGAGGGAAAGAGAATAATTGTTAATTACTATTTCTCATATTCTCTTCTCATTACTTATAAAATACCTTATATTAATGACCATTTTCTTTTCAAAATCCTTCCTTAAAGAGTCAAGGGGTAGTATATTTTATGTACTATCCATATAATAACTGGCACAAGGTGGAATACTTCTTTTGTTAGATATGTTTTTGGTAAACATTTGGTTGCATGTTACATAATCTCAGTAGACAATCGACACTACTATAAAATTATTATTGAATAAAAATTAATTTTAGAAAAAAATTTAATTATTATATTAACTAAATTAAATATTATTTTAGAGATTAGAAAAAGTTATTAGTATTTAAATTAATTTTTATTATTAATAAATAATTTTTAAATTAGTATCGAATTAGCTACCAAGATTTTAGTTACCAATTATTTAAATTCTAAAATTGATAGTTAATTAGATATTAATTTAAAAATTATTTATTAATAATAGATACTAATTTAAATACTAATAATTTTTGGTCAAAATATCTCTTTTAATCAATATAACAATTAATTATTTTTAATCTTTAAACTTAATTAAATAAATAATTAATTATTTTGAATCTTTAAAATTGATTTTTATAAGATAATTGTGTGTAGTGTGAGTTAGCTTTGAAGTCTAATATCCAAGTAGTATGTTTTCTACTTTGAACAAAAATCATAATAATTTTTTAGAATCAACAAACACAAACTAGTAGCACACCATAAAACAAAATATCCAAACACATAGTATTATAGCTGACATGCAACCTTTTTTGGAATTATACACAGAAAAATGTTATTGATCGACACATACAGTTTAACCTTTTTGAATAATGTAACTTACAAATCATAATTATGCCATATCATATCATGTGTTACGTTCTTATTAGAGTCGTGCGGTGAGCAACAACTTTTTGAAAGAATTTTTCGTTAAAGATGGAGCAAAGTTTCTACATTGTGATTCCTAACAATCATGATAGTTGCATAATAACTGTTCAAGATCTTCCCAGAAAGGAAAAAAAGCTTTTTAGAAATGGCAAGACATCATGGTACATTCTCCTACACGTTGACATCTTTTCCTGTAACTGCCATCACATGTAACCATACTGTGGTTTCCTAACACGTAACTACTCTTCTAATATGCTATAATATAGCATTGAATGTCACCATGATCCTGAGATTCTCCGATAATCTCTCCTCAGATACATCATTATCACCTACATTCTTTCACCACTAAATATTATGGACTAGTAATACTGATAATTTTCTTTATATATGGCTTCTTTGTTTTCTGTGCCACCAAAGATATTAAACCGAAACAAATCTCATAGTCACAGTCAAACTATGAAGCCGTGTTCAAAATTCAGTGACTCCTATGTAATTGTTATTTTAGTTGTGTGTGCATTAGCTTTTCTGATATGCAAACAATGTTTTGTTCTGAATTTTTTTAGTGTTTTTCAGTGTTTTGATCATTTTGGTTCCTGTGTTTGCATGTTCATGGACCCCTCTTCTTCCTTTGCTTTATTCTTTTGTATGTACAGATTACTTTCCCAGGTTTTAAATAGCGGTTCCTGTCATGAATTGATAGTAGTTATGGAAACCTCCAAAAATACGTTAGTGTGGTCTCAATTGAAGTCGTGGACCTCAATTTGACACCTCAAAATAATGACTTAAGGATCAGTAAACTGGTGTTTGAGTTATCTGGTTTTCTTCTGCAGGTTGTTGGGGTGATCTTCACAGTTTTGTTGCTGGGATTACAAGGAGTGAGGGTTGTTGAATGCAAAGTAGCCAATGGATTGGATTTTCTTGAGTACCCTGCTATCAGCTGCAGAAAACACACTGCAGTTTTGACTGATTTTGGGGGCGTTGGTGATGGAAAAACATCTAACACCAAGGCCTTTCAATACGCAATTAGCAACCTCAGTCATTATGCATCTGATGGTGGAGCTATACTTCTTGTGCCACCAGGAAAATGGCTAACAGGAAGCTTCAATCTCACAAGCCATTTCACCCTTTTTCTCCAAAATGAAGCTACCATCCTTGCATCTCAGGTATTTTATTCATTCTACCCTTTCCTTTTTTAATTATCAGAATATTCAATGGTTTCATGTTCATGTTATATATATTGAGAATTGTATTTTTGTATAACTAATAAATATATAATATGATCTCTTTTCTTCAAGCACATGTACACCCTATTTTATAGTGTAAAAAATACATTGATCAAAGATATGTCGCAGTTCTTACTTTTTCTCTCTGGTAGCGATTGTTATTTGTTACAGTACATCATTGGAATTTGGTTGCCTAATATCATTTCACTTACTTTTTCACCTTTTCTTCTAACTATGAATTATTGACTCGTTAGTTAAGCTACATTTGACATCATAATCTACAGCTTTCTCTTTTCTTTTTCTTTTTTTTGATGTTTATTGACCATGGACCCATATTGACAGGATGAATCAGAGTGGCCCATACTTTCTGTTCTACCATCCTATGGCAGAGGAAGAGATGCTCCTGATGGAAGATTTAGTAGTCTCATTTTTGGAACTAACCTCACTGATGTAGTAATCACTGGTAACCACTAGCCCCATTACTAAACAACTATTAGAGGTTGTTAAATAATTTTTCATGTCACTTTTTTTTGTACATAAGGTTACAATGGGACAATTGATGGACAAGGATCTTATTGGTGGGACAAGTTTCACAAAGATGAATTGAAACTCACCAGGCCTTACTTGATTGAGATTATGTTCTCTAATCACATCCAAATATCAAATCTCACTTTGGTCAATTCTCCATCTTGGTTTGTCCATCCAATTTACAGCAGGTTTGACAATCATTTATTTTGTATTGATGCTTTGATCTCAATGCTCAATATTTTCTGTTGTTCTTATCATCCATGTCTCTACAGTGACATCATAATTCAAGGACTGACCATTCTTGCTCCTGTTGACTCTCCTAACACAGATGGAATAAATCCAGGTGATTTATATTATTAGTATTATAACTATAAACAGAAGATGATCAGAGAAAAAGAAAAAGAAAACAGTTTAAGAGAAAATAAACGATACACTCTTCACTTTTCTGATAATAAACAATAACATTTAATTGGAACATATCTGATAATGTAAAAGTTTGTTATGCTGCGATTCAATCATAGAACTTTTCAATTACTACTAAACAATATTGGTGCAAAATTTAACCATTCTCTAGTTTTGTACTCATCTTTTCAGATTCTTGTAGCAACACTAGGATTGAAGATTGCTATATTGTATCCGGTGATGATTGTATAGCAATAAAAAGTGGTTGGGATGAGTATGGAATCAAATTTGGAATGCCAAGCAAACACATAATAATTAGAAGGCTTGAATGTGTATCCCCTGATAGTGCTATGATTGCTTTAGGCAGTGAAATGTCTGGTGGAATCCAAGATGTTAGAGCAGAAGACCTTACAGCTATCAACACTGAATCAGCAGTTAGAATAAAAACGGCAGTTGGTAGAGGTGCATATGTGAGAGACATATTTGTGAAAGGAATGAACTTAAACACAATGAAGTATGTGTTTTGGATGACAGGTTCTTATGGATCACACCCTGACCCTGGCTTTGATCCCAAAGCACTTCCTAACATTACTGGAATAAACTATAGAGATGTATTTGCAGATAATGTAACATATTCTGCAAGACTTGATGGAATTGCTAATGATCCTTTTACAGGAATCTGTATTTCTAATGTGACTATCCATAGTGGTGATAAGAAATTGCAATGGAATTGCACTGATATTGAGGGGGTGACAAGCAATGTCTATCCTAAGCCTTGTGAATTGCTGCCAGAGAAGAAAGAGAAAATTGAGTGTCCTTATCCAGATGACAAAGTGCCCATCGAAAGTGTTCAGCTGAAGACTTGTTCCTTGAAAAGTTTCCCAGTCTTCTAAAAGAAGGACATAGTCATCATCCATATGGGAGTTTTAAAACATCAAATCAAATCGAACTTATAGAATAAAAGATTTGTTTTTCTTATTGTCCAAATGATTTTAGGTTTGGAATATCCTGAAATCAACAATAGGTGCCAAACGATATTACATCAACTATAGTGATCCTATATGACACCAGCAATATAGTGGAAGATTCAAGTGTATTGACTCATAAAAAAGAAACATGTGGTTTCAAACTGAAAAATCCATATTTTGAGAAGTAGAATATTAAATTGCATTGGTCACTGCAAGGTTGTCACTGTCACTGTATGGGCCATTGCTATCTTTTGATAAGTAAATCAAGCAATTAAGCAGCAAAAAAACTAACACTAAATGACTACTTAACACTGTTTAATTTTAAGGAGCTTATTGAAAAAGTGGTTACATTCTGACTTTCCTACAAATACATTAACGTGTGATTTTTAGTATAAATATGCAGGATTAAGAATGACAAAGGATAGTTTGATTTCTCAAGCACTACAGAGGATGAATAACAAGAAGAACTTTTCTTCAGATCTTAGTAAAATGACATTAGACTCAATGAAGTATGAACAAGGATAAAGCTCAAGTAATAAACTACATGAAATATTTGAGAATTTCTGTCAAATTGGTGTGCCAATTGATTTCAAGAACAATACTAATGTTTTCTTCCCATTTTCTGATGGTAGTTGCTGCTGTTTACATCTTGGTATCACCTAATTTTACTTACTGTTTGGAGAGTGATCGCGTTCTAAAGTCTTCATGATAATTTGGCGTTGCTTCAATAAATGAAGAGGAACTAAAAAACAGGTCTAAGTAATATCATTTCTAAAACAAGTTAAATATGGCTTTTGGTTTCAAAACATATTTAGTTCCTATAAAAGTTTTACTCTCTTCACAAATTGATAGAGATCAAATAAGAGAGGATTTACTAATGGAGGAAGAGGTCATTCACCCAAACATTTGAAGTTCTTTCTTCTAGTCTTCTTAAAAATTAAAGAAGAATTAAAATAAAGAGAGGACCAAGCCTAAAGCCAAAAGAAGACTACAAGCTTTCAAGAATGAGCTTCAATTAATATATCTCTTTATAGTTTCTTTTGAATAAATTTGTAAATAATATAAAATAGTGTTTAGGTAGGTGCTAAGAGGCAAACCTAAAGATACCTCTTGTGTAAAGCATCTTTAGATATTAGCTTTAGAAAAATCTAGAAGGTATCCTTCTATTCTCCACTTTAGGCGCTAGAAGTGGAAGAGTTGCAAGGTAACCTTGGATAGCTTCCTTTGTAAGCTTCTTGTACACTCATGATCGGTCCTTCTCCTATAAAAGGAGGGCTTGAGTCTTTCTAATACAAATTTGATATTTTGAGTACAGAAATTCTCCCAAATTAGTGAGTGATTGAGAGAATTGTGTCTTCTCTTATTCTAGTCTTATCTTGAGAGCAATCTTGGAACCTCAAGTGGCGGCATCTACACTCATCTTGAAGCTTTGCATCCTTCAAGTGGCGTGTTCCTCTCCAAGGACTCCAACCACATAAGTTCTCTTCTCCTTTCCATCTTATTCATCCATTTCCATTTCCAAATAAACTCTAAAACATATCTTAGGCCTTTCTAGTCAGTGTAATCGGTTCATTTGCATCTTTTCTTACTTTTGTTCGGTTCATTTGATTCCTAGCATGTTTTATTCGGTTCATTTGATTTCTTGACTGTTTTAATCGGTTCATTAGCTTCCTTTCATGTTTTTGTTCGGTTCATTTGATTTCTAGGTAGTTATAATCGGTTCATTTGCTTTCTTGTTCATTCCAATCGGTTCATTTGACAAGAAATGGGTTTCCAAATGAGTTTTGGCTTGGTTGCTTATGATTTGGTGAGTTCTTGAATGAAAGAACATTGTTCCAATTCTAGAAATGTGCCTAATCATATTCCAACTCAAGTTGAATCCATAACATGTCCATGAAACATCTCTATCTTGTTATTGGAATCATATCACAAATGTTTCAACATAATTTTGTTAGATGTAAGGACTAAAAATGAATGAAAGTAGGAACTAAAAATGAATAGATAATGGTTATTACCTCCAAAAGAAGAATGTTGGTTTCAAGCATGCAAACCACATCTCCCATCTTGAGTCTAGGATTCACATCAGGATCTACACATCTTAAAGCAACCTGTATAAGTGCCTTGGAAGAAGGCACTTTAAGCAATTTTGGATCCATCACATTCTCAATCTTTCCATTGGAAATCATTGATTATATGAGTCTGCAATTTCAAGTCATGTTAGATTCATTATCTGAAAGACAAGTGAGCAGAACTGAAAACCAACAACTGATGAATCCAATATTGATAGTTGTACTTGTGTCTGACTGTGATATGCAGGGATTCTTCCTGATACAGTCTCCATAATAAGTAATCCAAAATCATCAATGTGATTACCCTCAGTTAAGGTACTACTTGAATGACAATATGGAACTTCATAACTGGAGCTAGTGAAAATAAAATCAATTTGAAAATTCATTGTTAGTTGAATCAAAGAAAAACTTCATCTAAATGTAATGACATTAAAAATGTTCTTTATATGATCATTCAATGTTGTCACGAATGATAAATTTAATAATTTTTTTTCATTACTATCTTAAAAGTCATACATAACATGGATCCTGATTGAATAACAATGTAAAAGAATTATACAAAGAGAAATTACAATCATAAAATATTATATGATAAAAGGAAATGACTTACAATGTGGAAATACTTAGTTAAGTTAAATAATTTTATAGTTTTGTGAAGGAAAGAAAACTGACCCAAATGCTTCCACTTTCAGTAGAACATGACTCCTTTTGAGACTGAGAACCTTAACAAGGTAAAAATCAAATATTTTTGGATTCCATTTATGGTGCATCAAAATATTGCTAGCTTTTATGATGCCATGGAGAATCTTTGGTTTAACTTCATCATGAAGGTGTGCTAATCTGCATAAATAATTGCCTTTAGATAATATTATAATACATTTTTTTAGATAAAGTTTGTAGATAATCTCATCCTTTTGTAACACCATGAATTATGTTAGATATTGTGTTTTTTGTAACTGCACATAAATGCATGTAACTGCGCATGACTTTTTATTTTTTCTGTTAGCGAAGAAAGATAATGGATATCTTGCTCTGTTTTGATTCACTTAATATATTTTCCTCTTCAGTATTTTATTCCCTTTATTTTATTTTGCTGTCTACCTTTTATTTCTCAACACCAACAATTGGTATCAGAGTTGTCTTCCTGCTTGATCTGTGAGGACACTAAAGTGCATAAATGGAAAGCGAGTCAAGTTTTTCACCAATGGCACCACCATTCTTCGATGGGAAAAACTATTCGATGTGAGCAGTTCGTATGGAGACCTACCTAGAAGCATTTGATCTACGGAAAGCTATAAAAGAGGATTAGGAAATTCCGTCCCTTCCAGAAAACCCTACTGTGGCCCAAATGAAATTACAAAAGGAGAAGAAGACGAAAAAACCAAAGGCAAAGCCATATGAGATTATCTCAAAACAGAGTATGAAGGCGATGACTGAATTAGGAGTATGCAAGTGTCGAATCTCATTAGAGACTTCGAGTTGCAGAAGATGGAGGAGACAAAATCCATTAAGGAATATTCTGAAAGGCTTCTGGACATTGCAAACAAAGTAAGATTGCTTGGATTTGATTTTAAAGACTCTCGTATTGTTGAAAAAATGATGGTCATTGTTCCTGAAAGATTTGAGGCTACCATAACTACCTTGGAAAAGATCAAGGATCTGTCCCTAATAACCTTGGCAGAGTTAAATTCTTTACAAGCAATCTGTTGAGAGAGCTTTACCAGTCAAACATGAAGGTGACTGGAGAAACAAAGGCAACAAGAACAAGCATAACCAACAAGAAAATGGAGAAATTGTTGCACACAATAACAAAAAAAGGAGAAATTATCCTCTTTGTAAGCATTGCAACAAGTTAGGTAATCCACCATGTAAGTGCTGGAGAATACTTGATGCTAAGTGCAGCAAGTGCAATCAACTTGGGCATGAAACAATCATGTGTAGAAACCAAAGTCAACAACAAGATGTAGATGCCCAAATTGTTGATTAAGAAGAGGAAGATGAATTTTTCGTAGCCACTTGTTTCTCAAGAGAGAATCAAGTGAAAGTTGGTTTGTTGATAGTGGCTGCACCAACCACATGACACAGGACAAGGAACTCTTCAAGGAATTAAGAACTATTGAGATTAAAAGGGTGAGGATTGGAAATGGTGAACACTTGACAGTAAAAGGAAAAGGCATAGTAGCTATCACAAGCTATAAAGATACAAAAATCATTGCAAATGTTCTTTTTGTGCTAGAGATTGGTTAAAATTTTTTGAGTGTTGGTCAATTGTTGGAAAAAGACTATAAAGTGATGTTTGAAAATATAAAATCAAAGATGTTGATGTCAGAGATTTGTTTAAAGTTGAAATGAAGGGAAAGAGTTTTGCTCTCAATCCAATGAAGGAGGAACACATGACCTTTAAATCTAAAGAAAGTGTCACTGAAATTTGGCACAAAAGATTCGGGCATTTTCATCACTGAGGGCTACTTCAAATGCAATCAAAGAAGTTGGTAGAAGGACTTTCTAATCCTGATGATGACCTGACCTACTGTCGAGAATGCAAATTTGGGAAGCAACACAAGCAATCATTCCCTAAACAAGCTAGGAGGGCTTTGAAGAAATTGCAACTCATTCATACTGATCTTGGTGGTCCTCAAAGAACACCATCATTAAATGGTAACCTTTATTTTATAGCCTTCATTGATGATCTAACAAAAAGGTGTTGGATTTTCTTTTTGAAACAAAAATCAGAAGTTGCTGGTGTATTTATGAAATTTAAGACCAGGGTGGAAAATGAAAGTGGTTGCACAATTTACATTTTAAGATCTGATAATGGCAAGGAGTAAACTTCAGAAACTTTCAATTGTTTTTGTGGGGAGGTAGGAATTGAACATCAATTAACAACCCTATACACTCCACAACAAAATGGAGTTAGTGAGAGGAGAAATAGATTTATAATGGAAATTAAGCAAAGTCAAGATGAAGTATTCATCTGTCAAAAGAAGTATGCAAAAGAAATACTTAAAAAGTATCAGATGGAAGATTTCAAGGCAATGGACACTCCCATGAATCAAAAGGAGAAGTTGGTTAAAAAAGATGAATTTGCCAAAGTTGATGAAGTTGAATTCAAAATCTTGATAGAATGTCTAATGTATTTGACAACAACCAGACCTGACATTCTAAATGCAGTAAGCATTCTATCCAGATTCATGCATTGCCCAAATGAGACCCACATGAGGGCTGCAAAGAGAGTCATCAGATACATTAAGGGAACTTGGAACTTTAGAGTTAAGTTCTTGAAGCATAAGGAGTTCAAGTTAACTGCTCGGACATTGATTGGAGATGTTCAATTGATGACATGAAAAGTACATCTGGATATTGTTTTAGCCTTGGATCAAGGATGTTTTCATGGAACTTAGAGAAACAATAGCTCAATCCACTACTGAGGAAGAGTTTGTTGTTGTATCGACTACTGTGAGTCAAGCTCTCTGGTTAAGGAAGATCCTGACTGCTTTAAATTTGGAGAAGAAGCAAAGCACATAGATTTTTGTTGATAACCAAGTTGTTATTGCAATCTCTAACAATCCAATTTTTCATGGCAAAACTAAGCACTTTAATATCAAGTTATTTTTTGTAAGAGAAGTGCAAAAGAATGGTGATGTGTCTCTTTGTTACTGTAAAACTGAAAATCAGGTTGCAGATTTTCTTACCAAGCCACTTCCAGCTAGCAAGTTTGAATTCTTAAGACAGAAGATTGGAGTTTGCAGTTCAAAAATCAAGGAGAAGTGTTAGATATTGTGTTTTCTGTAACTGCACATAAATGCACGTGACTTTTTATTTTTTCTGTTTCAATTGTTGAATAAATATTTCTAAGTAACTGCTCATAAACTTTAGGCAAAAGCATTTAAGAGTCAGTTACTGCAAATATTATAAATGTAATTGTTAGCAAAGATAATGGATATCTTGCTCTATTTTGTTTCACTTAATATATTTTCCTCTTCAGTATTTTATTTCCTTTATTTTGTTGTCTACCTTTTATTCTTCAACACCAAAAAATTATGTTCTTTCTTATATCCCATGTTAGAGGGATGATTTGTATAGGAAACTCTTGAAGCCCTGATAAAGGCTTTCATGTTCTACATATTCAGATACTAACATCCTGAGAAGGGAAACATATTTTAATATTCACAATGATGTATATGATTAGAACTTGATAGAACCTTTTAGCTTTAAATGTGAGGCTAGTTGCGGATCCTTGGCCTGATACTCACCCGTGACTTGCCCGGTGACAAACAACGAGTCACTTTTCACCAACAAACTCCGAGCTCCCAACTCCTTGGCTAGCAACATCCCTGCTATCAAGGCCTCATACTCGGCTTGATTGTTTCTCCACTAAAACGCGAACCTCAGGGCCTGCTCGATGAACAACCCATTTGGTCCCTCTAAAAAGACCCCAACTCCACTCCTTTGTTGGTTGGAGGATCCATCTACTGAAAGGACCCACTGGAAGTCATTGGGATCAGACTGAGGGTTCTTAGACGAAAGTTCTACCATGAAATCAGCATACACCTAACCCTTCATCGGCCCTCGAGGTTCATACTGCATGTCAAACTCTGTTAACTCCACAGTCCAACGAACCATCTGACCTTTTATATCGGGATTTTGAAGGACCTTGCGAATGGGTAGATCGGTCATCATGATCACGGTGAAGCTCTGAAAGTAGAGGCAAAGTTGTTAAGCTGTAAACACCACGGCTAAGGCGACTTTCTCGATAGCCTGATACCGAGTTTCTAGTCCCTGTAGGACCTTACTCACAAAGTAGACTGACTTTTGGACCTTATCTTGATCTTGCAAAATGATCGAGCTAATTGTCCGATCTGTAATTGCAAAATAAAGACGAATAGGGGTACCTGGGACTGACTTACCAAGCACAGGGGGACTGGCCAAACACTCTTTAAATTTGGTGAAGGCTTCCTCGCATTCATTGGTCCATACAAAATGGTTGTTTTTCATGAGGCATTGGAAATAGGTATACCCCTTATCATCACTGGCTGACAAGAAGCGGGACAGGGCGACCATGCACCCAGTTAACTGTTGGACCTCTTTCACATTGGTTGGGCTCCTCATTCCTATGATTGCAACGCATTTGTCGGGGTTCGCTTCTTTGCCCCTTTCAGTTAGCAAGAAACCAAGGAACTTCCCTACTTCTACCCCAAACACACATTTATCTGGACTAAGCTTCAAATTGTACTTTGCTATTGTTGGGAATAAATCTTCCAAGTCAGCAATATGCCAATCCTTCTTTTCTGGCGTGACGACCATGTCGTCTACATACTGTTAGAATATATGGCCTTAAACGAGAGGGGGGGGGGTGAATTGTTTAAAGGGGATTTTCGAATTTTTTTTAAGCTAGAACAAAATCCTTTGTATGAAACTCAATCAGAAATTCAGTTAGCCAAGAAATAAAGCACAAAACAACAAAGCACCAGAAAAACAATCGGTTGTTTATACCAGTAAAGCAATAACAACTGAATTTAAATGAGTTTAAGGGAAGAAAGAGATACACAAACAGTTTATACTGGTTCACTCTTAAACCAAGAGCTACATCCAGTCCCTAGAAGCCACTTGGCAATCCACTAAGCAATCAAATACAAATTACACACAAAACCACCAAAGAAGTGACCTTGAACCCTTCAAGAAACACACTTCCTTTGGCACAACACACACCAAGAATGTTGATCTTGACAACCTCAAGAGGACACAACACTCCTTGGCTTACAACACTAGCAAGTACAAAGTATTCAGAACGAATTACACTTGTTTACAGAATAAACTGAAATCAATACAAATGTAATCCTATTCCACTCTCTCTTGAGAAAACCAAAGCAGAAAAGTGAATGTTCAAAACTTGAAAGCAATTTCTCACAACTGAAAAACTCAAATCTGTTTTTCTTATTTGTTATAAAACATAAGCAAACTATTTAAAGCTTTCAAAGATTGGTCAAAACATTTAATACAGGAGCGTATTTAGTTGAAAAACATTTAAAGTACACTCAACTAACAAAACAAAATTTCTGTTAGGATTTTCAAACAAACAATCGATTGAAAGCACGAAACAATCAATTGTTTTGGTTTGACAGCAAGTCAACCAACCGAAACAGTTTTCAACCTTTTCAAAAACACCTAAGAGTAAAACAATCGGTTGTTTCGACAAAACAACATGTTGTTTTTCACTTAGTTTGAAAAACACTTTAATCTTAAAAGATTTGAAAACACTTTAGCTTTAGATTCAACAGAGAGTGGATTACACAGATAAACTACCCAGATCCTATCCTAAACACAACACCAACTTCCGCCTTGCATCAAACACTTGGATTTGGATTCTTCAAAGCCTTTGATCACTCTTGATTCAACAATCTCCCCCTATTTGATGAAGAAAAATCCCTGGTTGCTTGTGTTGGACTTGTTTGAATCTGAAGCAGTTCCTGCAAAACAAAGTTTAAGCAATATACAACATCTATGGCAGCAGGTTAGAAAAGTACATATAGCTTGTGTTCTGCTTAACCAATACAACAGAGAAAACCAACCAAAAAGACAAACCATAAAGCATCAGCAGCAGCAGAAATAGCAATCACTTAAACAGATAAAGATTACAGAGTTTTAGACAACACAACACAACATAAAATTTTCCCCCTATTTGTCTTCACAAATACACTATAAGAAGAGATAAAACATAAATTGTTCCAGATAAAAAAAAATATAAAAGAAATAGCAATAAAACTGTTACAGAGCAAAAATAATCGGTTGTTTCGAGCATTCAACCAGTTGTTTTTCTTCAGTCATCCTTGCCATATTGCAGCTCAAAGATCTGGTTCTGAACAACTTCAATCTGTTCAACCAGGGTCTGAAACCGAGTGTCCATGCTCTGGAATCTGTTGTCAATGTTCTGGAAATTTGACACACAAAGATCATTGAGAATTCTTTGATTTTCAGCAGAACCATCAAGTCTATCCACCATGTATCTTTCAAAAGAAGACATTGAGGGAATCCCATCCCCTTGATGTTCAACACTTGTTCCAGCATCAAAGTTAGTTGCAGGTTGTTCTTCATTGTGGATATCCATATCAACAGCTTGATCTTCTTCACCAAAATCAGCAGCTATAGCACTTGAGGAACCACCATGATCACCATCTTTGCGCACCCATCTTCTATCTATCTTGGTGAAACCCATTTTGCTTTGTGAACCATTGTTCACTTCTTGTGTTGATTTTACCAACTCAGAGGTTTCATCTTCAAGATTCACTTCAAAATAGAGCAGGAATTTAGAGATTAAAACAACATAGGGATAATGATAGTCACTTAACCTCATGGACTTTTGCATATGTTCTTTGATGATATGAATCCAGTTGATCTTGATTTTCTTCATGATGCAGTAGATATAGACAAGATCTTCTTCTGTTAAAACAAAATGGTTGCTCCCCCTTGGAGTTAGAATCCAAGTGACAATGAGAGCCAACACCCTTTCATTTAACTTCAATCCTCCAATAGAACAAGTTCTTACTTGAGCTTGTGGATTCTTCAAACAACTTTTGTAGTATTGAATCTTGTTGAAATCTTCCACAACACCAATATTTCCTTTATTGATTATAAGACCAGCATACTTCAACCCAGTTACAGCAGCCCATACATCATGGGTAATCTCCATGTCTACACCTTTAAAATGTGAAACAAGATTGTTTCCTTCAAACTTTAAGTGTGTGTAGAATACCCGAATTAAATCTGGATAAATGTTTCCCTTCATCTCCAAGAATCATTTTAGCAATTGATCCTTGAGAAGCCTTCTCACATTGTCCAGCTTTTGGCTTTTCAACCAATCAAAGGAGACAATTTTTGGATTGTTGATCACTTTTTTACTTGTCTCAAAGCGATACCTCTCAATAAGTTCATTATCCCCTTAAAACCAGCCCGCAAGCCTTCCTCCTGACCTTACAACCCTTATTTTGATCCTCTTGGATGTAGGTGGAGTGGAATCCATGACAGCAGAAGGAGACAAAGGCACACACACAAGGAGAGAAAGAGATGTTGCAAGAGATGGCTCAATAGGTTGTTTTTGTGAAAGAAAACAACTGCAACAAATTTTATAGCAAATCAGAGACCTTCTTTGAACCTTTGGTGATTGTGGGTTTCAGTCTTCAAGACAAGAGAATGGTCCAAGCATTGCACAAAGAACGTCAGAAAAGAGCAGAAAAACACATGGTCAACACATGTGATCTTTGACTAGACATAAAGGCTCTTGAATTTCCAAGATATGGAATATATTCCTTTATGACATCTTGTAAATTCCTCCAGAACCAAATCAGGCTTTCAAGACTACTTTATTGACTCAAGATCCTTTCATTATTGAGATCTTCAACAGACAGAATGTATAGAGAAATTAATTCAATTCTTCACAGTGCTATCAGAGAAGAAACAATCGGTTGTTTCGAGGAAACAATCGGTTGTTTCGAGGAAACAATCAGTTGTTTTTCTGCAACATGTTAAGCATAGACTGAGAAAGGTTCAAAACATATGTAATTGCTCATTTGAAAAAGAAAATTAAGCCTGAATCAATAATTAAAAACAAAGGCAAAGATAAGGAAGGTCTTATCCTTTTATGAAGTCCCTTAAATGAGTCATTGTTTGTGATTAAGAAGCTTCTTTTGACTTTTGAAAAAGCTTGGACTGGTACACTCCCTTAATTCAGTTCCAGTCTTAATCCCTTTCTTCCAAGAACCTGATCAGATGACTCAAAGCCTCATATTTCTTCTAGTATCCCTGCATTAAAATGAATTCAAGCAACAAGATTTGGTCCCCTTACAAATGTGGGTCCATTTGATTTATTTTTGTCATTTGAAACCTCAGAACCTTTGGGAATCCATTTCATGAAACCTTTAGGAACAAAATATTTCCTTATTTTACAGAATCTGACTGAATGGCCTCTTTTCTTGCAATAAAAGCATGTAACAACCGATTGTTTCGACTTAACAATCGGTTGTTTTACTGGCAGTTTTGAAAAATTCTTTGAAAACTTATCTTGCTTATTTTGTGGATTAAAACCTAATCTAGTTCTTCCAAAAACACAATTTTGAGATGCCAAGACATTCTCAAAGTTGGATTTTCCCTTTGAAAGCTTATCCACAGTTCTAACAAGATAATCAACTTTCTTTTCAAGATTTTCACAATTTTCACAAACAAGAGAGTTACACACATGAGAAGAGTTTTTGCAATGCTTTTCAAGCTTTTCAAAATCAATTTTTGATGTTTCAGCTCTTCTTCAAGTGTCTTAACCCTCTTTTCAAGTCAGTTGTTTAGCCCTTTCAATCGGTTGTTTGAGAGAACCAATCGATTAGCTTCTTCATGAGTTTCTTGAAAAGCTTGAAGCAATTTACTATAATTTTCAGCACTTAGGGAAGCACATGAACTTACATTGCTTGAGCTGCTTGACTCATCATCTCCTTCTGCAATTAAGGATATGTTTGCTTTTTCATCTTCACTTGATGAGGAAACTTCATTTTCATCCCAAGCAATATATGCTCTTCTTGATTTTCCCTTCTTCTCCTTGTAGCTTGATTTCTTTTCATTGCTTTCTTTATTTGGGCAATCAACTTTTATATGCCCTTATTCACCTCATCCAAAGCAAGTATAATTGTTAGAATTGAAATCACTAGTTTTCTTGTTGCCATACCTTTCTTTGTTGGCTTCTTTGTTGCGATTTCTCTTCAAGAATCTACTAAAGTTTTTAGACAACAAGCTAAGGTTTTTTCTTCACTTTCATCACTTGAATCTTGTTTGCTTTTGTGCTTGGCAGCTTTCAAGGCAATGCTTCTCACATGCTTGTCTTCACTTTCTTGAACATTGAGTCTATTCATTTCTAACTCATGTTCTCTAAGATTATCAAACAATGAAGCCGTTGTCAAGGATGTCAAATCTTTTGTTTCAGAAATTGCCGTCACCTTAGGTTGCCAAGATCTATCAAGGCACTTGAGAATCTTGATGTTTAGTTATTCTTTATCAAAGGTTTTCCCAAGGCTCATTAGATGGTTGATGATGTGAGTGAACCTCTTTTGCATTTCAACAATAGATTCTCCCTTAAGCATTCTGAACATCTCATACTCTTGTATTAGAGTATGTTTCCTTGTTCTCTTCACATCATTTGTTCCTTCATGGGTGACTTCCAAAGTGTCCCACATCTCCTTGGCCGATGAACATTGTGATATCCTGAAAAATTCATCCGAATTCAAAGCAGATGTTATGATATTCTAGGCAATACAATCAAACTTGGCCTTTTTATTTTCAGCATCAGTCCATTAGGACCAAGGTTTTTCAATAGAAGATCCATCTTTTTCAAATTTAGGAATAAAAGGGCCATTTTCGATTGCATCCCAAATTCCTTTGTCAAGAGATTCAACATTTCGTTATTACTTTCCAGAATTGATAATTCAAACCACAGAATAGAGGTGGTCTGTTAATTGAAGCACCCTCTCCAAAAGGTAGTTTTTTAGCCATTGAAAAAAAATTTTAGGATCAAACTTGAGTAATTTTCAAGTACCAAGCTCTGATACCAATTGCTAGAATATATGGCCTTAAACGAGGGAGGGGGGGTGAATTGTTTAAAGGGGGTTTTCGAATTTTTTTTAAGCTAGAACAAAATCCTTTGTATGAAACTCAATCAGAAATTCAGTTAGCCAAGAAATAAAACACAAAATAGCAAAGCACCAAAAAAACAATTGGTTGTTTATACCAGCAAAGCAATAACAACTGAATTTAAATGAGTTTAAGGGAAGAAAGAGATACACAAACAGTTTATATTGGTTCACTCTTAAAGAGCTACATCCAGTCCCCAGAAGCCACTGGGCAATCCACTAAGCAATCAAATACAGATTACACACAAAACCACCAAAGAAGTGACCTTGAACCCTTCAAGAAACACACTTCCTTTGGCACAACACACACCAAGAATGTTGATCTTGACAACCTCAAGAGCACACAACACTTCTTGGCTTACAACACCAGTAAGTACAAAGTATTCAAAACGAATTACACTTGTTTACAGAATAAACTGAAATCAATACAAATGTAATCCTATTCCACTCTCTCTTGAGAAAACCAAAGCTGAAAAGTGAATGTTCAAAACTTGAAAGCAATTTCTCACAATTGAAAAACTCAAATCTGTTTTTCTTATTTGTTATAAAACATAAGCAAACTATTTAAAGCTTTCAAAGATTGGTCAAAGCATTTAATACATGAGCGTATTTAGTTGAAAAATATTTAAAGCACACTCAAGTAACAAAACAAAATTTCTGTTAGGATTTTCAAACAAACAATCGATTGAAAGCATGAAACAATCAATTGTTTTGGTTTGACAGCAAGTTAACCAACCAAAACAGTTTTCAACCTTTTCAAAAACACCTAAGAGTAAAACAATCGGTTGTTTCGACAAAACAATATGTTGTTTTTCACTTAGTTTGAAAAACACTTTAATCTTAAAAGATTTTAAAACACTTTAGCTTTAGATTCAACAGAGAGTGGATTACACAGATAAACTACCCATATCTTATCCTAAACACAACAACAACTTCAGCCTTGCATCAAACACTTGGATTTGGATTCTTCAAAGCCTTTGATCACTCTTGATTCAACACATACGCCTATACGTTTTGCCCGAGAATCGGGGCAAGCATCCGATCCATCAGCCTTTGGTATGTAGTGCCAACATTCTTAAGGTTAAAAAGTATGACCTTTTAGCAGTAGCTGGTGAACTTGGCCATAAAGGTTGTCTTGTTTTGGTCCATCGGGTGCATACAAATCTGTTTATACCCCGTGAATGTATCCAGAAAGCTTAACAACCGAAAACCTGACGCATTATCCACTAAGGAGTCTATGCTTGGTAGAGGGTACGAATCCTTGGGACATGCCTTGTTTAGATAAGTGAAATCGACACACATTCTCTACTTCCTGTTGGCCTTCTTCACCAACACAATGTTTGTCAACCACTCAGGATATTGAATCTCCCTTACGTGGCCAATAACCACCAGCTTCTGAGTCTCTTCTTGGATGACGAGGGGCTTATCCTCATTGAAATTTCTCCTTCTCTGAACCACGGGCTTGACCCTCTCATCCATAGTAAGCCGATCACAAAGAAAGTCTGGGTCTACCCCAGGCATGTCCGCGGATGACCATGCAAAAGCATCCATGTTCACCGATATTACATCGACTATCTTATCTTCGAGTTCTTTGCCCAACGAGGTGTCAAACTTAAACTTCTTCCCATTTATCTCTCTTTCCTCAACCTCTCTAGCAGGTCCAGGTCGCTTGTCATTGACGACTTCCACCTCCGCCATCCATTCTGGCTCTCCTGCCTGAACAGTGATTGCATAAGTTCCTCTTCTATTCTTCAAGCTACTCTTGTAGAATTTTTGTGCCATCTTCTTGTTGGACTTTATGGTAATCACTCCTCCCTTTGAAGAAGGAAGCTTCATTTCATATGGGTCGTTGAGGCTACCACACCCAACCTGTTTAGGGAAGGTCGCTCCAAAAGAAAATTGTAAGTAGAGGACGCATTAACAACGATGTACCAGATGGTAATCATCCTGGCCGCAACGTCGTTAGAGAAGGCCGTCCTTAACTTAACGTACCCTCGTACTTTTACCTGATGTCCTGCGAAGCTGACCAAGCACCCATTGTATGGCCTCAACTGGTCGGGGGACAATTGCAAATATATAAACGTTCCCAGAACATTACGTTTGTCGTGCTCCCTTGATCGATCAAGACTTTGTGCACCTTTCTTCCTACATTAACGACAAATATCACCACCAGATCATCCTCATGAGGAACCACGTCTTTCAGGTCGGAACTTGTGAAGCAAAGAGTGGGATTTAGAGGGTGGTTAGGTCTCTTCACATCTAAGGACATCATTGCTCGTGCATATCGTTTACATTTGAAGGCAGACCTTCCTCCTTCGAAAATCCTCCCGAGATGGTGTTTAGCTCTCCATGGATTGGTGTCTCATGTGTTTGGTCCCTGAAAACAATCTCTCCTTTTGGCTTTTCCTAGTTAGCCTCGAGATACTCTTTCAAGAAACCGTCGTTCACCAGGGTAGCCAATTGGTGACCCAAGGCTATGCATCGTTCAACGTTGTGCCCAAATGCTTTGTGGAACTCGAAACAAGCATCTTTCTGCAATCCCAAGTTCTGATCCGTTTTCTGGGAATCTTTAGCTTGTCTGCTACCCCTGATATGCTTAAGAGTTCTTTATAGGATACTTGAAACTTGGGTCGAGCTGTTGACTCTTCTCTGGCCTTCATTTTGGGCTCATCTTTTTTGGCTACGTATGGTGCATACCTCGAGTCTGTTCTCTTCTTGACAGAGGTTTCATAGACCCGCAGGGGCCGAGCTCGACTACTCTCCTTAGACCTAGGTTGCCTTGAGTGCGAGTTGTCGTTCTTCCTTATTACGACCTCTTATGCTTCGATGTGGGCAACATCTTGCTCATGTACCTCGAAAAAGGTCACCACTAGACTCCTAATTAACGAATCACAGAACGGTCTCGCCGTGATCCCTTGCTCAAAAGCGACAATCATTATATCTTCATCATGCGTTTGAAGTCTTATTGTAACCATGCGAAACTTGTTCAAATATTCTTTCAACGGATCTCCTTCCTTTTACCTCACGCCAAAAAGGTCGTACAACCTTGGGGGTTTGACCTTGTTGACCGAAAACTATTCTCGAAACATCTTGTAGAACTATGAGAAAGAGTTTATCTGACCATTCGGGATCCCACTGAACCATTGTAGGGTTGTCCCTGTAAAAGGGCACATGAAAATCTTACATCGGATGACATTTGTTCCAAAAAAATAATTATCTGAGTGTCGAATGCGGTAAGATGATTTTCAGGATCCTCTATTCCTGTGAAAAAAGCGATTTTAGGTGTTATGCAATGAGCTGGCACGGGCTCATCCATGATTTCCTGCGAGAATAACTTGGGATTATCTCTCGCTGGCAAGTTTAGAGATAGTTCTCTGGTGGAATGTAGGCATGTTGGTGTAGGCTCTTGCGTAACTTCTCATTGGTTTTACGCAACTCCTCATTGGTTTGCGCGTGCTCCTCCATGGCTATCTGGGAGGCCTCGATTTGTGCCTTTAAACAATATTATAGAAGCTCTTGCTCAGCTTGGGCTTCTGGTTGTAGCCTCTCCTGCTCGGCCTTGGCTTCCCCTTGGATCCAATCTTGCCCTCGTTGTTCTCTTTGTTTGCCTCTTGGAGAGCCTTCATGGCATCCATGAGCTGCTGTAAGACGGGGGCATCGATTCCTTTAGATCCTTGTGGGCCTTGTCTTGTGTTTCTCATCACGTCTGGAGGCTCAATCACGAATGTGGATGGGATCAAGTTTTATTGAGCCCCACGGTGGGCGCCAAATGTTCTCGCCGGTTGACCTCGGTTGGACTGAATGGAGAGCTCCGCTTTTGGTCTGTCTCCTCTTGTTGCACTGGAATAACGCTCCGCTGGGATAGAGGGGGCTCTACCTATTGATCATACTTCGACGATCAAGTTACTGAGAGCATACAAAATAAGTAATTATCTTTCAAAATATGTCATTTTTAACTGTCACAATTATCCTTCAAAATAAAAGTTCTCTAGTTTCTTTCCCTCCATACACCATTTCTCATTATTCCATTTTTTTTAAAACTTGGTTTCACTTGGAAATTGACTTTTTTTTAAAACTTACTTTCCCTTGGAAAATAATTTTTTTTTAAAAATTTGCTTTGAGTTTAGAAACCAAACCCTAACACTCTTCCCTCTCTCTGCTCCACACCCCTAACGCCTCTTCCCTTTCTCTGCTCCATACGAAACCCTAACACCTCTTTCCTCTCTCTGCTAATGAAATAAAAAATCCCCAACGTTGCCTCCACACAAAACCCTACTCTGACCTTCGTGAAACCCTCTGTTCTTCACGAAACTAACGCTCGCCTTCGTAATGCTCGCTCACGTGTCCACCATCGCCACATCCATCGTTTTTTCAACACAATCAATCGTTTGTTCAGGTTTGTGCTCACACGCCCTAAACTCTATCTTCAAAATCTATTGTTCAAAACCGTGTGCAATCTATCGTTGTTCTTAATTTGTGAAGCAAATAATGTCTACGGCTTTGCTGCTGTGATAAATTTAATTTGCGATTTGCGATGTAATGCTATTGTCTGATCTTTTTTTCTTTATAAAAAAATGTTACTGTGTTCATGTGATGGTAGGTGGAGAAGTTCAGGGTCATAGAAGAACAAGGTGTAAGTAAGGAGGAAGCTGAGAGAACCACGGTTTTGTTTCCAGACAAGAAGTGATGTGGATGTGCTTGATGATGGTTACAAATGGAGGAAGTATGGTCAGAAAGTTGTGAAGAATAGCCTTCACCCAAGGTAATAACAATCCTTTCAATCTTAACCCCTTGTTTCCTTGATTATACAGTGTGAAGAACGTACAAATTGGTTATGAAGTTCTTAAACTCAAAAGGAAGATTTTGTGCAGTTTGATGTTGTTACAATAACTGATATATGTGTGTTCTTTATATAAGAATATTGTTTACATAATTGATGAGAGAATTCTAAAACTCATTTTGAGTTCTAAGAAAATGAAATAAGCAAAATCAAAACCTATATATATATATATAATAAGTACATTGGCTACATCAGTGGCATTATACTCGGAGAAATGAAGGTAATATGTCATTTTTTGGAAATATACATGTGTCGGTGGTAAAATCAGAGCAGCCTAAAAATTACAACTCCCATTGGATCACTTTCTTGGTTTGGAAAGTTAACTAATAAAGAAGCCACTGTTAGCTTTTTCTATTTTGACAATAAACGGAAAATTCTTTATTGCATTTCGATTTTGAACTAAATATTTGAAGTATACATGGGACATACATAATGAATTTGTTTACTCAATAATCACTACTTATAACAGCCCCTTGATAATGTTTTCCCTCAACAAAGGAAGTTCGTTTCCATAATTTAAAAATGGTTCAAGGATATGGTTATAACTTATAAGTCTGTCGAAAGTACTAATTTCTCATCTTATTAAGCATTTAGTATTAGATTTTTCTCCCTTCAATGTACAAATACCAAGTTCTCAAGATACTACGGATTTTCCTATTGATGCAATTCCAAAAAAGAATGACAGATTAATTGATTGGTCACAAGAGAGACAAATTCATATCCCTACTCTTTTAATACAAGTTATCAATATAGTGTGTAAAGTGGTTATTGTATTTTTATGCACTAATCTGAATCATTTTTTGAATCAGGACTTCTTTGGAAAACCAACATTCTTGATTGTTTCAGGTCAACTCAATGCTAAAACTTATGCAACGGCTCTCTCTAATGTACATATGTCATCTTCTCTCTCATTTTTTAGCAGTTGTCTTGACTTCTTTAAAATCTAGTATTTTAAAATCAATGAGCGAAATGTACATTGAATATGGTACTTATACAGGTGTATACCTTTGGTCCTACATTCCGAGTAGAAAATTCCAACACTTCTAGGCACCTAGCTGAATTTTGGGTTGGTGATTTCGTTTTCTTGTGTGTTCAATTTGAATTAAAAAGAAGCTGGACTATGAATCCCTTTTTCTTCTAAGCTGCCTAGTTTTTCTTATTAGTTGTAATGCATGTATAATGTAACAATAACTAAAGGGCATTATCATATTGTTTATTCAGATGATTGAACTGGAGCTTGCATTTGCTGATCTTAATGATGACATGGCTTGTGCATTTGCTTATCTCTAGTTTGTAGTATGTTACATTCCACTAATTCTACAAAGTTGTCTTCAACTTTAGATTATTTTTGCATAGATATTTTTTTATATAATTTCATCATATTAAAGCTTTGAAGTCTCGATTTTGTTTTTTTGAAGTCTCGATTTTGTTTCAAAGTAAATGAAGATTTGGCTAAAAGAGATGTGATGTTTAAAATTGGGAAACTGTGGAGGGAATACAGATGCAAGCTTTAAGGATTATCGTTTGAGGCCTTCTATAGTGGTATGGTAAACTCTGCTTTTTTTTTTTTTATATTATTAATAAGCTTACTTTAAGTTTACACAAAACAAATTTCATTTTCACTTTGTAGAACATGTGTAATAGAAATAGAGATATAAGGAAGAGACAAATTATTCCGCACACTGGTGGTGATATGTCTTTGTTAAGAAGAAGAAATAAGTTGGTATTTTTTTGCTTATATTGTGCTCTCTATTTTAATATATTACAATTTCCGCCAGATTATACTTATATTATTATTGTTGAACATATAGAAAATTGAGACTGGTAAAAATATTGGACGATCTGAAATGTGGAAGATCACACATAAGAGGAAAAATGGCACATATGTGAATGATGAGGCGCTGGAAATTGGGGTAAGTGTTTGCACTGCTTTGATGATGATGTATTGATCATGATGATATATTGGACTGCTTTGATGATGATGTATTGATCATGATGATATACTGGTCTGCTTTGATGATGCTGTATTGATCATGATGATATATTGGACTGCTTTGATGATGATGCATTGATCATGATGATATACTGGACTACTTTGATGATGATGTATTGATCATGATGATATATTAGACTGCTTTGATGATGATGTATTGATCATGATGATATATTGGACTGCTTTGATGATGATGTATTGATCATGATGATATATTGGACTGCTTTGATGATGATATATTGATCATGATGATATATTGGACTACTTGCATAATATATTCTAACAAGTATATATTGTTCTTTTGATTATTTTCAATTTTATCCAGGAAAAAATTGATGAACTAATGTTGACAAATCCAAAAGGTGGTTCAGATATGTCCCGACCAGTCCTCGGTCATCAATTCAGAGACTGACCTCAGACATCGTGCACTGATGTATGGTAAGGGAAGGGGGGTCACTTAAGGTGGGCCCCAGACACACTTGCCAGGGGGTTTGGTTGGTCTTTGCCATTGCTACCCTGAGCCTGATGTCGTTGATCGATATCGGACCTCACCAGTAGAGGGAGAAGATCGGACATCGGTCGTCAGGATGAAGTGAAAGCCCCGTTAGGCGGGCCCTAGAATCTTGTTAAGGTAACAGTTAAAGGACAAAGATGGGTGAGAAACCTAAGGCACGAGAAACCCATGCATGAGGGGTGCATGGCGCATGAAGGCGCAACATCATGGATAACCCTAGGGGGCGTAAGAGTCCAGTAGAATTAGGGTTTCCAGGGAAGTTGCATGCATGGCACGTGGGTACTTAGGGCACCCGCCTAACAAATGGCGCTGGATATTAGGTGCACCAAGTTGGCACCTAGGCGGCATTCTGATTATTCGTTGCACTCTAGTTAAAGGAAGTTCATGTGCCAGATACACGAAGATTACGCAATAGCGGCACATGGACACTTCCCAACATGGACAACTAGATCTGAGGGGAGGGCACCCCCAAAGGGGATAATGTGACTATGAAGCAGGTCCTGGATACGATGCGCGCTCTCCAAGCAGAAGTAGCGGCTTCTCGAGCGGACAACGCAGAATTGCGCAGAGCCAATGAGGAATTACGAAGGGGCTTACAACACGTAGGGGAATGCGCGACGGATGAGCGTGCACCATCGGTACCACTTAGAGCACGTCCTATGCCATTCTCGCGAGCGATCATGAATGCTGTGTTGCCGACAACGTCTCTGGGTCTGAAAGTCTCCTTCACGGGGGTAGAAGACCTAGAGGCCCACATTACAACATTCCACACCCAGATGATGCTCACAGAAGGATCCGACGCCATCTACTGTAAGATGTTGATGAGCATCTTATCGGGCGCAGCGCTGGAATGGTTCATTAGCCTCCCTGACGGACACATTACTAGTTTTGATCACTTTGCCACCCTATTCAGGGAACTTTACCTCGTCAACAAGGCCCCCACCCGAATCTCCTACGACATCTTTAATGTCAAATAGTACCAAGGGGAATCCATGAAGGATTACCTGAACAGATTTGCGATTCAAGTGGTCCGCCTGAAGCCCACTGATGAGGCCATGATAGTTCACGCCTTTGTCAAGGGAATACTACTTGGACCCTTCAGCGAATCATTGCTAAGGGTCTACCCGAGGACATTCACAAAGATTCGACGCTGAGCGTTAGCACACATTGCCGCAGATGATCGCGTAACACAGAAGCAGGGTCTCGTGGCCCCTGTCCGACCACGGGCAACCACCCGACCCTAGCCTATGAGATTCCACGAAGCAACAACAGAGAAGAATGGGGCGGAGAAACCCTACGAACGGACCCCGAGAGGGGCTCGCGCAAGACGAGACCCTCCCCCAAAGCATAACTTTTAGGTGGAGCTCAAGGAGTTGATCGCCATCCCCAACATAGCGGCAAGGTTAAAGGTGCCAGCGAAGACTGATAGAAAGATGGGGACGAACAAGAACGCTTGGTGTGAATTCCATCAGGCGAATGACAACCATATACGAAACTGTCTAGCTTTGGCGCATCAATTAGACGAGTTAGTAAAGAGCGGATTCCTGAAGGACTACTTGCAAGAAGAAACGAACGATCAGACGTTGGTGGCTACAGGGGCAAATCAGGGGCATGAGGTTCCTATTCATGGAGAGGTAAACACTATCTCAGGGGGTTTCCTAAGAGAGGAGTGTGCCTCCCAGGCAACAGTAGAGGCACGACAGACAGATCTCGCTCTCGATGTCGACCTCACCTTCACGCAAGCCGATCTCCAAGGTGTCGTAACATACGATAACGACTCGATGGTAATTTCCCTAATCGCCGCTGGGAGGAGGGTACGCCACGTCCTCGTAGACAAAGGAAGTTCGGCCGATGTTATGTTCTTAACAACCTTCAATCGCCTACGGTTGTCCGCGGACTAGTTGAAACCCTGCACCAGACGTTTGTACGGATTTGCCGGGAATAAGGTAGAAGTCCGTGGGTACATTGAACTAAGTACCACATTCGCAGACAACCTGTCTTCGCTCACCACTAAAACAAGGTACCTTGTTGTCGATGCACCCTAGGCTTACAACATAGTACTAGGAAGGCCGACTTTAAACAGGTTGAAGGCAGTTCCCTCCATCAGACACATGAAAGTGAAGTTGCCCTCCCTCGAGGGAGCAGTAATCACCATCGTGTCCGATCAAGGAGAAGCTAAGAGGTGCTACGAAATCAGCCTAAAGACAAGCGGAGGAATATTCTCTGTCACGTCCAGACCACCAAGGAAAGATGGAGTGACCCGAGAAGAGATCGTCCGGGAAAACCGACCCGAGCCTGCCGGAGGGGTGGTAGAAAGGGAGATCGGGGGGAAGATGTTTAAACTTGGGCAATCTTTGAGCATAGAGTTGCGGGACCAAATCTTCGAAGTTATAACGAGACACCTCGACGCCTTCGCATGGTCCGCGGCCGACATGCCCGGAATTGACCCTGATTTTTTTGTGTCATCGCCTCACCATGGACCCTAACATCCGTCCTGTCCGCTAAAGAAGACGAAAGTTCAATGAGGAGAAGCGACAGGTCATACGGGAGGAAACGGGAAAATTGTTGAAGGCTGGCCACATCCGGAAAATCCAGTATCCTAAATGGTTGGCCAACGTGGTGCTGGTAAAGAAAGAAAACGGGAAATGGAGGATGTGTGTCGACTTCATGGATCTCAACAAAGCTTGCTCGAAGGATTCTTACCCGCTGCCCAGTATCGATGCGTTAGTAGACAGTGCTTCAGGGTGCAGGTTGCTCAGGTTCCTGGATTCCTTTTTTGGCTACAACCAGATCATGATGCATCCCAGGGACGAGTGCAAGACCACATTTATGACCGAGTCATCATGTTACTGCTACAGAGCCATGCCTTTTGGACTGAAGAATGCAAGGGCCACCTACCACGGCTAATGGATAAGGTACTGGCACCCATATCGGGTCGAATGGTCCAAGCATATGTGGATGACATGGTGGTCACCACTCAGCAAAAAGAACAACATGCGGCCGACTTGGAAGAGTTATTCGCGACAATAGCGAAATACTGGTTAAAGTTAAACCCGGAGAAGTGCGTGTTTGGAGTAGAGGCATGAAAATTCCTGGGTTTCTTGCTCACTAAACGAGGGATCGAGGCGAACCCCGAAAAGTGTGCTGCCATAATAAATATGAGAAACCCAATTTCGGTGAAGGAAGTGCAACGGTTGACGGGACGCATGGCCGCTCTGTCCAAATTCGTGTAGGCGGGGGAGACAAGGGTCATCCTTATTTCCAATGCTTAAGAAGGAACAACAGGTTCGTCTGGACCCGTGAATGTGAGGAGGCTTTTGAAAAATTGAAGAAATACCTAGCCAGCCCTCTAGTTCTGTGCAAACCCGAGCTAGGTACCCCACTCCGTTTGTATTTCGCGGTTACAGAAAAAGGCTATCAGCTTAGTTTTGTTATAGGAGCAGAACCAGGTACAAAGACCAATTTACTTCGTCAGTAAGGTGTTGTAGGTGCCCGAAGTAAGATACCAGGCCCTAGAAATAGCGGCCTTAGCAGTAGTATTTTCATCCAGAAGGCTCCGTCATTACTTTCAAAGTTTTACCATCATGGTGATGACAGACCTTCCAATCCGCAAAGTCTTACAGAAACCGGATGTGGCGGGAAGAATGGCACGATGGGTGGTGGAGCTCTCTGAGTTTGACATACATTATGAACCCAGGGGCCCTTTCAAGGGCCAGATCTCTACCGACTTCGTAGTGGAGCTCTCCTCCGCAGCCACCCACCAAGAAGGGGCAGATTTCAAGTGGGTACTCTTGGTAGATGGTTCTTAAAACCAACAAGGTAGTGGAACATGTGTCATTTTGGAAGGTCCGGATGGGTTGCTAATCGAGCAGGCTCTCCGTTTCTCTTTTAAAGCTAGTAACAACCAAGCGGAGTACGAGGCCCTGATCGCAGGAATGCTGTTAACAAAGGAGATGGGAGCGAGAGGGTTGTTGGCAAAGAGTGATTCTTTGTTAGTTACAGGATAGGTCACGGGAGAATTACAAGCTAAAGACCCCCAGATGGCCGCATATTTAGAGTACGTCCAGGTACTGAAAGAATCGTTCGACGTGTTCGAGTTAGTCGACGTACCCAGAGAACAAAATGCCTGAGCTGACTTGCTTGCCAAACTCGTCAGTTCAGGCAAGGGGGGCAGGCAGAGGATGGTAATTCAGGAAACCCTGAAGACACCTCGAACGATCACAGACAAAATGGCAGAGATCCAGCACGTCGACACTTCAGAAGGGATGAGGAGGAGTCATCGATCGTTAACGCAGGAGACAATGAAAACGCCTAGAATAAGCAGGTACCCGGTTGCTGGGATGATAATACCACAGGTTCACCAAATCGAGGAAGGGGGAACTTGGATGACAACTTACTGGTGTTACTTGACCGACGGAACACTCCTGTCAAATCCCGCATAAGCTCGGAAAGTAAAGAAAAACTCTAGTAAGTACACCATGATTGATGGAAAGTTATTCTGGCACGGGTTCACCCACCCTATACTGGTATGTGTGCACGGTGAGCAATGCACACACATCATGGCAGAATTACACGAAGGAATATGCGATAGCCACATCGGTGGCTGGTCCCTCTCGTCGAAAGACATCCGTGCAGGTTACTATTGGCCAACTACGAGGGAGGACTACACAAGATATGCCCAACGATGCAAGCAATGCCAACAACATGCTGATTGGCACAACGTGCCCCTGAAAGAGTTAAGATCAATATATAGTCCATGGCCATTCCATACGTGGGGAATCAATATTTTGGGGCCTTTCCCCTTGGCAATAAGGCAGATGAAGTACCTTGTGGTCGCCATAGAGTACTTCACGAAGTGGATTGAAGCGGAACCGGTAGCATAGATCACGACCCACAAAGTTCAATACTTTTGTGTGGAAGAACATAGTGTGTCGTTTCAGGATCCCGAAGAGATTAGTATCTGATAATGGTACCCAGTTCGCAAGCCAGCAATTGGGTAAGTTATGTGCAGAGTTGGGAATAAAGCAGGTGTTTGCATCGGTAGAACACCCCCAGACAAACAGACAAGTCGAGTTGACCAACCGAGTCCTGCTCAGAGGTCTGAAAAGGAGATTGGACAAAGCCAAATGGACCTGGGTAGAGGAAGTTCCTAGAATTGTCTGGGCCTACCACACTACCCCTCAGTCCACAACCAAGGAAACACCATTCAATCTGGTATATGGTTCGGACGCTATGATTCCAGTAGAAATCCAGGAGAACTCACCTTGTTTCTAGAATTTCGTGGTCGAGGAATCGAACGAGGAAAGAAAGGTGAATTTGGATCTACTAGACAAAGTGAGGGAAGAAGCAAAGATCAAAGCTGAAGCCTTGAAATGGAGGGTGGAGTATAAGTATAGCTCTAAGCTGAGACCTCGGCAGTTCCAGGTTGCCGACCTGGTAATGAGAAGGGCCCACCCATACCAGTTAGAAAACAAGCTATCCCCTAAGTGGACCAGTCCTTTTAGAGTAACAGAGGCCCTTGGGAATGGAGCATACATGCTCGAGACGTTAGAAGGTGGCGCAATTCCTCGCACATGGAATGCGACCAATTTGAAGTTTTACTTTAGTTAAATCTTACACTTGTACGCGTTTATGGGAACACTTTTTTTCCCTTGAAAAAGGGTTTTTTAACAAGGTCACCCGAATAAAAATTATTCAGTTAAAATTACATTAAAAAACGAATGAACCTCTCCCTTGAAGTGATAAAGTTAAGAGCGAAATCAATATGGTTCCCCGAGTGGACCTCCCTCTTACATAAGTTCACCAAGCCCGAGAATAGTATGGTTCGCAAAAATGAATGAATCTCTCCCTTGAAGTGATAAAGTTAAGAGTGGAAGCAATATGGTTCCCCGAGTGGACCTCCCTCTTATGTAAGTTCACCAAGCCCGAGAATAGTATGGTTCACAAAAACGAATGAACCTCTCCCTTGAAGTGATAAAGTTAAGAGCGGAAGCAATATGGTTCCTTGAGTGGACCTCCCTCTTACGTAAGTTCACCAAGCCCGAGAATAGTATGGTTCGCAAAAACGAATGAACCTCTCCCTTGTAGTGATAAAGTCAAGAGCGGAAGCAATATGGTTCCCCGAGTGGACCTCCCTCTTACGTAAGTTCACCAAGCACGAGAAAAGTATGGTTCTAAAAAACGAATGAACCTCTCCCTTGTAGTGATAAAGTAAAGAGCGGGAGCAATATGGTTCCCCGAGTGGACCCCCCTCTTACGTAAGCTCACCAAGCCCGAGAATAGTATGGTTCGCAAGGAAAGCGATCTCCCTCCTATGAAAGACAGTGTTAATCAAGAGCGGAAGTAATACGGTTCCCTGCGGGAATCTCCCTCTTGTAAGAAATCGCCCGATACAAAAATAGTACGGTTCGTGGAGATAAAGGAACCTCCTTCCTTGTAGGTATCACGTAGAAACGGAGATGGTTTGGCCTCCCTAGGTGAAACCCCCTCGCGTGAAGACACCAAGGCAAGAGAAGGTATGGTGCGAGAATCAAATTCCCATTTACACCCTAAACGCCATACGACAAGGGTGGAAGTTAGAAAGTAGCCACTACCACGGGGTAGCCAAAAACGGGAAGAGGGAAGCATGTGCCCCCTCTAACGTATCAAACTCCGCACACACAGACAACCAAACAAGACAACAACAGTTATAAAGAAATAAATGCTTACGAAGCATCCACATAAAAAGTTTTGGTTGATTACAAATAGAGTTAAAAAGAGTCATCCTCGTGGCATAATCTGACCGTCCACGACGCACTTGGACTCATCAAATGGGAAGGATCCGTGTCAGGGTACGTGCAGGTGAACTGAGCGACAACATCTTGGAACCTCTCGCCGTAGGCCGCAACGACATCATTCATAAGCTCCTCTTCAGCCTTCTTGAAGGACTCGGTCTTCTTGGTCAACTCACCCTCAACCTTTCCCAGGCACTTATGGCAAAATGATCGGGAAAAAAAAATCATACCTTTCGAACGTTGTGATTCGAGGGTTTGGGTTTCAGAGGAAAGAGAAGAGAGCGTTTTCTTTTTGCAGAATGCTAAGTGAAGGCTCGCGTAAGTGAAAGGTTAAAGTGTTTGAACAGTGCGCAAAGATTTTTGAGCGCCACCAAGTACCAGCCATTGATCTTGACGCATGTACGTTGATTAGCGAAGAATGATGAGATGTCACTTCGATGTACTATTCACGCCCGTTACCAAGCTCCACGTAGGCCTCGCAATGCGATCACATAGTCTCTTTGCTGAAGCAAGTTACAGCTCGAGACTGGGGGGCTTGTGTCCTGACCAGTCCTCGGTCATCGATTCAGAGACTGACCTCAGACATCGCGCACTGATGTATGGTAAGGGAAGGGGGGTCACTTAAGGTGGGCCCCAAACACACTTGCTATCCTGAGCCTGATGTCGGAGATCGATATCGGACCTCACCAGTAGAGGGAGAAGATCGGACATCGGTCGTCAGGATGATGTGAAAGCCCCGTTAGGCGGGCCCTAGAATCTTGTTAAGGTAACAGTTAAAAGACAAAGATGGGTGAGAAACCTAAGGCACGAGAGACCCATGCATGAGGGGTGCATGACGCATGAAGGCGCAACATCATGGATAACCCTAGGGGGCGTAAGAGTCCAATAGAGTTAGGGTTTCCAGGGAAGTTGCATGCATGGCACGTGGGTACATAGGGCACCCACATAACAGATGGCGCTGGATATTAGGTGCACCAAGTTGGGACCTAGGCAACACTCTGATTATTCGTTGCACTCCAGTTAAAGGAAGTTCATGTGCCAGATACGCGAAGATTACGCAATAGCGGCACAGGGACACTTCCCAAGGAACCCTAGACAGTGGTAACAGAACAAAGGTAAACCCTAGTTTCAACCTATATAAAGGGTGTTAAGAACCCTAGTAAGGTACGCAAATTTTGAGACTAAAACTATTTTATACACTTGATATTCTTTGCCTTAATACTGACTTGAGCGTCAGAGTGCAAACGGCCGCTAGGGCGCCCCTTTGTCTTTGCAGGTGAGAATTTTCTTGACAAAGAACGTACAGTTCTCAGGCAAGGATAGAAGGGCCAAAGCAACTGTTGAAGACGATCGGCGAGGCGAGTCAACCGGACAGAACAGGATATATCTCAAGGAGATCCAATTTGTGTCATATTTGGTAAGGAGCATCTAGGTTGAGTTAGAGGGCTATCATATGGGGCTTGTCCCAACCTTGCTTTCAAAGGATCCACAACAAGGCTAAGTGGTATGAACCATGCTTCCTCTAGTTCAACTTCGTCAAATGTGGAGGACAAGGTAACTCAAATGGAAAAAGAGCTTGCAACTGTGAAAAATCAAATAAGACTTTGCTTGCATATATTGCTTCAAGAAAAGATGTTCCTGAACATTTTGCTGCAATGGCAGCTAATTTGGTTCATGCATCCACCAATGAGGTATTAATATATTTAAATATTTATTGGTGTCTTTTATTTTATAAATATAAACATATAAATTCATTAACTTAAAATTATTTATTTCAGGCGTCAGATTATGGAAGTGGAGCTCCATCACCTAATCAAGTAATAGGATCAAGTGCTGGAAGCAAAACTGATTAGGGATATGTGTTTTAATTTTAAACTTGATTAGGGATGTATGAACTTTTGAACAATTATGTGTTGTAGTTTTAAACTTGATTAAGGATGTATGAACTTTTTATGTGTTTTAATTTTCAATGAAATGAATGGATGATTATAACTTTATACATTATTTTATTTTATTATGAAAAAGTGGTGGTTAAATTTTATAATTGTATAAAATAGATAAAAAAGATTATAAAAAGTGGTGGTTAAATTTTATTTATTCAGAATTAAAATTACGTCAGTTAAAAACGCCACAACTTACGTATATTATGGCTCCAGAATCTCCTTCAATGAATGTAAATTGCGACAGTTATAATAGACACTACTTACGTATATTATGGCGCCAGAATCTTATTCAAAGAATGTAAATTGCGAAAGTTATAACTGACACTACTTACATATAAAAATCGCCACTACTTACACTATGTTTAAAATGGCGGGTGTTGCGGCGGGTAGCGTAAAACCGCCACATTAAACTTTGTGGCGGCCAATTCTATGGTGGTTTGGGAAACCACCACAAGCGTCTATTGTGGCGGTTATAAACGCCAGTTTATACGAAAATAACTGCCATAATATACACTTTTTTTTGTAGTGAATCCGTATGATGTGCGTTGTTGTACGTTCAAATCTTATATTTCTTTCTTGTTGTTATACGAAGATAAATCAAATTTTAAATATGACTATGATATTTAAAATTAACCAAAATAGGCTCGTGATGTGTTTCGTCCTACTTCTTATTTAAGAAGTTTTCTTTATATAAGAACCATTAAGCTTTCTTCATATTTGCAACATTCCCTCCCCCACAGCATTCCCCCAAATTTATAAGGTTTAGAGAAATCTTAGAAATGGACTCTTACGCCACAAACGCTCCACAAGCTTATCATTTAACAAACTAAACTTCTGATCATACAAATGAGTTAGTATTAAGGGTATAAATCCCAATATGATAAGCACAATTCACAAGAGTTATTGTTGCAATAGGATGGAAAAAAATGATACAAAAGAAAACATCCCACATAGAGGAAGATCCTTATGATGTTCACTTTAATCTTATTTTATTAAGCTTGATATGTATTTTTAATTATGACTAATTTTTATAATGTAATAAATTAGTAATGATTTTCGATTTGAATAATACAAGTAAATTTTTTGTCTCACAATTCATTTAGCATATTTATACAATTCTATGTTATTATTATATTATGAATATGCTTTAATAACGAATTCAAATATGTAATATAATAATTAGAATGTTTATCACAAACATTCTATGACAACTTTGCTACTATATTTATCATTTAACAAACTAAACTTCTGATCATACAAATGAGATAATATTAGCGGTATAAATCCAAATACGATAAGCACAATTCACAAGAGTTATTGTTATAATAGGATGGAAAGAAATGACACAAAACATCCCACATAGAGGAAGATCCTTATGATGTGCATTATTGTATGTTATTGTGCATATTTCTATAATAATTATTGATTGTATGCTAATGTAAGAATCATTGATAGTAAAATCCGTATGATGTGCATTGTTGTACGTTCAAATCTTATATTTCTTTCTTGTTCTGATACGAAGATAAATCAGATTTTAAATATGACCATGATATTTAAAATTAACCAATTAAATTAAATGATATAGGGTACAATAGGAAATGAAAAGAAACAAATCATATTACTATTGAATACATTACGATAATTATATAATAACTTTTTCATTCAATCATATTTTATTCAGTTTGAGATGTCTCTTTTATTTTGAATAATACAAGTATAATTTTCATTTCACAACCCATTTAGTATATTTATACAATTCTATGATATTATTATATTATGAATATGCTTTAATAAAAAATTTCAACTATGTAATTTAATAATTAGAATGCTTATCAGAAACATTCCATGACTACTTTCCTACAATTTTTATCATCCAACAAACTGAACTTTTGAGCACACTATGAGATAGTATTATTTTATAGATCTTATATGATAAGCCCAATCTGTAGAAACTAATTGAAGGAAATAACAGAAGGCAAAATGTTGTAGAAGCTGATTGAACGTAATTGCACAAAATTGCAAAACTGTTGAACTGATACATTCATTTTGATTTACTTCAATAATATATATAATAAAATTACAATTACTGGAAGCTAACCTTCATGCCCAATAGATCTCTTAACTTGATGAAAACATCGATCTTCAATGTCTTAGTGAGAATATCTGCAATTTGATCTTCTGATCTACAGTATTCCAATTTGATCATGTTCTTCCCAACTTGGTCTTGCAGGAAGTGATATCGAATATCAATGTGTTTACTTCTTTGATGAAAAACTAGATTCTTTGTAAGATTAATTGTAGAGACATTGTCAACATAAATCTTGATTGAAACATCTAGATTAAAACCAATTTGAGTCATGATATTGATGAGCCAAACTGATTGACAAGCACTTGTTGCTGCTACATACTCAGCTTCACAAGTAGATAATGCAACAATTGATTGTTTCTTTGATTACCACAAACAAATAGTCTTTCCGATCATAAAACAATGACCACTTGTGCTCTTCCTCTCATCTGAATCTCCACCCCAATCACTGTCTCAGTATCCGACGATCTCAATCTTCTTAGATGAAGAGTAAAATAGACCAAAAGTTGTAGTACCTTTGATGTAGCGCATAATTCTCTTTACAGCTTGTAAATGAACTTGTCGAGGTGACTCCATGTATCGACTAACCAATCCCACAACATAACATATGTCGGGTCTAGTTCACGTGAGATATCTAAGGCTCCCAACAATCTTCTTAAAGTATGTTGCATCTACAGTTCACCCATCACCTTCCTTCGTGAGCTTAACATATTATTTTTTTTTATAAATATTAATATTTTGTTGTAAGGGTCTCAAAATATCATGATTGAAACAAGAAAACATGGGAAGGAACAAGATATTGCACGAGGATCTTAATCAAGCTCCTTCATCAGTTGCTACCCTCTGAGATATGGACTGTCTTTGGGATGATTACTGAACAATAACAATTAAAAGATATGAGCTTTTAGAAACAAAATATTGGAACTTGGAACAATTATATCAGGAAATTCTACAGTAAATAAGTATGTATAATGTATTATGAGAAAAAGGGAAGGGTATATATGCTTTAATAGTTTTTTTTAGCAGTACAATGGTTTTTAATATTATTATTAAATATATTATTTTATTAATAAAAAAATAATCATAAGAATAAGAATAATTATAATAATAATAGTAATAATAGAATAATAATAATCAAAATATTTTCCTAGATAAAGGTTGTATGTGTTATGAATAATTTATATTTATACAATTTTATGTTATTATTATATTATGAATATGCTTAAATAAAAAATTTAAGATCTGTAATTTAATAATTAGAATGTTTATAAAAAACATTTCATGAGAATTTTGCTATCATTTTCATCTTTCAACAAATCTAATTTTTTTTTAGGACATGAGATAGTATTAATGGTATAGATTCTTACACAATAATCATAATTTGCAAGAGTTGTTGTTGCAATGGGATAGAGAGAAAGGACAAAAAAAAGATAAACTCCATAGAGTATAAGGTTTTTTTTTTTATCAACAAAGAATAAATAATATAAAATGAGGTATTTCAGAGGTGTTTCAACCCTTATACAAAATCTCAAATCAAGTTCCTAACACCCAACCAGCTAGGGAACCCACAGACATTACAACACAATAGCCATAATAACAAATTAGAACAAGATACAAGATCCCAACAAACACAGAACAACAACGCCCTAAAGAAAACACACCCTCTAATCAGGACACAAAAACCAACAACTAAACAAGAACTTTGCCAGTAACCAAAAGTACGCCAAACATCCAAGTGCCTAAACCAACAAACCGACCCTACAAGAGGGAACCAAAAAACCAAATTGAACCTGCACAAAGTACACCACAACTTCCAAATGTGGCCAAATCATAACCATAATCACCAAACATCCATCTCTCAAAACTCATACATCATAAAGATTTCAGCTACAAATCGAGTGGGATGGAACAAATAACATTTTCTTTACTGTAACCCGAGATCAAATCCATCAGTCCAACCTGCCAGGTAGAATCAAAAGCCAAAAAAACCTGCACAAAACACACCACAAACTTCCAAAACTGAACAAAAAAATGTTAAATATGAATCACCAAACATCAAACTCTCATATAACTCATACAATAGAGAGGTTCCAAACACCAGTATGAATAAGAGAAATCAACCAATCTTTCCTTTACAGTAACCCAGGACCAAATCTTCCTTTGTACCATAGTAAAGACCTCAACTAGATCTACTCGCCCATTCTTAAAGACAACATTATTCCTATGATTCCAAATTTCACTCACAATACCTACCCAAATCCCTCCCCCCCCCCCCCCCCAACACTTAATAATAGCATGTTTCAAACCTATAAGTTTAAACATCTTAAAATGCATTTGTGCATCGCAATGTAAAACCAAAGAAAACCCTAACCACTCAAGACACAGTCCCCAAATTCTCCAAGAGACCCTACACTAAAAAAAGAGATGTCTTACGGTCTCTTCTTCCACACCACATAGTGGACACCGATCACACACCAAAAGAATACCACGTCTCAAGAGATTGCCCTTAGGGGCAATTGCATTGGATTACTAGCAGTACTAGTATTACTAGCAATACTAACAGTCCTAGCAGTACTAGTAGTACAATTATTACTAGCAGTACTAGTATTACTAGCATTACTAGCAGTACTAGTATTACTAGCATTACTAGCAGTACTAGTATTACTAGCATTACTAGCAGTACTAGCATTACTAGCAGTACTAGCATTACTAGCAGTACTAGCAGTACTAGTATTACTAGCAGTACTAGCAGTACTAGAAGGACTAGTATTACTAGCAGTACTAGTATTACAAGCAGTACTAGCATTACTAGCAGTACTAGCATTACTAGCAGTACTAGCATTACTAGCAGTACTAGTATTACTACCAACACTAGTATTTGTTGAACCAAGTGGTGTTCAAGCTTTGAAGAATCCAAACCCTTTGAAGGATGTTGAAGCCTTGGTTGTGCTTGCTGTTGCTGTGCTGGTTTAGTCTAGTTCTAGGGTAGTTTGAGTGTTGTAATCCACCCCTTGATCGAATCTAAAGCATAGGCATTCTCAATCTTTGTGAAAGTAAAATGTTTTCAAACTAAGTTAAAACTACCGATTGTTTTGTCGAAACAACCAATTGTTTATACTTAGATGTTTTGAAAAAAGATTGAAAACTGTTTTTCAAATGGTTGAACTGTTAAAACCAAAACAACCGATTGATTCGAGGAAACAACCAATTGTTTGTTTTGGGACCATAACAGAAAAATTGTTTTATCTTTGATTGAGCTTTAAATGATTTAACTACTTACGCTCCAGTCATTAAATGCTTTGACCAATCTTTTAATGCAATTTAAGAGTTTGTTAAGATTTGATAACAAACAACATCTTTGAATAAATTCAGAAAAACAGATTTGAGAATAGATCTTTTACAAGTTTTTGCTAAGAGTTTTTGAGTTTTTCAAAGAGCTGAGATTGCTGAAAGTTTGTGATTGATCAAAGTTTGTGGAATAGGATTCTGCTTGTATTGATTTCAGATTATCTTCTGTAACAAGTGTAATCCTTGTACTCTGTGAAACAAGTTTTTGTTTCTGTGTTTCCTGAGATTGGCTGTGTGTTCTTGAGGGGATCAAGATCAACAATCTTAGTGTTGGTGTGTTGGTCAAGAAGAGTGTGTGTCTTGAGGTGTTCAAGGTCACTTTCTTGGTTGTGGTGTAAGTGATCACGTTGTGATTGCTTAGTGGATTTCCTCAGGGTTTCTGAGAAGACTGGATGTAGCTCTGGATTTGGAGTGAACCAGTATAAACATCTGTGTGCAATCTCTCTATCCCTAACTCTTTAAATTCAGTTTTGTTTGTTGTTTGTTGGTATAAACAACTGATTGTTTATGTGAAACAATCGATTGTTTTTCTGGTACTACTGTTTTTTATTGCTGTTTTGGCAAACTGAATTTCTTATCAATTGTTTCTTGAGATAATTTCATTCTTATTTTAAAAGTTTGCGAAAACCCTCTTTAAACAATTCACCCTCCTCTAGTTTAAAGCCATTCATTCTAACAATTGGCATCAAGAGCTTGGTTCTTGAAAGTTATTCAAGTTGATCCTAAAACTGTTTTTAAAATGGCTGATAGACTACCTTTTGGGGAAGGTGCTTCAATTAACAGACCACCTCTGTTTTGTGGTTTGAACTACCAATTTTGGAAAGTGAGAATGGAAATATTTATGGAATCACTTGACAAAGGAATTTGGGATGCAATTGAAAATGGTCCTTTTGTCCCAAAGTTTGAAAAAGATGGATCTTTCATTAAGAAGCCATGGTCTCAATGGACTGATGCAGAAAGCAAAAAGGCCAAATTCGATTGCATTGCCAAAAATATTATAACCTCTGCTTTAAATTCTGATGAGTTTTTCAGGGTCTCTCAATGCAAATCATCAAAAGAAATGTGGGACACCTTGGAAGTCACTCATGAAGGAACAAATGAGGTGAAGAGAGCTAGGAAGCATGCTCTAATTCAAGAGTATGAGATGTTCAGAAGGCTTAAAGGAGAAACAATTGCTGAGGTGCAGAAAAGATTCACGCACATCATCAATCATCTCATGAGTCTTGACAAGACCTTTGATAAAGAAGAGCTGAACATCAAGATCTTGAAACGTCTTGATAGAGCATGGCAACCCAAGCTAACTGCTATTTCCGAATCTAAAGATCTAACATCATTAAGTGTTGCTTCTTTGTTTGGAAAGCTTAGGGAACATGAGTTAGAGATTAATAGACTCAATGTTCAAGAGAGTGAAGACAAACACACAAGGAGCATAACCTTAAAAGCTTCCAAGCACAAAGGAAAACAAGAATCCAGTGATGAAAGTGATGAGGAAAACCTTAGCTTGCTGTCAAGAAAGTTCAGCAAATTCCTAAAGAGAAACCGCAACAAAGACAACAACAAAGATAGGTATGAAAACAAGAAATCCAATGATTTTAATTCCAATAACTATACTTGTTTTGGTTGTGGTGAGCAAGGTCATATAAAGGCAGATTGTCCAAATAAGAGCAAGGAGAAAAAGCCTAGCTACAAGGAAAAGAAAGGCAAGACAAAAAGAGCCTACATAGCTTGGGATGAAAATGAGGTGTCATCATCAAGTTCTTCATCAAGTGAAGATGAGAAAGCAAACATCTGCTTGGTTGCTGAAGATGATGATGAATCTTGTAGCTCAAGTGAGGTAAGTTCATGTGCATCCTTGAATGAACAAAATTACAGTGAATTACTTGAAGTTTTTCAAGAAACTCATGACGAAGCTAATCGATTGGTTCTTTCAAACAACCGATTGAAAGATCTTAACAGCTGGCTAGAAAAGAGAGTGAAATCACTTGAAGATGAGATTGAAAAATCTAAAAATGATTTCAAAAATCTGCAAAACCATTTCAAAAATGCTTCTTGCAAGTGTGACACTCTCATTTGCGAAAATTGTGAAAATCTTGAGAAAAATGTTCACTATCTTGTTGAAACTGTGGACAAGCTTTCAAAGGGGAAATCTAACTTTGAGAATGTCTTGGCATCTTAAAGCTGTGTTTTTGGAAAGGCTGGTTTGGGTTTCAATCCACAGAATCAACAAGATAAGTTTTCAAAAAAAAATTCAAGAAAACCAGTGAAACAACCGATTGTTAAATCGAAACAACCGGTTGTTACATGCTTTTATTGCATGAAAAAGGGCCATTCGGTTAGATTCTGCAAAATAAGAAAATTCTCTATTCTTAGAGGCTACATGAAATGGATTCCGAAAGGATGTGAGGTTCCAAATGAGAAAAAGAAATCTATTGGACCCTCATTTGTGAAGGGACCAAATCTTGTTGCTTGAATTCATGTTTGTGCAGGAATTCTAAAGAAGTGTGAAGAACTAAGTCATGTGATCAAGTTCTTGGAAGAAAAAGACAGTCATTGAAGCTGAATCAATGTTATGCATCTGTCCAAAGGATCTCAACAGTGAAAAGAGGCTTCTTGATCATAAAGCACATGGCTCATTGAAGAATTAACATAAGGATAAGACTTTCCTTTATTTGTTCTTAATTTGTGTTTTAAAGTTCTTTCTCATGGATAAAAATATTTTTAATATGCTTAATATAATCTGCTTTGAACTCTTTCTGCTCATGGTTAAAATTCAAAATCAGTTTTAACTGCTGCAGAAAAACAACCGATTGTTTTAGGTCTGACAGCACTGTGAAGAAATCCTTTTAATTGCTATTTTAAATTTCTATCTGTTGCAGATCAATTCAAAGAGAGAATCTTGGTCAAAGAATCTGTGTTGAAAGCTGATCACGTTCAGAGAGAAGTTACAACAGTCATAAAGGAATATATTCCAAAATCTTGGAAATTCAAGAGCCTTAATGACTAGTCTAAGATCACATTTGAAGACCATGTGATTTTCAGCTTTTTCTGAAGTTTTCTGTGCAGGGTAGAGTCAAGTCCTCTCTCTCTGAAAATCAGGTACCCACTCATAACATTGAATGCTAATTGATTCTTTTTCTGCTATAAAATTTGGTGCAGCTGATTTCTTCCACAAGAACAACCAATTGCAACATCTCTTGCAAAAATCTGTGAAGTGAGCTCTTCTCTGTTTTCTTCTCTGCCATCATGGAATCAACTACTCCCACCTCAAAGAGAGTCAAATCCAGGGCAGTAAGGTCTAAAGGAAGGCTAGAAGGCAGGTTTTCTAGAGACAATGATCTTATTGAGAGATATAGGTATGAAACAAGTATAAAAAAGATAAACAACCCCAAGGTTGTAATACTAGTACTGCTAGTAATACTAGTACTGCAAATAATACTAGTACTGCTAGTAATACTAGTACATCTAGTAATACTACTACTGCTAGTATTACTAGTACTGCTAGTAATACTAGTACAGCTACTAATACTAGTACATCTAGTAATACGATTAATGCTAGTAATACTAGTAAATCTAGTAATACTAGTAATGCTAGTAATACTAGTACTGCTAGTAGTACTAGTAATACTAGTATTGCTAGTAATACTAATTATACAAGTACTGCTAGTAATACTAGTAATGCTAGTAATACTATTACTGCTAGTAATACTGGTACTGCTAGTAATACTAGTACTGTTAGTAATACTAGTAATACTAGTACTGCAAGTAATACTAGTACTGCTAGTAATACTAGTACGGCTAGTAATACTAGTACGGCTAGTAATACTAGTACGGCTAGTAATACTAGTACTGCTAGTAATAATAGTACTGCTAGTAATTCTAGTAATACTAATAATACTAGTACTTCTAATAATACTAGTACTGCTACTGCTAGTACTGCTAGTAATACTAGTACTGCTAGTAATACTAGAAATACTAGTACTGTAAGTAATACAAGTACTGCTAGTAATACTAGTACTGCTAGTGATACTAGTAATACTAGTACTGCTATTAATACTAGCAATACTAGTACTTCTAATAATACTAGTACTGCTAGTAATACTAGTACTGCTAGTAATACTAGTAGTGCTAGTAATACTAGTACTGCTAGTATTGCTAGTAATACTAGTACTGCTAGTAATTCTAGTAATACTAGTACTGCTAGAATTCTAGTACTGCTAGTAATACTAATAATACTAGTACTTCTAATAATACTAGTACTGCTACTGCTAGTATTGCTAGTAATACTAGTACTGCTAGTAATACTAGAAATACTAGTACTGTAAGTAATACAAGTACTGCTAGTAATACTAGTACTGCTAGTGATACAAGTAATACTAGTACTGCTATTAATACTAGCAATACTAGTATTGCTAGTAATACTAGTACTGCTAGTAATTCTAGTAATACTAGTAATTCTAGTAATACTAGTACTTCTTATAATACTAGTACTGCTAGTAATACTAGAAGTGCTAGTACTGCTAGTAATACTAGTACTGCTAGTAATAGTAGTACTTCTAGTAATAGTAGTACTTCTAGTAATACTAGCACTGTTAGTAATAATAGTACTTCTAGTAATACTAATACTACTAGTAATTCTAGTACTGCTAGTAATACTATTACTGCTAGTAATACTAGTACTGCTAGGAATGCTAGTACTGCTAGTAATACTAGTACTGCAAGTAATACAAGTACTGCTAGTAATACTAGTACTGCTAGTAATACTAGTACTGCTAGTAATACTAGTAATACTAGTACTGCTAGTAATACTAGTACTCCTAGTAATACTAGTACTCCTAGTAATACTAGTACTCCTAGTAATACTAGTACTCCTAGTACTGCAAGTACTCCTAGTACTGCTAATAATACTAGTACTGCTAGTAATACTAGTACTGCAAGTAATACAAGTACTGCTAGTAATACAAGTATTGCTAGTACTAGTATTACTAGCAGTATTAGTATTACTAGTATTACTAGCAGTACTAGTATTACTAGATGTACTAGTAATAGCAATACTAGTATTACTAGCAGTACTAGTATTACTAGCAGTACTAGTATTTCTAGCAGTACCAGTATTACTAGTATTACTAGCAGTACTAGTATTACTAGTATTACTAGCAGTACTAGTATTACTAGTATTACTAGCATTACTAGTATTACTTGTGTTACTAGCAGTACTAGTATTACTTGTGTTACTAGCAGTACTAGTATTACTAGCAGTACTAATATTACTAGCAGTACTAGTATTATTAGTATTACTAGTATTCCTATGAGCTTTTATTTGCTTTTTGGAGATGAAAGTTGCGGAAGCTTAGTGGATGAGATGAGCAAGGCCTTCCTAAGAAGTATGGGTGCCTTGAAGGTGTATGAGAGTGGGGAATTGGGGAGGTTCGGCCAGCCTCTTTGAAGGTGATGAAGTGAAGATTAAAACCTAGATGCTAGGCAAGGTGTAGTGTATGGCACAAAATTGGCAGCATAACAATACTCTATTCAATCTTGAAAATACATCATGTTGGCTCCCCCTTTTATAGGCTAAGGAGGACCATAAAGGTTAACCTAGTTATAAGCAAATGCCATCTAAATGAAATGTAAATGACATCACAAAGAAAACATGGCACATGGTCGGCCCTAGAGAAGGAAACCTTCTAGAAAACGTAACAAATCTAGCAAATCTAGGTCAAATCCTCATGGAATCAAGTTTGTGCTCTTTACACCACAACTAATGCTAAGCTACTCTTGATGGGCCTTCATGTAGCATATACAAATAGCTCTCTCTTCCATCTGTAGCTTGGTCCAAGTCTTCATGGATTCTCTTGGCCATAGACCTAGTAATTGGTCCTAGACGCTCCTCCATTTGGCCTAGACGCTCTTGGTTTGCCTTTGGATGCTCACGTCTTGGCTCTAGACGCTCTTGACTTGTCTCTAGACGCTCTTGACTTGGCTCTTGTCTTTCATGGGAGGTTGAGCTTGGCCCTCTTCCATCATCCCCTCCCTCTTTTAAAAGATTTTTCCTCAAATCCAATGTTTTTTCTTCCACTAGGGGGATGGATGTGGTTGGATGGTGTCCATCATCTCCTCCTTCTTGAGAAGATCTATCCTCAGATCTACAGACTTGATCTCGAATAGCAGCCTCTTGCTTCGTCAAGGTTTGTCCTCCCGGATCAAATGTCCATCTATGGGAATCTTGAAACAAAACAAAGGAGTTAGTGTGAGCAATTGGAGAAAACTTAATTGTGTGAAGTTGCCATTTTTGTTTTTCTTTTGTTTTTGGAAACTTTGCACAATATTTCCCTTTTGATGGTTCTATGTGTCCTCTAATCCTCTTATGTTTTATAAAATCTCCAATAGTAGTTACCTTTTCCTTAGGCATAATTCCTTGAGGAGGTGGTAACAACTTAAAAAGGGAAAGAGGACTATGTTCACATACAACGTCAAATGGAGAAAGATGAGTAATCTTGTGGACTACTCCATTGTATGCATGCTTAATAGGAAAAGGATACTCATCCCAAGAATTGTGGTTGTCTCTCATGATTTCTCGAAGCATAGTACAAAGAGCTATGTTTTCAATTTTATTTTGACCATTCTTTTGAGGATGATAAGAATTTGAAGAGAACAATTTAGTTTCAAGTTTTTCCAAGAGAATCCTCAAATGATGGTTTTCAAATTTTGGAGCTCTATCCAACACTATGTTTGAAGTTAAATCATGAAGACTTGTCACTTCTCTAAGGAAGAATTTATCCATATCCATGAAAATGGAATCAAAACCTTTTGTTGTCCTAGGAAGCTCTAATATGAAATTTAGGCTTGTGTTTTCCCAAGGATCATTTGCAAAAGGTGAAGGAGTATAGAGTTCATGAGACATTGCCTTAGGTGTAGTTTTAAAACAAGAAATGTATCTAGGGTAATGTCTTTGAACCTCCTTTCTCATGGGTGACAAAAGTTTTCCTTTTAAAAGCTCTAGAGTTTTATCAACTCTAATTTGTCCCATGAGTTCTCCTTCATGAAGAATTTTTCTCTTATGTGTAAAGGTAGTCTTATTGTTACAACCATTGTTTATGAGAATTTGTACACTTTGCAATGGTTGTCTCAATAAGACATGACAAGTTTCTTTAGGCACTAGCTCACATAAAAATTTGTCTTTGTAGATGGCTATAGATAACTTGACCTTCACTTGGTGATATCTTAGCACATATGAGAAATAATCTACTTCATCTTTATCTATGCAAGCCTCTTTTAAGGTTTCTTCTTTTGTGACTATGCTTGCAAGTGTTCCTTCACAAAAGGTAAGGCTAGATTTTTCAACAAGAAGCATGTTTTCAAAGGTATTTTCAAATATTCTTTCTTGTTGAAGGACCTTGAGGGAAGGAACACTCTTTTCCCACGCCTTTTGTTTCTCAAGGGTTTTATCTTGATTTTCTATTTTTAATATGCTTGTAAGGGGTGTTATAAGATATTCCTCATTCTTTCTAGATTCGCACCACCCCTCACTTGGTTTTTCTTTTTCTTTTTCTTTAGCTTCCCTTTCGTCTTCCTCTCTTTTCTTTTGTATCTTTCTTTCCTTCTTTACTTTATGGGAAGCAAACAATTTTTCTACCCTCATTTCCCAATCTAAGCAAGCTTCTACATTTTCTTTTCCATGGAAACGGGGTTGGTCTACCCTAACCTCTCTCGGGCTTTCTTGTTCTCTTCTATGTCTTCTAGGGGATGCTTGATAATAATAATTTATTCTAAGGCTTCCCTCCCCAAAAGAATCATGATCTTTAGAGATAGATGCATGAGAAGGTAATTTTTTTGAAATGTGAGACTTCTCATCCTTTGCTTTAGTCAATTCATTAGTTTTGGTCTCATTCTCCAATTGTTTAGATGAAATTGATTGAATATCCTTGGAAAGTTGTTTTAAAAGAGATTTCACATCACTTTCAAGAGATTTTAAGGAGTGAGAAGACATGACTAAAGCTTTGTGTATAGAAATGTTTTACTTTAAGAAAGATGAGGGAAGCTAATGAAGGTAGTTTTCCAGGTAAGAGAGGTGAGTCACAATGGACTACTTAAATACCAAGTCTTGCCTTAGCCAAAAACTATCCCTCAAAATCTTCACACAAATCTTTCTTTAGGTAAATCACTTAAAACACAATGAGGATGGGAAAATCAAATTTTAGCAACAAAAACAATGCAAGCTATCTAACAACTAAAGCAATTTATCAAAGCTTTAAACAAAACTTAAACAAAAGCAATTAAGCGAAGTTAAACAAAAGCAATTGGCGTAATTGAGGCAATTAACAAATGCTAAGCTTGAAAGTTTAAGCTAGTCGACCCTAGGTGAGGCTTCTTGGACACTTGGAGCCCTTGAAGACACACTCACCGTCTAATTGCGTGATTAACAAGTAATTAACAAGAGTTAAATTGCAAAGAAATTAAATGGCACTCCCTTTGTTGTTTTTCTAAATGCACTCCCTTTTGTTGCTTCTTCTTTGTTGGGCCTTCCAAGGTGTGTGGTGTATTTAGTATGTGTTTGTTGCTGCCCCTTGCCTTTAATCCTCTTGGGATTAGGTAATTAAATTCTTCAATCCAGCACCTATTACGCAAAACAAGACTCCCCTCAAGTCAATTCCCACTCAACAAGTACCAATTGATATTTAATCCACCACCAAACTTAGAGGTCAAAGAAATAAAGCAAGAAACAAATTAATTTGAAAAAAACCGTACCACACAAATGGAATTAAATGTGACACAACTTAGAAAGAGTTCAAATGAAATTAGACAAGCAAATAAAAAGGCACTCAAAGAAAGGATGGCACACAAAAAGGAACCTATGGAATAGCACTAGATTTGATTTAAAAACCAAAAACAGCACCACTGAAACAAAATGTTGTGGTCCAGAATGCGTGACTTTCACAGATTTATGCTGAGCTGGCTCTTTAATATTTGCTTCTGAAAATTGATACTCAAACAAATCAAGATCTTAACAAATTTTTGGCGTTGGTTTCACTCCAAACGCATGCACCAATTAATTAATAATTTTTTTAAAATCAGTGCTCAGAACCGCCAAATGTAACGTCAGGATTGCACACTTTTTTTTATAAGATTTATCTTTTTTTTCTATTTCTTTTTTCAACTGATTCTTTTTTTGTTCTTTTGCTAACACCTCAATCTAGTGAAATCCAGAGGCTCAGAATTTTCTTATGTTGTATTTAATTTTCATAAGCAAAATCAGCCAAAACAGAAAGGTGGAAAACAGAGGATTCTGAAAATCTGGAATTAAAAACAGAATGATCTACCAACAAAAACACAATGGAATTAGTGTAATGGAATTTGTGTGGATCTAACACACAAATATGAACTCAAACTAAAAGCACAAAAGGATCAAAACAAAGCAGATTTCAGATCAAGCATTCAAACAAAAACAAGAAACAAATAAACCAAGAAAAGTACTACTAGGATTTGTTGACAAATATGGAAACACATGACTTAGACAAAACTTATGGATTCATAAAATGAAAAGACTCAAACACATTAATATGAACAGAATGAAATTGCAATCAAGACTCAAGAAACCTAAAAAATGAAAAAAAAAAAAAAACAGCAACACAAAGTATCAAGAATCCTACACAAAATTGAAATAAAATGTTCAAGCACAATTTGAACAAAAACTACCGATTGAATTGAATAGAAAAGCATTCAAATCATATTAAAATCATAAAAACCACAAGACAAGATGAACACAAGATAAACAACTTGGAAATAAGAAGAACTCAAAAAGAAAATTGCAAAGAGATACTCATCTTTGAATAACCATAGCTCTGATACCAAATGATGGCATTCCTATGAGCTCTTCTTTGCTTTTTGGAGATGAAAGTTGCGGAAGCTTAGTGGATGAGATGACCAAGGCCTTCTTAAGAAGTATGGGTGCCTTGAAGGTGCATGAGAGTGGGGAATTGGGGAGGTTCGACCAGCCCCTTTGAAGGTGATGAAGTGAAGATTAAAACCTAGATGTTAGGCAAGGAGTAGTGTATGGCACAAAATTGGCAGCATAACAATACTCTATTCAATCTTGAAAATACATGATGTTGGCTCCCCCTTTCATAGGCTAAGGAGGACCATAAAGGTTAACCTAATGATAAGCAAATGCCATCTAAATGAAATGTAAATGACATCACAAGGAAAACATGGCACATGGCTGGCCCTAGAGAAGGAAACCTTCTAGAAAACGTAGCAAATGTAGCAAATCTAGGTCAAATCCTCATGGAATCAAGTTTATGCTATTTACACCACAACTAACTCTAAGCTACTCTTGATGGGCCTTCATGTAGCATATACAAATAGCTCTCTCTTCCATCCGTAGCTTGGTCCAAGTCTTCATGGATTCTCTTGGCCATGGACCTAGTAATTGGTCGTAGACGCTCCTCCCTTTGGCCTAGACGCTCTTGGTTTGCCTTTGGATGCTCACGTCTTGGCTCTATACGCTCTTGGCTTGGCTCTAGACGCTCTTGAATTGGCTCTTGTCTTTCATGGGAGGTTGAGCTTGGCCCTCTTCCATCAATTACTAGCAGTACTACTATTACTAGCGGTACTACTATTACTGGCGGTACTACTATTACTAGCGGTACTAGTATTACTAGCAGTACTTGTATTACTAGCAGTACTAGTATTACTAGAAGTACTAGCAGTACTAGTATTACTAGCAGTACTAGTATTAATAGTATTACTAGCAGTACTAGTATTACTAGTATTACTAGCAGTACTAGTATTACTAGCAGTACTAGTATTACTAGCAGTACTAGCAGTACTAGTATTACTAGCAGTACTAGCAGTACTAGTATTACTAGCAGTACTAGCAGTACTAGTATTACTAGCAGTACTAGTATTACTAGCAGTACTGGTATTACTAACAGTACTAGTAATTCACTATGTAATCAATCACATATTACAACTTACATATCCACAAAGAGGTGACTTTAAATCCCACAAAGCCCACTCACCCTATTTGCAACACCACCCACCTCAAGCCAGAATCCGACTAACTTTACAGGATTTCACACTTCAAGAGTGTTAATCTTGATCCCCTCAAGAACACACAACACTTCTTGGAAACACCAGTACAGAAATACAATTATTAAGAAGGAATGGAATAGAAAACACCTGGGTAAATCACAAGATCAAATATCAGAATACAAGACCCAATCCTATTCCACACACTTGAGATGATCCAAAGCTCTTTCAAAACTTGAAAACTGTTTTTGATTGATCTATTTTACTTAGTTCAAACATAGGAGTGTAAAAAATACTTTTTTTGTATTTCAATCAAATGGTTAAAACAGTTTACAACAAAAGCCCAAAAGCAGTTGGAATCATTCAAAACAGAAAAACTACCTAACAACATTTTGTTAAGGTTTTCAACAAAACAGTCAGTTGATTTTTCGAAATAACCGATTGAATGTTATTTGACAGCATTCAAAATCACTAAGTGTCAAATAACCTGTTGTTTCAAAATTTTAACCTGTTAAAATTTGTTTGACAACAAAGGCAAAGACAAAGCTTTTCCAAAACAGTTTGATATCTACTAAGTGTCAAGCAACCTGTTAAAACGAAATTTCAACCTGTTGAAATTTCATTTCCTTTTAGAAAAACCATCTTTTCAAAAAGTTAAAGAATCAATTGAGCTTGGATCAACTTAAGGAGTGAATTAACAAGTTTCAAACAACTAGACACACACACAACAACAACAAGGTCTTCAAGCTTTCCACTAGGATTTGGAGACATCAAAGCATCGTGTTCAACAGTTTGCTCTCGGTCCTCGACCTTGCTCTATGAGGGCAAGAGAGGATTTGATTGTTGAACCACATAGTTCCACATGGGCGTTCTTAGTCAAGAGGGAGGTGTTTTCTGCTAACCATCCTATGAGATCTCTAACCCAAGTGAACGGTTCATAACTGACCTTGTCCTTGCCCATAGGGAATGGAAGGATTTAACTGGCGAACCACATTGTTCAACCTTGGCGTTCTCACTCAAAGGGGGAGGTGTTTTCTATGAATCATCTTCTCCCAACCTCGAGGCTTCTAACCCAAGTGAACGGTTCGTAACTGACCCCGTCCTTGTTGTACGAAGTCAAGGGAGGGTCTTAATAACCGACCTCATCCTTGCTATATGAAGTCAAGGGACATGTTTTTAATAACTGACCTCATCCTTGTAGTATGAAGTCAAGGGACAGGTTTTTAATAATCGACCTCATCCTTGCTGTATGAAGTCAAGGGACAGGTTTTTAATAATCAACCTCATCCTTTCTGTATGAAGTCAAGGGATAGGTTTTAAATAATCGATCTCATCCTTTCTGTGTGAAGTCAAGGGACAGGTTTTTAATAATCGACCTCGTCCTTGCTGTATGAAGTCAAGGGACAGGTTTTTAATAATCGACCTCATCCTTGTTGTATGAAGTCCGGGGACAGGTTCATTTTACTGCATTGTGCAAAATATTTTTAACTGAGTAACTGAAATTTTATTGGGTGACTTAATTAAAAAACCCTTATAATGGAAAAATAGTGTCCCCTAGAGACTGTGTACAATATAATGATTTAACTGAAATAAAATTTAAGGTTAGTTGCGTTCCATGTACGGGGGATCGCTCCACCTTCTAATGTCTCGAGCCTGTATGCTCCATTCCCAAGGGTGTCTGTCACTCCGAAAGGACCAGTCCACTTGGCGGACAACTTGTTCTCTAGTTGGTATGGGTGGGCCTTCCGCATCACTAAGTCGGTGACCTGAAACTGCTGAGGTCTCAGCTTGGAGTTGTACTTGTACTCCACCCTTCTCTTTAAGGCTTCAGCCTTGATTCTTGCTTCCTCCCTTACTTTGTCCAGTAGATCCAGGTTCACCTTTCTTTCTTCATTGGACTCTTCGCCCACGAAGTTCTGGAAACACGGCAAGTTCTCCTGGATCTCTACATGAATCATTGCGTCCGAACCATACACCAAGTTGAAGGGTGTTTCTTTGGTCGTGGATTGGGGAGTAGTGTGGTAAGCCCACACAATTCTAGAAACTTCTTCTGCCCAGGTCCCTTTGGCTTTATCTAGCCTTCTCTTCAGACCTCTGAGCAGAACTCGGTTGGCAGACTCAACCTGCCCGTTCGTCTAGGGGTGTTCGACCGATGCGAACACCTGCTTTATTCCTAGCTCCGTACATAGTTTGCCCAACTATTGGCTTGCAAACTGGGTGCCATTATCAGACACCAACCGTTTGGGGATTCCAAAGTGGCACACTATGTTTTTACACACAAAGTGTTGGATCTTATGGGTTGTGATCTGCGCTACTGGCTCAGCCTCTATCTACTTTGTGAAGTATTCTATGGCGACCACGAGGTACTTCATCTATCGCACTGCTAAAGGGAAAGGCCCCAAAATGTCGATTCCCCAAGTATAAAACGACCATGGGCTATAGATCGACCTAAGCTCTTCTGGAGGCGCCTTGTGCCAGTCAGCGTGTTGTTGGCACTGCTTGCACCGCTGTGCATACCCCGTGCAATCTCCCCTCATGGTTGGCCAATAATATCCTGCACGGATGGCCTTTGATGAGAGAGATCGGCCACCGATGTGGCTTCCGCATATCCCTTCATGAAGTTCTGCCATAATGCGCATGCATTTCTCATCACTTACGCAAACCAAGACAAGGTGGGGGAACCCATGCTTGAACAACTTCCCATCGATCAAGATGTACTTGCTCGAATTTTTCTTGATTTTTCTGGCCTTTTTAGGCTCTAGCGGGAGTACCCCATCAGCCAAATAGCTTTGGTAGGGTGTAATCCAAGTTTCTCCTGCTTCAACTAGGCAAACCTGCAACGACCTTTCCCCAACAATTGGGTACACGCTTACTATGGATGTTTTTATCGTCTCCTGAGTCAACGACCGATGATTCATTTTCACCCCTTCCAAAGTGTCGATCTGGTAGACTTCTGTCGTATTATTTGTCGTAGTTCGAGGTGTCCTCAGGGTCTCCTAAATGACGGTCCTTTGTCTGCCCCCCCTTGCCCGAACAGGCGAGCTTTGCTAGCAAGTCAGCTCGGGCATTTTGTTCTTTGGGTACATGGACTAACTCGAATACCTCATGTTAGAATGGATGGCTTTAAACTAGAGGGGGTGAATTGTTTAAAGAGGGTTTTCGAAAACTTTTAAGCCAAGAATGAAACTATCTCAAGAAACAATTGATAAGGAATCCAGTTTGCCAAAACAATAAGCAAAAAACAACAACACCAGAAAAACAATCGGTTGTTTCGCAGAAACAATCGGTTGTTTATACCAGTAAACCAAAAACAAAACTGAATTTAAAGAGATTAAGGATAGAGAGAATGCACAAAGATGTTTATACTGGTTCACTCTAAACCCAGAGCTACATCCAGTCTTCTCAGAAACCACTGAGGAATTCCACTAAGCAATCAAACCTAGATCACTTACACCACAACCAAGAAAGTGACCTTGATCCCCTCAAGACACACACTTCTCTTGGCCAACACACCAACACTAAGAATGCTGATCTTGATCCCCTGAAGAACACACAGCACTTCTCAGCGGACACACAAACAAACTTGTTCAATAGAATTCAAGGATTACACTTGTTACAGAAGAAAATCTGAAATCAATACAAGCAGAAATCCTATCTCACACTCTTTGATCAATCTCAATCTCTAAGCAATCTCAATTCTTTGAAAAAAGAAAACTTTTTTTTCTCAAAAGATTGTTGTTCTTCTTAAATCTCAAATCTGTTTTTCTGAATTTATTCAAAGATGTTTGTTATCAAATCTTAACAAACTTATTTATTGCATTTAAAGATTGGTCAAAGCATTAAAGACTGGAGCGCAAACAGTTAAAACATTTAATGCTCAGTCAAAGCTAAAACAGTTTTTCTGTTATGGTACCAAAACAAACAATCAGTTGTTTCCTCGAATCAATCGGTTGTTTTGGTTTTAACAGTTCAACCATTTTAAAAACAGTTTTCAATCTTTTCTAAACACATCTAAGTATAAAACAATCGGTTGTTTCGACAAAACAATCGGTTGTTTTTCACTTAGTTTGAAAAACACTTTTCTTTTAAAAGATTGAGAATGCTTATACTTTGGATTCAATCTAGAGTGGATTACAAAACTCAAACTACCCCAGATCCTAACTAAGACAGCTCAGCAACAGCAAGCACAGCCAAGCCTTCAACATCCTTCAAAGGGTTTGGATTCTTCAAAGCTTGAACACAACTTGGTTCAACACCTCAAACGTCTCCCTCAGAACCTGGACGTACTCCAGATATGCGGCCATCTGAGGGTCTTTAGCCTGGTATTCTCCCGTGACTTGACCTGTGACTAACAAAAAGTCACTCTTTGCCAGCAAACCTCTCGCACTCATCCCCTTGGCTAGCATCATTTCGGCAATCAGGGCCTCATACTCTGCCTGGTTGTTACTGGCTTTGAAAGCGAACTGTAGGGCCTGCTCAATTAGCAGCCCATTTGGCCCTTCCATGATGACACCAGCCCCACTACCTTGTTGGTTGGAGGAACCGTCTACAGAGAGTACTCATCTGAAACCTGCTCCTTCTTGGTGCGTGGCTGCCGAGGAGAGCTCTACCACGAAGTCAGCATAAACCTGGCCTTTAATAGGGCCTTTGGGCTCATACTGCACATCGAACTCTGATAGCTCTACTGCCTATCGCACCATCCTGCCTGTCACATTTGGCTTCTATAAGACCTTGCGAATTGGAAGGTCTGTCATTACTATTACGATGAAGCTCTGGAAGTAGTGGTGAAGCCTTCGCGCTAAGAACACTATTGTCAGGGCTGCTTTTTCTATGGCCCGGTGTCTCACCTCTGGCCCCTGTAATACTTTGCTGACAAAGTATATTGTTTTTTGTATCTGGTCTTGGTCTTGCACCAGAACCGAACTTGTTGCCTTTTTTGTTACCGCAAAGTACAGGCGAAGTGGAGTACTCAGTTGTGGCTTGCACAACACTCGTGGATTGGCTAGGTACTCCTTCAGTTTTAGGAACGCCTCTTCGCACTCCCTGTTCCATATGAACCAGTTGTTCCTCTTCAGGCATTGGAAATAGGGATGCCCCTTATCTCCTCCTGCCGATACAAATCTGGACAGAGCGGCCATGCGCCCTGTTAATTGTTGCACCTCCTTCATTGAGATCGGGCTCCTCATCGCTATAATCGCAGTGAACTTCTCAAGATTCGCCTTTATCCCACATTCAGTGAGTAGGAACCCCAAGAACTTGTCTGCTTCTACCCCGAACACGCAATTTTCTGGGTTCAGCTTTAATCTGTACTTAGCTATTGTGGTGAATAGCTCTTGTAGGTCTGCTACATGTTGCTCCTTCTGCTGGGAGGTGACCACCATATCATCCACATAGGCTTGGACATTCTACCCTATCATGGGCGCTAGCACTCTGTCCATTAGCCTTTGGTAAGTCGCCCATGCATTTTTGAGCTCAAAGGACATCACCTTATAACAATAGTAAGACAACTCTGTCATGAACGTTGTCTTGCACTCGTCCCTGGGGGGCATTCTGATCTGGTTGTAACCAGAAAAGGCATCCAGGAAGCTGAGTAATCTACAACCAGACGCACTGTCCACCAGAGTGTCAATATTGGGCAACGGGTAGGAATCCTTCGGACAAGCCTTGTTGAGGTCTGTGAAGTCAACGCACATCCTCCACTTCCCGCTAGCCTTCTTTACCAGCACCACGTTCGTCAGCCACTCAGGGTACTGGATCTCCCTGATATGATCAGCCTTGAGCAGCTTCTATGTCTCTTCTCTGACGATCTGACGCCTTTCGTCATTGAACTTTCGCCTTCTCTGGAGAACAGGTCGGACCTGGGGGTCCATAGTGAGACGATGACACAAAAAGTCAAGATCAATGTCAGGCATGTCTGAGGAAGACCATGCAAAAGCATCAAGGTGCTGAGCTATGACTTTGGTGATCTGGTCTTGTGTCTCTTGGCCTAAATATTTGCCAAGCTTGAACTTCTTCCCGCCGATCTCCCTCTCTAACACGTCTTCAGCAAGTTTGAGCCTTCTCTCCCGGGCGATCTCTGCGCGGGTGACCCCTTCTTCCCTTGGAGGCTGAGTGGTAACAGCGAACACTCCTCTCTTCGTCTTGAGGCTATTCTCGTAACACTTTTTAGCCTCTTTCTGATCAGACTTGATGGTGATCATCGTATCCTCGAGGGAAGGCAGCTTCATCTTCATGTGCCTCGTAGAGGCCACCGCTCCAATCCTGTTCAAAGCCAGTTTGCCCAAAAGTATATTATAGGCTGACGGGGTGTTAACAACGAGGTACCTGATGTTTTCAGTACGTGAAGCAATGCCATCTATGAAGGTCGTCCTCAGCTCAATGTGTCCACGAACCTCCACCTGGTCTCCAGCGAAACCATACAAGCAACCGGTATAGGGCCTCAACTGGTCTGGAGACAACTGTAATTTGTTGAAGGTTAACCAGAACATCACATCGGCCGAACTTCTCTGGTCCACGAGGACGTGATGCACCCTTCTCCCTGTCATCACTACTGAAATCACCAGCGAGTCATTGTCATGCGGAATGACATCCTGCCAGTCGGCCTTGGTGAAGACGAGGTCGACATCAGGAGTATGATCTGCCTCCTGCACCTCTACTTCCATCACCTCTCGCGCGGACGTCTTCTGCTGGGAGGCGGTGCATCCTCCTCCTGAGAACCCTCTAGAGATGGTGTTGATCTCCCCATGAATGGGCACCTCATGCCCCTGGTCCATTCATGTGGCTACTAACGCCTGATCCTCCTGCGGTTCTAGGAGGTAGTCCTTCAAGAAGCCGTTTTTCACTAACTTGTCCAACTGGTGCCCCAGTGACAAGCAGTTGTGTTTGGGGTGGCCAAATGCTTGGTGGAACTCGCACCAAGCGTTCTTGTTGGGCCCTGACTTCTTGTCAGTCTTTGGGGGCACCTTCAGTCTTGCTGTTATGTTAGGAATAGCGATCAACTCCTTGAGCTCTACACGGAAATTGTGCTTGGAGGGCGAGTCTCCCCGTGTGCGTGCTCTAGTCTGGGGTTTCTCGTAAGATTGTTGCTTTCCCGAACCTTTCTTTTTTGTCGTCACCTCGTGCTCCCTCATTGGTTGAGGTCGACCTGCTGCTTGAGGTCAGATAGGACCAACGAAACCATGTTTCTCTGTGACTCGATCTTCCACGACGATGTGCAATAGCTCGACGCTTGATCTCGCAAAAAGTCTTCGGGTAGAATCTAAGCAGCGATTCACTGAAGGGCCCTAACAACATCCCTTTGGTGAAGGCGTGCACCATCATGGCCTCATCTATGAGTTTTAGCCTTACCACCTGGACTCTAAACCTATTCAAAAACTCTCCCTGGTACTGATTGATGTCGAAGACATCGTAAGAAATTCGAGGGAGAGCCCTGTTGATAAGGTATTGTTCTCTGAACAGCGTTGCGAATTGATCAAAGGTGGTAATGTGTCCATCAGGGAGATTGACAAACCATTTCAACGTTGCACCTGCCAACGTGCTCATTAGTAGCTTACAGTACACAACATCAGATCCTCCTGTAAGCATCATCTGGGTGTGAAATGCTGTGAGGTGAGGTCCTCTACACCTGTGAAGGTGACTTTCGGGCCCAAAGACGTGGTTGGCAACACAGTGTCCATAATCGCATGAGAGAACGGCATGGGGCGTGCCCTAGGTGGTATGGGTGGGGCACGCTCATCCACCATGAGCTCCCCTGCCTGTTGTAAATTCCTGCACAATTCCTCATTGGTTTTGCGCAGCTCTTCGTTGTCTGCCTGTGACGCAGCTATCTCAACCCTAGATGTTACTACCGCATCCTGGAGGACGCTCATGGTCTCCATGAGTTGTTGCATGGTGACGTTCTCCCCTCCAGAGGGCGCAGCACCCGGGGGCGCAGCAGATCCTTGCCTCGTACTCCTCATGTTGTTGGCAAACTCTTAACACGATTGCGAGTGGGATCTTGTTTTATCGGTCCCCATGGTGGGCGCCAAATGTTCTCGCCGGTTGACTCGCTTGCCGGTTGACTCGAACCGCAGTCACTGGCCCACCTATCTCCGCCTGAGAATCGAACTTCCTTAGTTGAAGAATCTCTCACCTACGAAGACAAAGGGCGCCTTGACGGCCGTTTGCACTCCGACGCTCAAGTCAGTATTAGGGCAAAGAAACAGTAAGTGTATCAAGTAGCTTCAGTTTTAGAAACTGTGTACCTTGTTAGGGCTCTTAGCACCCTTTATATCGGTTGAAACTAGGGTTTACCTCTGTTCTATAACCCATATCTAGGGTTCTTTGGGGAATGTCCCTACGCCGCTATTACACAATCTTAGCATAATCTGGCGTATGGGACTTCCCTTAACTGGAGTGCAACGACTAACAGAATGGCCGCCTACGTACCAACTCATGCACCAACACTGCGGGGCCATCTGTTCTATGGGTGCCCTAAGTGTTCACATGTCATGCATGCAGTTTCCCTTGGAAACCCTAACCCTAACGGGCCTTAGCGCCTCCAAGGACTATTTACTCGTGTCGCGCCTACACCACCTGCATGGGTCTCTCATATCTGATGTTTTAACTGGTAACTAGTATAATTTTGGGGCCCACCTTACGTGGCCCAATCATAACCGCTCAGACCACCGACGTCCGATCTCTCCCTCTACTAGCGAGGTCCGATGTCAATCCCTAACGTCGATGTCCGAAGACTGGTCAGTACAAATAACATTATCAACTGAATTTTTAGTAGATAAAACAATATTACATAAAAAAAAAAGGTTTGTGAATAATTATTCATGAGAAAAACAACTTTTTTTTTTAAAGTGTTCACTTCAATCTTATTTTAAGCTTTAGATGTATGTTTTTAATTCTGACTAATTTTTCTAATGTAGTAAATTACTCATGATTTTCAATTTGAATAATACAAGTATAATTTTTGTTTCACAACTCATTTAACATATTTATACAATTATATGTTATTATCATATTATGAATATGCTTTATAATAACAAATTCAAATATGTAACTTAATAATTAGAATGTTTATCACAAACATTTTATGACAACTTTGCTATTATATTTAAGAAACTAAACTTCTGATCATACAAATGAGATAATATTAGTGGTATAGATCCCAATATGATAAGCACAATTCACAAGAGTTATTGTTGCAATAGGATGGAAAGAAAGAACACAAAAAGAAAATATTCCACATAAAGGAAGATCCTTATGATGTGCATTATTGTACTTTATTGTGCATATTTCTATAATAATTATTGATTGTAGACATTAACATTAATTTGAGAATTTAACATTAACTAATTTGATTGTATGAAAATTTATAAACTAATTTTTAATTTGAGATCTAACATTAACTACCAAGGTTTTAACTACTAATTACTTTATATCTTATATTAATTAGTATAAAGATTAATTTACAATATAGAGTAGTTGATACCTAATGATAGATATCAATTTAAAAATGATTTTATAATTTTTTATAAATAATAAAACTATTTTATATTAATAATCTTTTAATTTAGGCAATAAAAAATAGTTCAGCTACTAAAATACAAATGCCCCAAAGGCCCGTGATGTGCTTCGTCCTACTTCTTCTTATTTGAGAAGTTTTCTCTATATAAGAACCATTAAGCTTTCTTCATATCTGCAGCATTCCCCCACAACATTCCCCCAAATTTATAAGGTTTAGATAAATCTTAGAAATGGACTCTTACGTCACAAACGCTTCGCAAGCTTATCATTTAACAAACTAAACTTCTAATCATACAAATGAGATAGTATTAACGGTATAAATCCAAATACGATAAGCACAATTCACAAGAGTTATTGTTGTAATAGGATGGAAAGAAATGATACAAAAGAAAACATCCCACATAGAAGAAGATCCTTATGATGTGCATTATTGTACGTTATTGTGCATATTTCTATAATAATTATTTATTTATTTATTGTATGATAATGTAAGAATTATTTATAGTAAAATTTGTATGATGTGTGTTGTTGTACATTCAAATCTTATATTTCTTTCTTGTTGTGATACGAAGATAAATCATATTTTAAATATGACCATGAAATTTAAAATTAATCAATTAAATTAAATGATAGAGGGTACAATAGGAAATGAAAAGAAACAAATCATATTACTATTGAATACATTACGATAATTATATAATAACTTTTTCATTCAATCTTATTTTATTCCGTTTGAGATGTCTCTTTTATTTTGAATAATACAATTATAATTTTCATTTCACAACCCATTTGGTATATTTATACAATTATATGATATTATTATATTATGAATATGCTTTAATAAAAAAAATTCAACTATGTCGTTTAATAATTAGAATGCTTATCAGAAACATTCCATGACTACTTTCCTACAATTTTTATGATCCAACAAACTGAACTTTTGAGCACACGATGAGATAGTATTAGTATATAGATCTTATATGATAAGCTCAATCTGTAGAAACTAATGGAAGGAAATAGCAAAAGGCAAAAAGTTGAAGAAACTGATTGAACGTAATTGCACAAAATTGTAAAACTGTTGAACTGATACATTCATTTTGATTTACTTCAATAATAAATATAATAAAATTACAATTATTGGAAGCTAACTTTCATGCCCAACAGATCTCTTAACTTGATGAAAGCATCAATCTTTAATGTCTTAGTGAGAATATCTGCAATCTGATCATGTTCTTCCCAACTTGGTCTCGTAGGAAGTGATATCAAATATCAATGTGTTTACTTCTTTGAAACTAGATTCTTTGCAAGATTAATTGCAGAGACATTGTCAACATATATCTTGATTGAAACATCTAGATTAAAACAAATTTGAGTCATGATATTGCTGAGCCAAACTAATTGACAAGCATTTCTTGTTGCTGCTACATACTCAGCTTTACAAGTAGATAATGCAACAATTGACTGTTTCTTTGATGACCACAAATAAACAGTTTTTCCGATCATAAAACAATAACCACTTGAGATGTTTTTTCATTCTCACTAATTTTTATAATATAATAATTTACTCATGCTTTTTAATTTGAATAATATAAGTATATTTTTCATTTTACAATCCATTTGACATATTTATACAATTCTATGTTATTATTATATTATGAATATGTTTTAATAACAAATTTTAAATATATAATTTAATTATTATAATTCTTATCACAAATATTTCATGACAACTTTGCTATCATTTTCATCATCCAACAAATTGTACCATGAAATAGTATTAATGTTATACATCTCTATATGATATATAATAAAGTACAAGACTATTTTGATAATAGTTCATTGATTCACTAGCAAAATATGAATACTTGGATCTCAGTTCTACATGCACATTAAAAATAATAAACAAAAAAAAACCATTTTTAAAATATAAAAATTAATAATGCTTTAATAATCAAATTAATAAGAGATATATTCAAAATTTAACATTTCTCTAGAAGTAGTTCGAGTAACTACAACTAATTATTAATGATACCAAAATGATAAGAAAGGTTAAGAGCAAGAAAAAATAGAAAAAATAAAATAAACACAACAACAATTTAAAGCTCTTCATTATTAAATTCAGAAGACAAAATAATTAAACATCCATAAAGGCTTCTAGTAAATGACTTAGTGGCACACATGAACACTACAATTTTAGAAAAACAAGAAAAAGTCCTAATTACATTTATTCTAAACCCAATCTTAAGATAATAAGATTTCTTTTTGGGTTTACTTAAGCCCATATTTTTCTATTGGGCTTCAGTTCCTTCTGGTGGATAATAAGGCTCAGGCAAACAAAATTTCTCAATGGTTCCATCTTCAATTGGTGTCTTTATAGGAGAAACCTTGATTTCGTATAGCTTCGGCCACAATTTTCCAGTTACTGCAAGCAAAACATATGTTACACTTATTTAAGGTTTAAAAAATTAATAGGAGAAAAAACTAAGAACATTAACTTTTAATTATTGATGTTTATTAGAGAATTTTTAGATGAAAAGAAACTTAATAATAAAAAACATAAAAATGTATTATGTGCATTCTTTAAATTTGAAGAAGATAATATTATCATAAAAAATTAACCAATTATAATATAAAACATGTATAGGAAAACAAGAACTTATCTAAATATAAATATAAAATGTTGTGGTAAAGTATAAGACTATTAATAATTTTAATATAAAAATATATAATAAAATATTTAAACCCTTGTTACGAATAAAACTCAAGCAATTTCCACCTTTTTTTTCAAAGATAAAAATTTGTAGATCTAGTACAAGTCAAGTAAACAAAAATACATATTTAGTGACAAATAAAACATTTATTATAATTAAAAATATTTACTTTAAGGTAAGTAAAACTATTTTAGAGTTTGTGCTTAATCCGTTCTGATTTTTGTGCACTAAATATGCAGGATAAATGAATGTATTAAATCAAATAGTTAGATTTTATCCATTTTAATAACTTTTCATTTTCATGTAATAAGTTATTTTTAATATTTAATATGTATAAATGAACTTAATTTTTCTAATAGATTCTTCTGACTAATTTATTTTTATTATGTAATAATTTATCCATGAATTTTAATTTGAGTAATACAAGTATAATTTTTATTTCACAAACCCATTTGACATATTTATACAATTCTCTTTTATAATGTAATAATTTATTCATGAATTTCAATCTAAGTAATGCAAGTATAATTTTCATTTCACAATCCAACATATTTATACAATTCTATGTTATTATATTATGAATATGTTTAATAACAAATTTTAAATTTGTAATTTAATAATTAGAAGATTAGAACTTACCAAAAATACGCTTCTGCTCACCATCCCATGCTATCCCATTCAAAACATCTTTCTCCTTAAATATAAAAGATATACATATAAGTGCAATACCAATTTTAATTTAAAAAAAGAGTGAGAGTAACATTTTGTTTTCATAAAAAAGTTTTTATATTATAACAACATTATAGAAGTGCAACATATATACACTGAATAATAGGCTAATTTCTTATCCTTAATATAAAAAGAGAAGTTCTTACATTGATCTCCCCAGTTTCTACAAGTTCTTTCCTGCATATTATAGACCAAATGAAACTTTAAGCAACTAATAAATAAAGAAATTTTCTATTTCTTTATAAAAAACATTACTAATTTTATAGACTAAAAATAATTAAATACTATATTGATTAAATTAGATATTATTTTAGAAAAAAAAAATTATTGATATCTAAATTAATTTTTATTATTAATAAATAATTTCTAAATTAATATTTAATTAATTATTAAAATTTTAATTTTAACTTTAGAATATAAATAATTGGTAGTTAAAATAATTTTTATACTAAAAAATAAATTTAAATTCAATTCATCTTCAAATTTACTTATAATATGATTATTACCTTATTTATATAATATAAATTGACTTTAAATTTAATCAATGTAAACTTTTTATGAAACTCAATTATTTTTTATTTTTTAGAAAAAATTTCTGTATATTTTTTTTTAAAATTATTCATTTCTAAAATATTTATTTTATGTATAAATGCTGAAAAAAAGTAGTACCTTAAATTTCGGAGGAGAATCCATCCAAGAATACTGCCATCACTTGGAGATATTCTTACAATGCAATCAGTCTAGACAAAAAAAAATATCAATCTCAAACAAAACTAACTAAGCCATGTACACATAAAAATCTTAATCTTTGAAAAGAAATATATTTGTGTAATTAAAATATTACCGGTAAAACATTTGCCCAAACTTCACCATTTATGTATTCCAATTCATTGAGATTGTATACTTGATGACCCTTATAGTAGATAACATGTTTTGTTACAGCTACAACAATAAGACAATGTAAATACCATGAAATACAAGATAAATTAGAACTCAACATTTTTGGGTAAGAGGTTTTTGGATACACATAAATAGTGAAAGAAAAAGAATGGAAGTTCATTTGGATAGAGAAACCTTTGAATGTTTGAGGATCAATTTGATACAAGGTTGAACTGCCATCACTTCCAAAAAACACTTTTCCATCGGTTGCCAGACCCCAACCATCATTCATATCATGATTAAATGTTCCAATCTATATAAATTGTAAAAGTAAGGTGTTATAGATTTGGTTAACCATGTTAGCATTTTAAAGACCAAACATAATTAGTTGTTATAGTGACTAAATTAGAGATTATTTTAGAGACTAAATAAATTTTGGGTTTCTAAATTAGTTTCTATTATTGTTAAATGGTTTTTAAATTGGTATCTAATTAGCAATCAATATTTTTGCTACCAAATTTAGAAACTAAATAATTGGTAGTTAAAATCTTGGTAGCTAATTAGATATCAATTTAAAAACTATTTAACAATAATAAAAACTAATTTAGAAACCAATTTTTTTTTTAGTTTCTAAAATGATCTCTAATTTAGTTACTATTATAACTCAATATTTTGGTTTCTAGTTTATGATTTTATCTTGTAGTGCAAGTACTTTATATTCTACATTAATTACTATAAAGATTAACTTACAATCTAAAGTAGTTGATACCTAATATTAAATATGAATTTTGGAAATTATTTTATAAATTTTTATTAATAATAAAAACTATTTTAGATATTAATAATTTTTTAATTTATAAAATAATATCTAATTTAGCTAATATAGTAATTAATTATTTTTTATTTTTAAAATTAATTTTTATTTAATAATTTTTTTTTAATATTAAATTTGAAATCACATTTATATGACCATACAATTGATTTTATATAGCATGCATGTTTAAAAATCTTCAAATTGTAGCTGCCAAGAAGATAATTGATATCAATAGAATAAAAAACTGAAATGAAAACTGCAACAAACCCTAAACCCAATTTCTTAAGCAATGAACAAGACAAAAGATTATGAGATGAAGGTAAAGCTACAAACTTGGTTTAAATTTTCAGTGTCATGTATGAAACCATCTGTCTGCAACCAAGTTACTTGATACAACCTACATAAAGTGTATTAGAATAAATCCAAATATCAAATGTTAGAGTGAAAATACACTTAAAAAAAATTATGGAATACAAACTAATTTTAGAGACAAAACAATTAGTTGATATTTAGACTAAATTAGAGATTATTTTATAAATTAAAAAAAAAAATCTAAATTAATTTTTATTGTTAAATAATTTTTAAATTGGTATCTAATTAGCTATCAACGTTTTAACTACCAATTATTTAGATTCTAAATTTTGTAACAAAAACCTTGATAGTTAATTAATACCAATTTAGAAACCAAAAGTTTTTTTAATCTCTATAATAGTCTATAATTTAGTTATGATAACAACTAATTATTTTGAGTTTCTAAAATTGGTTTCTATTATATTTATGCTTAGTTTGTTCAATATAAGTAAGCAACATAAATCAAAAACAAAATGCAACATATTATCTTGAACACCTATTGTTTAGGAGAGTTAAACCTTCCCCAAATAAGGAATCATCCATCTTATAAATATTTTGAACCTGCTTGTGGCACAAATAATTAGAAAATGGAGTGAACATAACTTACAAATATAGAGTTATTGGAAATCCAAATGAAATAAGAATAAAAAACAAGTGTATAGAAGAGCTCAAGAAATGAGTATATTTGTACCTTCCCAGTTAGAAGAGCAACTTTACGAACAGATGACTGAACCAACAAATAATTGAAAGGTTAAATGCAATATTAATTACACTTGTAGGAACACACAAGTATTAATTATAATTAATTAGGAAAAAAACTAACCGTTTTCTCTTTTATCTTAATTTTAAGATTCACTTTAATTATTTATCTTTCAACAAAGTATACTTTAAGTTTAAAATAATTACCGTTTTCAATTTTAAAACGTGACTTTAGACCTAATTTTAACTTTTTTTAATGTATAAAATTTGTTTCATCATATTTATTTATGTGAAAACTATTAGGGTTTATTATTATTAAACTGATAAAGATGATGATTTAATGTTTAATCATTGAACCGTAATTAAATCCTTTCTTGATCTATGTATTTTTCTTTTTACATTCACATTTGAAATGTTTTATTTTATTTCATTTTTTTTTAATTTATTAGGTCATCTCTCTCATAAAAATCAATGGATGATAGTTTAATTTATTTTTTTAAATTTGAATATGCCACATCACTTTCAACCTCTTCTTTCCACTTTTATTTTAACGTAGTTTATAACACACTATACAGTTAAATTTTTACTTGATTAGTGACCAAGAGATAGTTTTAATATATATTGTTATGAATCATATTTTATATAAAAATATTATCTTAAATTTTATGCTATCTCAGTATATTTCTAATTAGATTATTATATGTTTAATCATCAACTTCTACTAATTACAACATCAATTTTAAAATTTATATTTTTGATCATTAATTATACCATCTTCCATCATAAATCTTTTTTAAAAGACTCGGACCTTCTTTCTTTAATTCAATCTAAATTTAGTTGATAACACTACCGGAAGAAAATAATTAAATATAAATTAATTTTAAAAACTAAAAATAATTAAGTGTTATAATGACTAAATTAGAAGTCATTTTAGATATGAAATAATTTATTATTTCTAAATTAGTTTTTATTATTATTAAATAATTTTTAAATTGGTATCTAATTAGCTATCAAAGTTTTAATTACCAATTATTTAGATTCTAAATTTGGTAGCAAAAACATTGATAACTAATTAGATAACAATTTAAAAACTATTTAACAATAATATAAACTAATTTAAAATTCAAAAACTTTTTTAGTCTCTAAAATTGGTTTCTATTCAATGGTTTTCTTTTAGTTTACAAATTGAAATCAATTTTTAAAATAAAAAATTAAAATGAAAACAAATTGCTAAAAAATATTGTAGTGGTTGAAAAACTCTCTTTTAAATTTTATACTTAAAAATATTTACTTAATAATTTTTTAACATATTATATTAAACATGTTTAAATCTTGATTGTAAATATTAAAAAGGACTGAACTAATTTAAGAACTAAAAATAATTAAATGAAGATAAGATAAGAATCAATTAAAAGAACAAAGAGAAAGAAAAATAGATGAATAATGTTTACCTGCCCATAAAGGCCAGTTGACTCAAATAAGGTGTCATTTCCATAGTAAAGAAGGCCCTGAAATAAAATAAAATAAAAAGTCATTTTTCTCTTTCATAAGTGACAACTCAAACAATGTCCAAATCAACATTTTTTGGCATTTCTTAATTAATAATCACCTAAACTCTCTCCTCAAACATAAAGCCAAATATTCACACAGTTACATGAAAGGGTGTCAATTAGTTCTATCCAAGAAAATTGTGAAAAAACACATTTTCTTTTCCTTTTTTAGGCACTTTCCTCCTCTTAATTTTCTTATCCTTATTTTTTCCTTATCTAAACATACAAGTTATAAAAACTAGTTTTGAAATATTTTTTTGGATAAGATTAAATAAAGTTTTCGCTTTAAAAATGCTACAAACTTAATGAAAATAATCATGAAACATACAAAATGAAAAAAAAAAAAATATTAATTAACACCACTCATTGATCTCGTCTAGGTTTGGTTTAAGAAAAATAGAAGATAAATAAAATAAAATAATATTGAATCGAAAATGGCATTGTTATTATTATCATTTATTAATTTTGATTGGACTGAGTCACCGTTACAAATTGAATTGAGTTAATTGTGACTGAAAAACACGAAGAAAATTCTTTAATTTATTTAGATATGATTACTTTTTTGAATTATCTGACTCAATAATAAATACTCCTACAAACTCCTTCTTAATTCACATTGTGTAATTTTAAATAAATAAAATCAAATGAAATGAAAACACAATATAAAAATGTTTAATTTGAAAATAAATGGATTTTTAACTATGAAGTCCGGACACTCTTTTTAAATGGCGTGTCGATCACTCGTACGACACATGTAGGACACGTATCGGTGAAGTGTTCAATTCAAAAAGTATTTGTTAGATTTATGACTATTCTATTACGGTTCTAACACAATTTTTAAAAAAAACATTAATTTTCAAAAATTTCAAACTTTATTGTATAAATTACTATTATGACCATAAAAATAAGAAACAAATCATTGTGAACTAGTCATGAAAAACATCTTTCTGCTCCAAAACATAATTTGGAACATATTTGTATACATAAATCTTTATTGTCAATTTATATAATTTATAATTATATAATATATAGATTCATGTTCCCATGTCCTACATTTTAGAGATTTTAAGTATCTTTATGTCTATGTCCGAGTCGTATCAGTGTCCTACATAGATTTTACGTATCTATGTGTCCTACATAGATTTCTAAGATAAAAAAAAGTTAAAATAGAATTCTTATTTTATCTCATTTAACAGAGAAACTTCTTCTAAGTAGAATTTACTTTTTTTTTAATATTTTGTCTTTTTCTGAGTTCTGTGCTCTTATTTTCCTCTCTCTTTACAGTATTTCAGTTTAAAAAATAGATTACTTTTTAAAACTAGTTTAGAGGGGAAAATATTAATAAAATTATACATTTTTTTTTCTTTAAGAAAAAGCTAAAAGCTGGATGAAAATACTGATCAATATATGGAACACAAAAACTTTATATTTTTGTTAACATAAACCATTCGATTAATGTTAGTATTATAATAACTACAGAAGTGATGAACACTTTGGAAAAGAAATTTGATGACCTGGGTGAAGGCTTGTGGATCGTGAGGGAAGACGTTGACGATGGTGAAATTGGCATAGGAAATTTCATGTTCCAACGCGCAGCAACTGTTCGACGAAAGGACAAAGAGAACGATGACGGAGAGAAGGAGAGAAGCAGCCATGGAAATTGTAAGAGTGAGTCTGAGTGAGAGTCAGAAACACATTTAAAGAGTTACGCAGATTAGGTGCCAATGTTATACACGTGAAGTGTGAGTTGGTATATTTATATTCATTAATTAAACTTCTTCTTTGTATTATTTAAAAAGGGCTATATATAAAAATTTAGAATGCTGGTATAATTATAATAATATTTTTTTAAATAAAAATTAAATATTTATAATTATATATATTAATTTTACAGAAATTTACAAGTGTTTCTTCTATATAATTATAAAATTAAATAATTAATTTTTATGTATACAAATTTTTATCACTGTAATATAAATTTAGTAATATTTTTAATTAATTTTATTATAAAATCAATTCACCCCTTGTTGTGTTTTTATCCATTCATATTTTACATGATTATGGTATTTTTTTTTAAGTGTGTAATAATGATACTTGAAACGATATCAATGATAGCTGAAACGATATCATTGTTTTAATAATTATTGGATAATTAACGATTCACATTTTCTATATAACTATATTATAACTTTTAATACTATTATTTTAATACTTTTTCATATTATTTAATCTTAAACTCACTATTTATTATATATATTTATTTTTAAATTTATCAAATTAAAAATTATATAGAAGTGTAAGAGTTTTCAAAGTAACATTTTCTTTGTAATAATTATATTAACACATTCAATGATACCAATAGTAAGAGAGTGAAAGAAAAGCTTAAAATGTAACAAGTATTAGATTTAGTTTTGAGCATTTCAATTGTTAACTTTTTAAAATAAAAAAATAATAAAAATAAATTTTACTTGTGTGATTTATCACTAATTTTATTTGATGAGTTATTTCTTTCATAACTATAATGTAAAATGTGTGCTAAATTCTCTTTATTTAAAGAGAAAGTCATCGAGTTATCAATAGTTCTAACACAAATAATCAAAAGAAGAAAAAAAATAAAAATCAACTTCTTGTAATTGAAATAACCATGTAAAAGGTTATGATGATGATGCATGTCCAGAAGCAGGATTTATTGCATTCAACGCTCCCACTGTTCCATCTTTTTCGTTTTCTTTTTCATGCATCTCTCTCTCTCTTCCTTTGTCTCGTTCTTTTAGGCATGTGTTTTTGCATTATCACATGCATCTATGTTACGTCTCTTCTGCGGCAAATATTTACAACACAATAATCATGGAAATAAATTTTATCAAGAAAAAAAAATAATCATACACAAATTTTGACAATAAATAGAAATGTTTGTGATTTAAATCTCCAGTTTCCGAGGTGATAATCTTTTTTACTTCTACATATATATATAACGTGACTTTTGTATATATTTTCAATGTAATATATATATATATATATTCACGTACATAATATAGTCACATCAGATTTAAGTTATTTAAATAAATTTTTTAACATGAAAAAATTATATATAAAAATAATAATTTAATTAGCAATTCATAACACTTATCTAACCTAAGACTAAGATTAAAAATCAAACTCAAATAATAAGTTCATTAGATTAGAGTTCAAGTTGCACATCTACATATGTCACGATGAAAGAATTTTTCACTTAGTTTGTCACTACTTGATGTCTTAATTTATGTGACTTAGATTATCAATGGAGCAAGTGATCTTTATTACAATATAAGTGTCACATAGAAGAATCTTCTTTTAGGTAGAGCAGAAATTTCTTTTCTTGAGCCAAAGTATGGTGGAGAGCTGACTTATAATTCTATTTGCTTGAACGAGAAAATAAGACCAAAAACAAGGTTGATTATGGAATTCCTATTCTGAAAACACTAGTTACTTACAAAACTCCCATTTTAGAATCATCCAAAACTATCAAAGATAATTTCGATATTTCAAAGAAAGTATAGGTGCAAGAAGAAAAATGTAGGGGTGCAGGAAGAAACACCCCAGAAAATTATGGGTGCCCTACACAAATAAAGAGAACGTAAAATTGGGGACCCATGTACCCTATGTGAATTGAAGTGTTTCTTCTTTCACTCCAGTAAATTTCTCCTTGCACCCCTTTTTTTTAAAAAAAAAAATTGACTTCCAAATTACTTTTTCCAGAATACTTTTAGAATATATTTTTTTTAACATATTTTTTGAATTCTAGAATTATCATTTTAGAAGTTAAAAAAATATGTTCTAAAAAAGATATTCTGAAATGATTTTTTTATCTTTTGAATTTTCTATTCTAAAAATATATTTTACTTCTATAACACTCTCTATTATGAAATTATCCAAAATTGTTCAAAATAATTTAGATATTTTGAAGAAAGAAACACCCCGTAAATTGCAAAGAAAAGATGGGAGCAAACTGGCCAATTGCATCACATGCATGGTAAAAGTAAAAAAAGGGTCATCGTGAATGCAATTAATACGTGAAGGAACAAAACAAACCATAAAAGCCGGGGACCCCTTTTTTTGCTCTCTCTTTTATTATGTGGACACTCCAATTGCAATTGCGTACAATTTCATGAGCCAAAATCAAGCAAATAAGGGTTAAAAAAATACACATAAAGATAACAGAAAAACGTATGAATGGTGGAAGAAAAGAAAGAGCCCACCTGTGAATGAGCAAGCTTCAAACGTGTATTAATAGAAGCATTGAGCGGAAAAGCCAATGGCCCCAAATGACCCTATTTACCAATTCTCTCACGTAAATTAATATTAGCACGTCAATGCATGGTTAAACAAAAACGACTATTTACAGTTATATTTCTGCTACAGTATAATAGTTATTTTTTTGAAAAAAATTATTTAATATTGTCGCGAAATAAATAATTTAAATATTCCTAATTTCATAAAATATAATTATAAAATAATTTTATATTAAATTTAAATAATATTATTAATTTATAATAATTTTTTATAATAATAATTAATTCAATATTTACACATACTACTAATTTTTTTTGTCATTTTCATAACCAAACAAAAACACAAATGCAACAACATCCAACATAATATAATAATCAATTATGTTTCATTTATAACATTGATGATCAATTATATCTTCAAAATCAATGAATAATCGATTATGTTTAATTTATAACATAATACATATTTTTTTTTATCAGCAAAGAATGAAATTAATTTAAAAGGAATACAAAGGGGTATTCCAACCCTTTTACACGAAACACCCTCAAGGGAGGGGAGAACGACCTGTTTGCTATAAAATGCTACAAAAAACTAGCATTAAAAAACATCCTACCTCTATAACGCTAAACACACTAAAACAAACACAACAACAACACCATCGAGCATCCCCACAAACCACAGGACCTCCTTCATCCTTACACTCTATAAAGCCTTAAACACATGAATGAACCTGAAAACTACAGAAAAAAGAGTTTAGTAGCATTTTGCTCATTCACCTCCACAATCCCCTGTTTCTGCTATTCCGCTGTTAGTAACTCATGACTTGGCAGCACACAATTGGATATAGTCCACCGCAAGTTGCGAGACATAGCACTACTTGTCAAGTTTCTTCCAAACGAGCACCGAAAAAAAATGGAACCCCACTAGAGGCTGTAGAAATCAGCGTTTTGAGCAGTCCCTACCAGCCATTCCCTTGATTCAGCTATTCCACTATTGGTATTACAGCACTCTGTAGCACACAAATGTTCCCGAACGCGAATTCCGGGATTGGCGACACACTAGCATCAACCACTGGAAAACCTGCACAAATCAAACAAGACAGCCCCAAACACACAATATGTGCCTTTGCAGCAGCACCACCAACTAAGAAATAGAGGTCCACCCCTTTGCCAGAGTTTACACCCCCCAAAAAAGATAGAAATTGGTTTACAATACTTCCACCTTAGACAAAGCATGTCCCCGTACAAACTTACATTCACCAAACATACAAGTGCAAAGAAAAAACGCAGCCCCTCCCCTACGGAGACCGTTGTAATGTGAAAGGTGCTCTACTTTTCCAGGCCCATGTCAAAGAGACATTTAACACAAAGAATCGCTTCCTCTCTGTTGCATGATACAGTCTTTCCCACTAAAAGACCGAACCTGGACCTTACTTCTAGATGATTAAGCCTGCCGAAAGGGTTTGCCCACATCACACTCCTACCACACCCCTACCAATCCCACAAAACATACATTGCCAAGGCAACAAGGTCACAACAGATAAAGTTTTTCTTGTGATAAAAAAAAAGCACCATGATTCCTTTGCTTCTGCAGAAACGCCACAGTGCCTGACCCAGGGGGGAACCATGTCCACTTTCATGGATAAACTCCCAAAACACGTCTACTCTCATAGACAGAACAAAGATCACCTTATACCTGCTAATAACCAACCTCACAACCTTATTGCACCATACCTGATCCGGCTCGAACTCCAATCGATCAGCGAACCAAGAGAAGGCACTGGTTTGGATACAAAAGCTAGTTAGAGAAGGCGTACGAAAAATCTGATGTTTTATGCTTTAACCATAACCATGACTGCAGCTGAGCGTTCTAGAAAATCTCATCAAAATCAGGCACCCCTTGTCTGAAGACCACTATGTTCCTATGCTCCCAAATACAGCTAACGATAGCCGCCCAAAAACCTAACCAAACCTGGTTTTGTTTGCTGGAAAGATGTATTAGAGGAAAATTCATAAGGTGGTTCATGAGATCCTTATTTTGGACACCTAGAGTACCAATCCACCTATAACACCAGGACCATACTTGTTGTGCAAAACCGCATTCTAAAAAAAGGTGTTGAGAGGATTCCTCCAACAGATTGCAAAGAACACAACAGGTTGAGGTCATAGGCACACCTCTACTCAACAAATTAACTCTATTAGGAATTCTATCAATGAGGATTCTCCAAGCTGTAGTCAGAACTATGGGCATGGCTTTAGCTTGCCATAGAAGACTAAACACACTTTCCTTTGCAGCTGAGCATTGGTGATTAGCCAACATAGAATATGCTGACTTTACGTACCCTTCTGGTCCCCATTCCATACAAGTTGATCAAAGGAATCCTTACACAAAACACCCGTACTTAGTCTGGATAACATGTCTGCCTCCATATCCATCTCCCATTGAAACATGTCCCTCCTCCAATTCAGATTCCACCGCCAGTTATTCTCTTCCCATACTCCTACCTCCCCCACCCTTTTACCTTGGTCAAGTGACAAGGAAAATAGTCTAGGATACACCGATCTAAGACAATCATTCCCAAGCCACAGATCCTCCCACAATCTCACTATGGCTCCATTTCCTACTTTCCACCCAATTACCTTTTGGAATCAACCATCTTCCACACCTTCACCGCAGATTTTAGTGAGATCCTTCCACCACCAAGATTGGTATTTTGACCTAAGCTGTATATTTTCTGCTACATTGCCATATTTAGATGAGATAATCTCTTTCCATTTGCCTCCTTCACTACTCATGAGCCTCCATCTCCATTTTGCCAGGAGGGCCACATTAAAGTTCTTCATTTCCTTCACCTCCAAACCTCCTAACTCTAGAGGCTTACACACATTATCCCAGCTAACCCAAGAAATCGACTTGCTCTGTTTTCCCCAAGCCCATAAGAACTTCCTCTGAATACTACTGATTTTATTGTACCCTGCTACGGGAGCTTTGAATATCGAGAGGTAAAACAAAGGAAAGGCAGTGAACACCGATTTCAACAAACAGATTCGTCCTGCCATTGATAGAAATCTCCCTTTCCAAGAGCTAAGTTTAACTTCGACCTTTTTAACTACCGGATCCCAAAACTGTATCTTCCTCGGATTACCACCCACCTCAACCCCCAGATATTCGAAAGGAAGCTTCATCATTTTGCAATTCAGAGTTTTAGCATATGTGCTCAAAGCAAAGCCATCCACCTTAATACCGGACAATTTAGACTTGTGAAAATCAACTTTCAAGCCCGATACAATCTCATAGCAACGAAGGATAACCTTAATTGCAAAAATGTTATCAAAGTTATCCTCACACATAAAAAATGTGTCATCAGCAAACTGTAGCAAACAACACTCGACATTGTTTCTTCCCACCTTCAGACCCCTAAGAACATTCGTTCTCAACGCTTGTCTGACCAAACCTGCTAACCCTTCAGCAACCACTAAGAAAAGGAATGGGGCCACTGGATCACCCTGTCTCAACCCCCTGGAAGGTTTGAATTCCTCCGTAGGGCTCCCATTCACCAACACAGATACTGACAATGAAACCAAACACCCTTTAACCCACGAGATCCACTTGTCATTGAAGCCTAGCCTGTGAAGCATATCAAACAAAAAACTCCACCTCACTGAGTCGTATGCCTTTTCAAAATCCACCTTGAAGCACACCCCGCTTTTCCCATTTCTCTTTACATCCTCGAGGACCTCATTAGCCATGACAACGTTGTCCAATAATCCTCTACCACAAATAAAGGCTTACTAGCATTCATCAATGATTAAAGGCATTATAATCTTCACACGGCTTGACAAAACTTTAGTAATAATCTTGTAGATTACTCCTACAAGAAAAATGGGTCTGAATTGATCGAGCGAAGACGGATCTCTTACTTTGGGAATGAGCGCAATGAAGGAAGCATTACAACCCTTCGGAAGAGAACCAGTGATATGAAAAAGTTGCACTACAGCCATAATATCTGCCTTAAGCACTTCCCAACAACTCTTAATAAAATTGAAATTGAAACCATCCGGGCCCGGGCTTTTTGATCCTCCACATTCCCTTACAGCAGTTTTCACTTCTTCCTCGGTGAAGCTGACAATCATTTTTCTGCTTACCTCCAAAGGCAACGACCTGAATTCCACCGAACCCAAATGTACACCAAAATCATGCATAGCCATGAATCTCTTCTCAAAGAGTAGCTTTGCTTCCCTCCTTACAACTTCCGGTTCCTCACACCATTGCGAGTTAACCTCAACTCCTTTGACCTTATTTCTTAGCCTTCTCCAACGAATCGCAAAATGGAAGAATTTGGAGTTAAAGTCCCCATGTTTAAGCCAATTCACTCTAGCTTTTTGCCTGTAGATGGATTCTAACTTTCTATTGACCAACCCCAATTGACTGAGCAGATCTATTCTTCTCAACCTCCCCTCGTCCTCTAAAGCATCAATGTCATCCTCCCCGTCTAATTTCTCAATTTCCATCTCAATGCGCCTTTTATGAGATTCCACACAACCAAACACACTTTTGTTCCACTCCTTAAGATCAGCCTTTAAGAGTTTCAGCTTTTCTTTAAGAACGGAAATGCGATTACCTTCCACCTGATAAGATTCCCATTTATCCTTTATCATTTCAGTAAACCCCGGTTCCTTCAGCTATACATCCAGGGTTCCAAAAGGTTTGGACCCCCAATCTTTGGCGCAAGATTTTAGGACTAGAGCACAGTGATCCGAGACGACTCTCTGTTGCACATATTGTTTGGATGCCGGCCAAAAATGAAGCCACTCTTCAGAGACCAGAAATCTATCTAGTCTGCTCTTTGCTGCTCCGTTCACTTTGAACCAAGTAAACTTCTTCCCTACACCAGGAATGTCCATCCAACCATTTGTCTCAATAAACTTATTGAACCCTGCAATCTCCTTCTTTTGGCTTGAATGACCTCTGATCCCTTTCCTCTCCTCGGGCCTCCTTACAGCATTGAAATCACTGCATAAACACCAAGCCAAATTCTGATAGGATTGCTTGAATGACGTTAAAGCTTCCCACAAAATAATTTTATCCTGTAAGTTACACGCTGCATAAACATTTACCACCACACAATGACATTTTGCTTCAAGGTGATAGCCCACTATAGCAATAAAGTCAACCCCAACAGCGTGACTTCCGTACTCGAATGCTTCCTTATTCCACATTGTTAGCATACTTCCTGCCCCGTTAATCCCTTCATGATGGACCCAACCAATGTTACAACTTCTCCACAAAGGAAAGCATCTGGCATCTGAGAAAGAAGAAGTTTTCATTTCTTGCAAACATAGAAAATCAGCACCCTCCTTAGACACAAGGTGACTCAAATACCTTGCTTTTGTCCCCCCCTCCCAACCCTCTAATATTGAGGCTGATTATAATCATGGTAACTCCTTCCCACTTCCCACCCGAGATGCCTCTTTATCATCCTTATCCCTTTCCTCTAGTCGATCCAGCTCTCCAACCAGATTCCCCTCACCCCCTGGGCACTCCAGTCCGAGATTGCGTTCCAATTCCCAAATTCGAACTGATTCCGCATCCTTGACTTCCAGCTTCAACCGATCATTGCAAAGGCAAATGTCTATACTCGACTCCGCCAAGGCATAGTGGCTAAGCCTAGACGAAGAATTTTCCCCATGCTGGAATGTTCCGACTCCCCCGTTCGACCTCCCTTTCGTTTGAGCAGTTTGTGTACCCAGCCCTCGCATAGACCTAAGTCTACGGAATTCCAGTGACGACTTGCGGCCCACTTCTCCATTAGAAACAACATCGTGTTCCGCAATTGATTCTACATCGTTGGTCGTCTTGCACCACTTAACACTTCCGTTTGATTGTGGATCCGAGCTCCCCGTAGATGAGCTCTCTCTCTCACTGCTACGGTGAACTGCATGGCATGGATTAACATCAGAATTGCTCACCTGCGTTTGCAACACGACACGGTGCTCCCCATCTTCCTTTGTACAAAGATGAAATGACGCAGCCATGGTAACGAGCCCTTCCTCCTCACAACGCATAACCGTTTTTTCCCCTTTGCTACTTGACGTTGGGCCCCTTGAAATTCCTTCTTTACTAACCATACCTCTCATTGTAGATTGGGCCTCACCTTGCTTAGGCCCAATAGCTAAGAGATTGCATCCATGGGCCCCTTCAACTAGGTTGGTCAGTGAATCCTGAAGTATCTTACATGCTTCGTTGACTTGGCTAACTGCAGCTAAAGCTGCTCCTTCTTCAGACCCTCCCTTCACACGTTTTGCCATTTTAAGGAAAGAAAACCCACCTTTAGACTGACACCCAGTATCGTTCACAACCTTATTCTCTAAAAATTTCCGATTAGCCGGTATCGAGGTTTGGGTCAGCCTCACCACCTCGGAATCCTCATCCCGCCGCAGACCGACGCCTCCGTACTCATCCCCTTCATCGGACGACCTTCTAGAATGGTACGTTTCCTCCACCACAGTATCTGACGACGAGATACTATCGGAAGATGCATAGTGATCATCGTGACATGAGCATTCCCCTCTTTCTCTACTTGATATCTCCTCGATAATGACAATGTTACAAACCTTCCCATTAATCCTGAACTCCTTCACCATATCCACTTTGCAAGCTTTACGTAACCTAACCTGCAAACGAGCGAACTCCAGATTCTCCCACAGTCTAGTAGACTCATCTATCTTTACCAGAGATGCTACTTCTCCAACCACCTTCGTAAAACACTGTTTGTTCCACAAGGTTAAAGGGATTTCATAACACCTCACCCAGACTATTTTATGCTCTGCTACATGATATTCGGACCAGGGTTCAATATCATCAAAAAGGGAGACGAACCATTCATTATTAAGCTTAATGATATCCTCCATTCTATCACCTTCTTTGGGTGTTAAAAGCACTATATTATCACCCATAAATCTAAGCTTGATTATGCTCATACCCCCCTTAACAAACTCTTCATTCAAGGTATCAAAGGACATGTTAGGGGACATCCATCCAACTGCACTCGAAACCAGCCACGGCGGTGCATTAGGCCTTGTTTCAAAAGCGGGTCCAGTCCATATACTTTTTGAATGCTTACGCGCAATCTCAGCATAGGATTGTTTAGGTTTTTAGGTCTCATCCTTCCGGACTGTTCTGTAACCCCGCCAGACCTCCTTCTCCTTTATCTTACCTTTAGTGCTCCTAGCTCGAGAGATACCATGTCCAGATGAACTTGGTTTTCCTTTCTGAACTTCAACCTCTGCTCTCCTATATTTTGGGAAGTTAACGTGTAGTTTCAAGTTGCTAATATAAATCTGGTCCAGTTTCTTTTCCAGTTTAGCCTCATCTGGGACTGGGTAGAATCTCACAAAGCCATATCTTCTTCCCCACCTATTCAGCCGCCTGGAAATAAACACCTCTTTCACTCTGGCCCATTTTCTGAAAATCCTAAACATGTCGTACTGTCCATGGCTGTCAGGGAAGTTCGAGAAAAAGAAGGTTGTTGAGCTCCCTTCCCCAGAGTTATTCACCGATGATGTTATCTTGAGGTCTGCCTCTCTTCTCCAGACTTCTTCCCTCTTCCCCCTCCACATTGCCTCCTTACCTCTCCCACGATCTCTTGTTGTCCCCATCTTTATTTTTTTGCTCGTTGATAACCTAAACCCTAAACATAATACATAATCGATTATGAATAATCGATTATTTCTAACACATTACATAATTATTATGTCTTTAAAATAAATGAATAATCGATTATGTTTCATTTATAACATTATTTATCATTCATGAATAATCGATTATGAATTGAGAGCAATGAAATAAAATGATTTGTGTTCACAACACTTTACTCGAGTTTCTTTACGATTGATTGAGAGGAGAAAAAAATACCCACTCACTAATTTTTTCGCCTTCATACTTGCACTTAGATACACTAATCAAAACATGTATCATCTGTCTAGTTCCATGCTCCTAAACAATACATTGCAAAGAAACAAACACAATTTTAAGTGCCAACTAGGTGAAACAGCATTTCATATACAACAGTTTATTCCTGCACCTCCATGACTTCTTCGGGCACCTCCATAAACTTTTAAAATATCAAAATTGTCCTTCAGTAAAAAGATAAAAATTAAAGTTGTTTCACATTGTCCGCGAGTGAAAAAGAAGGTGCATGGTGTGGTGGAGGTGCAGAGTGAAAGAGAAGGTGTTTGGTGTGGTGGTGGTGGTGCATGCTCCTTGAGGTGTTGTTTGAGCTAGTGGTCGGCGGTGGTAACGTGCTGGTGCAGGCGGCAGTGTTTCTCATTCTACTAAGTCGTTAGATCACCGAATTACACAATCCGATTCTTTACGCATAAAACAAGAGTGTTCTGGATTAGATAATCCGTACTGGATCTGGAACGTAGCAAAATCACACTTCCAGATTGTGTAATCCGATACTAAATGAACTATGGATTACGCAATCCGAAAGTCAATTTTGAACTTGATATATGCCTTATGGATTACAAAATCCAGAACTCATGTTGAAATTTGAATTTGGCTTACGGATTACACAATCCGAAAGTCATTTTGAAACTTCAAATATGACTTATGGAGTACACAATGCAGAACTTGTTTCACTGTCAAAATTTGACTTACGGATTCCATAATCGGGAATACATTTGTTGTTAAAATGTACCGAAATACATAATCCGGTGCCTATTTTTGTGAAGGAGCACAAACGCACAAACCACAAACGCTTTCTAATATGCACAAAACTAGTAAAATTAAACTTACTAACCTATGAATGAAAATGGCACTGGAGAATGAGAGGTTTAGAAAGGATGAGAATTTTGAGAGAAGGAGTGGAGAGAAGAAGTAAGCTTGGAAGGAGGTGGGAGGGGTGTCTGTGGCGTGGAGAGTGAAAGCTGGAGAGTAAAAGAGGCACAGTGAAACACAACTGGAATTAGGTTAAAATAACTTTTTTTTATTTATTTTACTAAAGGGCATAATAATAATTGCGCTTTTAGTATAGGGTGGCAGAAGAAGTCATAGAGGTGTAGGAAGAAGCTGTCTTCATATACTAGTGCACTCCCATCTTTTCAAAATAGCGCACAAAAAAATGGTATGAAATGTGTAATGAGTGAGACGTGAGAGAGTATTTGGTATGAAATATGAGAGTGAAAAACAAAACCGTGTGAATCATGAATGAAGGGATGGGTTACAAGAGAAAATCGTTTTTTCTCTTTCCATTTTTAGTTTTTAATTTATTATATATTATTATCTTATTATTTTCTTTTAAAGAAACAAAATTGGGTTGGGTCTAACATTTTTTTTTCTCTTTTCTTTTAAAAAAAACTAAAATACAAATAAAAATTAAAAAAATTATACTTTAAAATTTTATCATAAATAATAAAAAAATAAACAATTTTAAATATTCATATTTTTTCTGAATTTTAATGTTTTTTACCGGTATGGGCGAGGTCAGGTCCACTTGACCGAGACCAAGGGAACCTGGCCGAGACCTCAAAAGACTTGGCCGAGAGACCGAGACCTTAGAAGGCTTGGCTGAGACAATCAAGACCACTGGAATATGGCCGATGGCCGACCCATGTCATGATGATTTGGCCGACGGCCGACCCCCATTACAGTTAACGCTCAAAGCATTATCAGTGAAGTTAATCTATCATTAGGAATTAGATAATGCGACCCTAAGCGGTATATATCTCGATAAACGGGCCCAACAAGGTAGGCCCATTAGAATAATATAAATAGCACGCATCCCAAGGAGTAAGGTATGTCATTTATTACTGTTCACCTGCCTGAGAGCTGACCACCCGCTTTACTGACTTGAGCGTCGGAGTGCCTTCACAGGTACCCCCACCATCCGATGATTTGTCCGAAGACCGAGTGCCGAGTACCGAAGGATAAGCAGGAGGACGAGAAGAATCACAGTTCATCACCTAGTCATCTGCCCGACCGAAGGAAGGAGAAGAAGACTTCAATAGTTCTCTAGGTCCCATCTCCTTAGCAGGAACAATTGGCGCCCACCGTGGGGCCGAGGGAAACTAGCTGAAGGAAAAAAGTAGATGGTCTCAACCAGAAGCATGGAGAGAATGACCGAAGCCGACCAGACGATGCTGTTTCTGTCTCTCCAGAGAGAGATGGCCAAGATGAGAAGGAAGACAGAGGAGGCTGCTCAGAAAAACGAGCAAGAGCTGCAAGTTCTCCGTAGGGAGAACGAAGAGATGAAGAAGAAGCTGGGGGAGGGAGGACCCTTCGTCATACCGACGAATGTTGTCGGCAGGTCATACACCTCTCCCCCCGACCCGGATGTGGCCGAGGGGACGAGAGGCCGACCCCCTCCCCGGGAAACCGAGATGGGAAACGAGTCGTGCCTGATGAGGTCCACCCGGACGACCCTGACGGTCGACCTGAACCGCCGACACCCCTTTACCAACACCATCATCGAAGTCCCACTGCCTGGAAGTGGAAGGGTTTCAACCGAGACCGGTATGACAGGTCGACCGACCCGGACGAGCATATGCACGCCTACACCACCCATATGAGTCTCTACACCTCGGACGACGCCGTCCTGTGCCGAGTGTTCCCCACATCCTTGAAGGGTGCAGCCCTTAGTTGGTTCACCAAGCTCTCACCCGATTCCATCGATAGCTTCGCCACGCTCGTCGCAAAGTTTGAAACTCAGTTCGCGACCAGCCGGCCGCACCATCTGACCTCCATCGCTCTGGTAGGCATCCGCTAGGAGAAGGGAGAGTCGCTGATAACCTTTGTGGATAGGTTCAACAAAGTGGCAATGAGCATCCAGAATCTGAGCCCGGGCGTGGCCATGCACCACATGCTGACGGCCCTGCGCCGAGGACCCTTTGCCGACAACCTGTGCATGCATCCGATCGACAGTTTGGACGAGCTGAGGAAGAGAGCTGCCAAATACATGCAACTGGAAGAGCTAAGAGAATTTCGCAACCAGGCCCGTGCCGAGGCCGGCGGAGAGAGGAAGGAAGAAAAGGACCGCCAAGGGCGACCGATGCAAAAAAATGACCGACGACGGGAGAATCGAGATCGGCCAATTCGATTCTCAAGATACACACCCCTGACAACCCAGAGGGGGAGGATTCTGGATGAGACCAACCTCGCCGGGCGGATCCACCCAGGCGGACGAGGTCACCCCAACGCGGCTGAAATGATCGAGACAACAGAGGCGATCGACAACCCGCGAGGGACAACCCCCCAAGGGAGGCCGATAGGAGAGGTAATCGAGAGGTTATCAACACTATAGCCGGCGGCTTCGCCGGGGAAGGAAACACGAACAACGCTCGGAAGAAACACCTCCGGGCGGTACATCAGGTGAACGCGGTGGCATTCTGGCCGAGGATGCCACCCATCACTTTCACGGACGAGGACTTCAAAGGCGTAGACTACCGCCAGCAAGACAACTCGATGGTGATAGCGGTCGACATAGACCGATTCACCATACGAAAGACCCTTGTGGACCAAGGAAGCTCGGTAGATATCCTTTACTGGAAAACTTTCAAGGCCATGAGGATGGCCGAGGCCGAGATGATGCCATACGACGACCACGTGGTGGGATTCTCAGGCGAGAGGGTGGGCACCAAGGGTTACATCGACTTGTACACCACCTTCGGAGAGGGGAAGAGCACCAGGACCATCAAAATCCGATACCTGGTCATCAACGCCAACACCTCTTATAACATCCTCCTCGGCCGACCCTCCATCAACCAGCTGATGGCCATAGTATCAACCCCTCACCTCGCGATGAAATTTCCTTCAAGATCAGGGGACATTCTCACAGTTCATGTAGACCAGAAAGAAGCACGAGAGTGCTACGCTGAAAGCCTCCGGGTGGAGCCCCTAAGGGTCGGCACCTCTCCCCTCAGAGTGAGGAAGTCCTCTCGAAAAGAACGCTCCCCCAGGAAGGACCGACCGAGGGAGATAGAGCCAACCGTGGCATTGGTGGACCTCGATCCTAGGGCGACCGAGGACAGACTAGTGGCAAGAGAAGAATTGAGGAAAGTCCCCCTCCTCGACGAAGAACACAGCACAATTGTAGGAACAGCCTTGGCAGCGGCCGAGGCCGAGATCATGCATGCCGCGCTGAAAAAGAATATCGACATGTTTGCATGAACGCCGGCCAACATGCCGGGGATGAGCCCAGATGTCATCACCCATCGATTGTCAATATTCAAGGAAGCCCGTCCGATCTCCCAAAAGAAGAGGGACTTGGGCAACAAAAAGCGACTCGCAGCGAAGGAGGAGGCCGGCAAGCTCCTGTCGGCTGGATTCATAAGGGAGGCCCGATACACGACATGGCTAGCCAACGTTGTCATGGTCACCAAGCTGAACGGTAACTGGAGGATGTGCGTCGACTACCGAAACATCAACAGCGCATGTCCGAAGGACACCTACCCCCTCCCGAACATTGACCGACTGGTGGATGGGACGGCCGACCATAAAATTATGAGCTTCCTGGACGCTTACTCTGGCTATAACCAGATAAGCATGCACCCGAGGGACAAGGAGAAAACGGCCTTCATGACAGCCGACGCCAACTACTACTACGAGGTCATGTCGTTCGGCCTCAAGAAAGCAGGGGCGACCTACCAGCGCCTCATGGACAAAGTCTTCAAAGACCTCATCGGCCGGGCGGTAGAAGTGTATGTGGACGACATAGTCGTAAAGTCCGACTCGTTCGATCAACACCTGAAAGACCTGGATGAGGTTTTCAGGGCTTTAAGAGGAGTCAACATGAAGCTTAACCCCGAAAAATGTACTTTCGGGATCGAGGGAGAGAAGTTCCTGGGCTTCATGCTCACCCACCAGGGGATAGAGGCCAACCCCGACAAATGTCAGGTCATACTCAACATGCGAAGTTCGAACAGTATCAAGGAGGTACAGCAGCTCCTGGGGCGGCTGACCGCCCTCTCCCGGTTCGTCCCCCGTCTGGTCGAGAGGACAAGGCCGATTGTCCAGTTGCTCCGAAAAGGTAAAAAATTCGTCTGGGACGACCAAAGTGAAGAAATCTTCAAACAATTCAAGGAGTTCCTCACATCCCCGACCGTCATCCAGAAGCCGAGGCCCGACCATAACTGTAAGAACCGACTACCCTATTTTTAAAATTTTGTCTAAACCGGACCTTGCAGGGAGGATGATAGGATGGTCAGTCGAACCCTCCGAGTTCGACATACGCTACGAACCGAGGGGCGCCATCAAGTCTCAATGCTTGGCCGACTTCTCGGTTGAGCTGCACCGCTACCCACCCTCCCGGGCGGGTGGACTCTCTCTGTGGACGGCTCCTCAAATAAAACAGCCTGTGGAGCGGGAGTCGTCCTGGAGGGGCCGGGCGACCTCTTCTTGGAACAAGCCCTCCAGTTCGGATTCCAGGCGACCAACAACCAGGCCAAGTACGAGGCCTTGCTGGCCGGGCTGAACCTAGCCTACGACATGGCGGCGTGCGAGGTTACATGCAAAAGCGACTCCAAGGTGATGGTCGGCCAGGTCAATGGAGATTTCGAGGTTAAAAAGCCTTTGCTGCAGCGATACTACCACGCGGCCAAAAACAGTATCGCCCGCTTCAGCAAAGCACCCCTGCAACACATACCGAGAGAGGACAACAAAAGGGCCGACATCCTGTCCAAGCTCTCGATCGCCAAAAAGAAGAGCCATCAGAGGTCAGTCATACAAATATGGCTGAGACACCCAAGCGTGACGGAGGCCGAGGCCGAGTGCCTGGCTATAGAGGAGGAAGAGGCCGAGGCCGACAACTGGATGACACTCGTAATCCAGTACCTAACGGACGGCACATCCAAGGCCGGCCAAGAAAGGGCGATGAAACAACAATGCGCCCGATACACCATGATCAACGAAGATCTGTATCGGAGAGGTTACTCGACCCCCTGCTAAAATGCATCACCAACACACAAGTCGAATACATTATGGCCGAGATCCATGAGGGGGTCTGCGGGAACCACGCCGGGGCGAGGACGATAGTCGCCAAGGTTTTGAGGGCCGGCTACTACTGGCCGACCGTACAAGGCGACTGCGCCGAATACGTGAAGAAATGCGCCAAGTGTCAAGAGTTTGGTCCCCTCCACCACACCAGGCTGGAAGAACTGCACAACATCATCTCCCCATGGCCGTTCGCCATTTGGGGGATGGACATCATCGGCCCCTTCTCCCCGGGGAAAGGGCAGACCAAGTTCCTATTGGTGGGAGTCGACTACTTCACCAAATGGATCGAGGCCGAACCCCTTGCCTCGATCTCGGAAAAAAACGCACAGAACTTCGTGTGGAAGAGCATTGTCTGCCGATTCGGCGTCCCGCACACAATAATAATTGACAATGGCCGACAGTTCATTGACCGAGGCCTACAATCCTTCTATGACGACCTGGGCATCAAGTCCATCACGGCTTCGGTGGAACACCCGCAAACCAATGGGCAGGCCGAGGCCACCAACAAGGTCATACTTAACGAGCTAAGGAAGCGGCTAGGCAAAGCAAAGGACCGATGGACCGAGGAGCTGATCGAGGTACTATGGGCGTACAGGTGCACCCCCCAAACTACCACGCAAGAAACACCCTACAGCCTGACATACGGAACCGAGGCCATGATCCCGGTTGAGGTGGCCGAGCCCACCATACGACGGCAAATGTTCGATCTCACCCTAAACGAGGAAAGCCTACCGGTCAACCTCGACCTGGTTTTTTTTTTTTTTTTATCAGCAAAGAATTAATTTAAATTAAGGGGATACAAGAGGGGTATCCCAACCCTTTACAAAACCTAAACCCTATTTTCTACGCACGCTCAGAGATCACCACTTCATTTCTAAGACGACAATGATGCACAACTTCGGCGATCCCCGACTACACACGCACGGAAACCGCCTCTTCATCGACCGGCGATCATGTTGGTCACGGTGATGATGCATACCTTCGGCGACCACCGACTATGCACGCATGGAGGCCGCCGCTTTATTGACTGGCGATCATATTGGCCTTCCACGTGTCCTCATCCACATCGCCCCTCACTTCCAATGACCTTTTGTTCTTCAAGGACGACGATGATGCACAACTTCGGCGACCACCGACTATGTACGCACAGAGATCGCCGCTTTATCGACTGGCGATCATATTGGCCTTCCACGTGTCCTCATCCACATCGCCCCTCACTTCCAATGACCTTCTATTCTTCAAGGACGGCGATGATGCACAACTTCGGCGACCACTGACTACGTACGAACGGAGATCACCGCTTCATCGAAACTTCGGCGACAACCAACTACGTACACACAAGGATCGCCGCTTTATCGACTGGCGATCATATTGGCCTTCCACGTGTCCTCATCCACATCGCCCCTCACTTCCAATCAACCTCGACCTGGTAAGTGAGCTTCGTGACAAAAGCAGGATTCGGGAAGCCGCCTGCAAAGCCCGGGCGTCCAGACGATACAACACCAAAGTCCGGCCGAGAGGTTTCCAGAAGGGCGATCTCGTCTGGAGGATGGGCAGCAACGCAAGAAAAAGTGAAGGGAAGTTCTCATCCAACTGGGAGGGGCCTTTCCGAGTCCAGGAAGTCGCACAAGGAGGAGCTAATCATCTAAAATGGCTTTCAGGAAAAATTGTACCGAGGACGTGGAATGCCACGCACCTCAAGTTCTATTACAGCTAAAGCCAATAAAATCACGCACTCTTTCCTCACCCAACCAGGAAGGTTTTAACGAGGCGTTTTCATCAAAATGTTGGAAAGATTCTGCCACCACCTCTCGGAAACATTCTGCCAAACAAGTAATGGCCGACCGCCCACTTGCTCGATTAACATCGCAAGTGTCGGCCAACCGCTCACCAAACTTGCTCGATTGACATCGCAAGTATTAGCCGACCGCCCACTTGCTCGATTAACATCGTAAGTGCCGGCCAATCACCCGCCATACTCGCTCGATTAACATCACCAAACTTGCTCGATTTAACAATCGCAAATTAAGGCCGAACGTCCGAATTATATTTATCGCAATTAACGGCCGATCGCCCATATCTCACTTGCTCGAATTTAACGCTCGCAGATAATGGTCGATCGCCCATATTTCGCTTGCTCGAATTTAACGTTCGCAATTAAATGGCCGATCGCCTATATTTAGCTTGCTCGAATTTAACGTTCGCAATTAAATGGCCGATCGCCCATATCTCACTAGCTCGAATTTAAACGTTCGCAATTAAATGGTTGATCGCCCATATCTCATTTGCTCGAATTTAACGTTCGCAATTAAATGGCCGATCGCCCATATTTAGTTTGCTCGAATTTAACGCTCGTAGATAATGGTCGATCGCCCATATTTTACTTGCTCAAAATTAAACGTTCGCAATTAAATGGCCGATCGCCCATATCTCACTTGCTCGAATTTAAACGTTCGCAATTAAATGGCCGATCGCCCATATCTCACTTGCTCAAATTTAACATTCACAATTAAATTGCCGATCGCCCATATTTAGCTTGCTCGAATTTAACGTTCGTAGATAATGGCCGATCGCCCGTAATTTACTTGCTCGAATTTAAACGTTCGCAATTAAATGGCCGATCGCCCACATTTAGCTTGCTCGAATTTAACGCTCGCAGTTAATGGCCGATCGCCCATATTTTACTTGCTCGAATTTAAACGTTCGCAATTAAATGGTCGATCACCCATATCTCACTTGCTCGAATTTAAACGCTCGTAGATAATGGCCGATCGCCCGTATTTTACTTGCTCGAATTTAACGCTCGCAGTTAATGGCCGATCTCCCATATTTTACTTGCTCGAATCTAACGTTCGCAGTTAATGGCCGATCGCCCACGTTTTACTCGCTCGAATCTAACGTTCGCAGTTATGGCCGACTGCCCGAATCAATGGGAGACTGATTGTTTAACTTGTAAAATTTTATGCCAAACTAATAAAAGGAAAGCTGGACGATATATTAATAAACATAAAGACTGGGCGATACATCAAAAAACTAGATAAGAAGGCCACGCCCCGGCCTCGGAGGATGCCAAAAGAAGGAAAAAGCCACAACCCGGCCAAAGGTATAAGCCTAATCCTGCACTTCAACACACTCACCCTCCTCGGCCTCGGCCTCCTTACCCTGAACCTCGGCCTCCCCTCCTTCGGTCCCGGCCGGTTCAGTCCCCTGAGCAGTCAAGGCCGCCACCTCGGCACTCGGCATTATCCGACCCTGATAGACCTCACAGTCAAGGTCGAACTCCCCAGTAGCTGACGACCCTCTATATAGTACGTGCGCTTGACGCACGGCTCGTTCAAAACACTGCTTCAATAACTCCTCGGCCTCGTCATAATTCTCGTCGAGTTCAGCTTCGACTTGGGCCTTGGCAGTTTGAAGGGCAAGCACCTCAGCGACCGACTCAGCGAGCTTCTCGTCGGCCCACTTCTTCAGCTGGGCGATCTCAGCGGCCGCCCTCCTCTTCTCAGCCTCAAGCTGCCGCCTCGCCTCGACGGCTTCATTTTGGGCCAACTCCCTCTCGGCCGACTCCTTGGCAATCTTGGTAGTTAGGTCAACATTAGCGGCCAAAGACTGCTTCAAGGACTGGGTGGCCTCCGAGAGCTGATGCTCCAAATGAGACACGGTCTCCGCGTGTCGGTCCTGCCCCTGAAGACCGTGTTATACGAGGACAACCGAGAGGCACATGAGCTCGAGGCCGCCCCTGAGGAGGTCCGTAGGGGAAACATCTCGAAGCGACTCCCGAGACTCGTCGGGGAGCGCCACACGAACTCTTCGTGTGAATTGATGGCCGCGCCCCAAGAGATCGAAGGGAGTCGGCGCAGATCTCGCCACGACATCGGATGAACCCGGGCGGGAGCGGGGAGAGGGCTGCGCCACCTCGGCCACCTCTCGACGAGGAGGAGGAGGCGTCGGCATCGAGCCGGGCGACCGGGTGGTAGTGGCAATATTGCTACCCTCCCGCGGCCGTTTCTTGGACTTCTGGGAAGGACCGGCCTGCTCCCTGGACTTGACCGCCACCTCGTCGGCTGAAGGCATCACCTCCAAGTTGCGGCGACCCTTGCGCTCGGCCGCTTTCTGTCGGTGCTTATCAAGCACGCCAATAGCACTTGGTCGCTCGTTCACCATGGTCTCTGCAACAGAAAACACAAGTTAGAAAAGGCGAAGCAAAGAAGACGACGACCGACCGACCGACTAAACGCAAAGTAAAAACCCATACCCCAAACGGCCGTCCAACGCCCAGGCTTAGCGTAAGCCCCGATCAACGTCCGACATGGAAGCCTCCTCGGGAGGGCGTCAAAGAGCGAGAGAATTTCCAGCTCATCGGCACCCTCTGTCGGCCTCGGCCATTATTTGAAGCCACAAGGCTTGCGAGTCCAGTAGAGGGGGAACCTCGATCCACCGGACTTGTCAAAAAAAAATGGCCGTCGCCTCCGGCCGAATGATGACTTTAACAAATAGCTCCTTAAACCTTTTGTAAGAGCCGGCAAAGAGGTCGAACAACACACTACCCGTCCGCCCAACCAACGAGTGCCACGAGGCCTTCTTAGCGGGGTGAGAGGCATAATAACAAAGAAAGCAAGAGGGAGAAGGATGGAGGCGCATCACGTCACACAACAAGCGAAAGGCCTGAAGGGACGCCCAGGTGTTCGGATGAACCTGGGTGGGCGCCACGTTGAGCGCCCGAAAAACGCCCATCGTGAACGTGTCAAAAGGCAAAGACACGTGGAGGTCAGAAAAAAAGCAAGTATACATATAAAAGAAAGGGGGACCGTCGCCCCATGCACACTCTCTCGGTTGGCCCACAAGGCACAACGTCGAAATAACTAGAGCGACCGCCCGGCTTTAATGCTGGGTTCTTGACGAAGAACTTGGCCACGCACTCCGCAGTGCTATAGCTGGAGGACTTCTCAATCACGTTGGAATCCACCCAGCTAAAGTCCATAAGAGGTATGGCCGAGGGAGGAGAGTCCGACCGGTCGCACGCAACCGCCGGGTCATCCTCCCTCACAACTTCTACCGGGGACGACCCCTCGGCCAACCCAACCGACTGGGAGCCGGTGGTAGAAGAACAAGAAGAAGAAGAAGAGGAAGAAGATGAAGAGGACGACCGTCCGATAGGGGAAATCGGACGACTAACAGGACACATAGGATGGGCGGAAGGAGAAGATGTTCGATCGAACGAAGATGATGTAGGCCGAGACCGGCTCGACATAACTAACCTTTTTTCTAGGAAAGGGAGTGTGGACGAGAGTTCACTCGGCTATCAGAGCTAAGGGCGAGAGGTCACTCGGCTACCAGTTCGCTCAAATAGGAAACACAAGGGTGCGACACTGTGGTGGACCACTACTTATAGGGCCCATGGGCCTCGGAATTCGAAACGTCAAATTAATCCCAACCGTTGGATCTCTTAAATCTAACGGTCCACAAATTCCCCCGCCCAAAAAACCCCTCATCAATGCACATCACATCGCGCCGTCTGAAGTCATGTCACGCCGCCCAGTTAAGTCACACCTCGAGAAATGAAACGACTGCACGCCCAAGGGAGGCAGACCGACTCCCATTATTAAAGACTCATCGGACATATCTGACACATCTGCCCTTGAGCCTGGGGGGCAAGTGTACCGGTATGGGCAAGGCCGGGTCCACTTGACCGAGACCAAGGGAACCTGGCCGAGACCTCATAAGACTTGGCCGAGAGGCCGAGACCTTAGAAGGCTTGGCCGAGACAATCAAGACCACTGGAATATGGCCGATGGCCGACCCATGTCATGATGATTTGGCCAACGGCCGACCCCCATTACAGTTAACGCTCAAAGCAATATCAGTGAAGTTAATCTATCATTAGGAATTAGGTAATGCGACCCTAAGCGGTATACACCTCGATAAACGGGCCCAACAAGGTAGGCCCATTAGAATAATATAAATAGCACGCATCCCAAGGAGTAAGGTATGTCATTTATTACTGTTCACCTACCTGAGAGCTGACCACCCGCTTTACTGACTTGAGCGTCAGAGTGCCTTCGCAGGTACCCCCACCATCCGGTGATTTGCCCGAAGATCGAGTGCTGAGTACCGAAGGATAAGTAGGAGGACGAGAAGAATCACAGTTCATCACCCAGTCATTTGCCCGACCGAAGGAAGGAGAAGAAGACTTCAACAGTTCTCTAGGTCCCATCTCCCTAACAGGAACAGTTTTTATTTATTATTATTTTTTATTTTAAAATTTTATTATTGTTTATTTGATTTTATTTTCTTTAAAAAAAATTATTTTACTCAAAATTAAGTGGTGACAATGATTATACCATTTAATCTCTAATGATGATTCTATTTATTTATTATTTATAATTATGTGATTTAATCTCTAACACTTTTACTTATTTATTTGTTTATAATTATATAATTTAATCACATTTTTCTCTTTATTCACTATTTATATTTTTTTTATATTTATGTTATTTAATTTATTTTTACTTACACATTAATCTATTTATTAATTTGTAATCGTGTTTATTCATTTATATTTATCTTGTTTACTCTGTCCTGTCGTTGTCCTCTTTATTCATTTATATTTTTGTTTTTTTATTTATTTGTGATATACTTATTCATATTTGATTATTTATTTAAAGTTCTTGCTTTGATTCTTATTTTATTTTGTATTATTTTAAACAATTTTTTTATAATACAAAGAAATACATATAAAGTAATTCTAAATATAAAGTAAAAGTAAATATTTTTTTATTTAATAAACTTTTACTATTGTTTTTATACCCTTTTTTTTATCTATTTGAATGGTGTACATAGATTATTAGTTAAGACAAATATAACATCTTCATAGTTACCATATTTTGTGATACTTGATAATGTCAAAAAAGTATGTTAGTTGAGAAAGAGTCATAAAATTCGTTACATTGGATTTAAATCATGCTAATGCATAGAGTTTTTATGTTTATGAAGTCACAATTTGATACATTGGGGGATGAAAGATAGGAATTAAACCCTAAACCCTAAACCCTAAACCCTAAACCCTGAGGTCTAAGGAAATATTTACCAAATGAGTGAATATATAGATAATTCATAATAGTGTCTTAGACTAGGATACTCATAGGTAGAACTTGATACTATCTGACACAAGCTCAACATCGTTAAGATAAGATAGTGAATATATATATCTCTTTTGTAAACTGATAAATGACCAATATTCTCAAGCAAAGTAATTATGATTGTACTAATGTTTTTAAAGAGAAATACTCAATTATCTAATCACTTCCCAAATTATCAAAAGTGAAATATGGATCCACATGTTTGATAAAGTGACATTGAGTCTTATAGTTGTTGGTCAAATCCTAGGCTCTCATTGTACATATTGTATGTTAAGTTTATTATAATTGATATTTAAGATTTACAAAGACCTTACTCTTTTTTGTGTTTTTCTTTCATATGTACTTGCAGTACGAGTAGAAGCAAAATTTGTTCAATAAAATTTGTTTAAGAAAATTTTGAAAGATCTTTTCCAAAAATGCTGACTCATGAAAAACTTGGTTTTAATATCTTTAGGGTATATAAAATATACATAGATAGTCATTTATTCTAATGTAAAATTCTTATTATTGTATAAGTTATATATTTTTATAATAATTATGAATAATTGTAAGGATGCAAAGTGTTGACATACATTTATTTGAAGTCATGTTATCACTATGTTCTATTTAAGAAAATCTTATTAAAAAATATACTCTCATTTTCTAATTAAATAACAAGTATTTATATAATAGTGTGGAATATTACATGAGTGATACAAATTGACACTTAAACAACAACTCTTGGTTTGAGCAAAGAAGATTTCAAATAAACTCTATTTCATAAATACACCACTCAAGAGTTGAAGACATTCAAATGACATATCATATTTGCTTAAGCGAGAGTTGTGTTATTCAAGTGACATATTCACAACTCAAGTGACATTGCTTTATTTCCTCTTATATACATAATTTGAAATTAAATTATCCTTAATTGGTTGATCTAATTTTAATACTTATTTACTTAATTGATGTAAGTTCGTTTAATAATGTTGGTGTGAAATTATAGAGTGTGATTGATGAATAATGTATGAAATTGATATCGTGTTGTGTAATTAATTAAGATATTCAATGATATTTTAATTTCTACTAATACATTGAATCACATAAACAAACAATTTCGGTGATGAAAGTTGATGAAAATTTCTTACATAAAGTCAAAGGTGAAGAATTAACGATACTCGATTATATATAAGAAACTATCTTATAGGAAGTTATTATTGTTATTATAAAACTATCTATTATAATAGGTGTTAACCTCTAATTAAGAACCGAGCCAAGGTTATCTTAGCGTAGAAGTGATTTAAACGAGATAAAATATAAAAAAAAAATTATTGCTTAAGTTAAAACACTTATAAATGAAAAAACTTAAATATTCAAACTTCATTTCATAAAACCTAAAACACGTTTTCTTTCCCTTATGTCTAACCTTGAGTTCATCATGGTGAAGTTAGTAAAGAAGAGAACAATAATTACCAATTAGATTTTTGTTTAAAGTTGACTTTTACCCTTTACATGTCTAGCTTATGCTATTAGACAATTGATGTACCTTATAACAGTTAAAATCAAAATCTTTGATTATGACTCAACTCGCTTAATTGTGCAACTTGCAATCTCCCTAAATAATTGTGCAACTTGCAATCTCCCTAAATAATTGCTTTAATGGGAATTGAATTCATGACATTGAATTTGATACCAATTGTTGGATTGAATATTTACCACTAGATCAAAAATTAGTCACGACGCAACTCTTTTTACTTAATAACATAACAAAATAACATAACAACTTAAGCACGATAACTCATCAACCTATATCATAAGACAACTAATGTATACTGCAACATAGTTTTATGTGCAAAAATTATTTATCATTCATGATATGTTAGGAATCTATCATAGAAACAATGTAAAAACTATATTTAGATTGCTACTAATTTCAAATACATATTCTTGTAAATCAATGGAAATATTTTGAGAATAATTGAACAAATTATATATAATTTCACTCTTTCATCTTTACCATAATATTCTAAACAAGTATAGATGTGTAGATGTAAAAAGAAATGGTCCCTTTTCGTGTTTCTCTTCTTCTATATTCTTATCTATTGATGTTTGTTTCTCTTTTGTTTTTTTCCGTTTCTGTTTTATAAAAAAATTCATTTACACACACAATAAAAAGAAGTAATGCAGATAAGTCAATAATTACTAATAAAAAATCTTATTTTATTAAATATCGAAATGGTATAACAAAACGAGGAGTGTACACGAAAACAAACAAAATTTACTAAATAAAACGAAGTGTCTTTCTAAATTTACATGTACCTTTAAAGACAATTTTAGGCTGTTTGATGTTTTCCTACCAAATTCTAAACTTTGGATTGTAGCAATATATCATTAAAATAATTATCTTGTCAACATTATTTATTAAATATTGATCACTATTTATTAGTTTCTATATTTCCTAAACCAAAATGATGCGTTCCTTGTAGGCACAACTGTTGTTTCTATAATCTTTATCGCCAAACAAAGTGACGTGGCACTGGTTGCTTCATGAACAAGTCAAGATTGAGTTACTTACTAAGAGATTAATAAAGTTTAGTACAAGGTAATATTCAAATAATATATGGAGATTATGAAGATGAGTGTGAAGTTAATATCCATTTCTCTCTTAACAAAGGTAAGATAATTTAATATGCTAAAGCAATTAAAAAGAAACCATTAAAAAACCAATCAATACTCAATTGACCTCCGAAGGATTGAGATACCGATGGATAGATAAATTTCTAAAATAAAATTTACATGCAAATAATTCATAAATAATATATTTTCCACGTCTAAATTGTTTCCGTTTCTCTACAAAATTTAAAAATCTGTATATAAAAATGTATTCTCTAGTTCACCAATCAACATCTCAATTTCCATCTTTTACATCTTTCATGAACCAGATGGAATATTTATTCCACAAGAAACCATATCTCACGCAATAACATCTCATCGCAGCTATTTTAATTGCAATATATTAAAGATACAGTCGTATGTTGGAAATGTAATGTCGAGAGTGTGACATCACTAAATGTAAATTCCAATTAATTACATGAAGCATTTTGTTGTTCGCATAGGATGGGAAAAACCACTCCAAGGTCAAGAAAATAAAGAACATGAAAGAGGGTACATGATAATGTCAAATTAACATGGAATGACTCCACCAAAACAATAACTTATGCATACTATAAATTATCATAGTAAACATCACAACAAGGTAAATGGGTATTTGAATTTGTCACACGGTAAGACAATACATATATCAGGTAAATCACATCATAATTTCAACAACCAAACAATGTAAAGTGATAGACACATGAAGCTATTTTCTCCCATCCAACAGTCTCCATACCGGAACAGGATTTAAGTGAGCTCGCTGCATACTGATGGTCAAAGCCTACAATATAGTACAACACTGATTGGTTTTCTTGGCTTGTTTGTAGAACATCTGTTTCAAACGCCAACGTCAGATTTTGAGTCCGTAAAACTAACTAGAGTAACAAATAATGCATTCATGATTAACACAAAGTTATCTTCCAACCAAACAACCAAACATTAGTGCATTAAAAGCATAAACAAATCACATTCCATATAAAGGAAACAACCACAAAGCTAACATATTCATATTAAGTCTAAAAAACACCACCTTTGCATCAACTAAGATTCTGAGATTAAATTAATCGATATCTTAATATTCAAAGGAAGAAAATGGTCATTTTTCTCTCTTTCAGAAACCAATGTGACATCTCAAATCTTTAGGCACCAAAATGGAGTTTAATTCAATAATTAAACATCAAATAAATAACCAAAAAGAAGGGATTGAAATAATTACAAGCATAAATAATCCCAGCCTTATAAGTTTACTACTTTAAAGAGTATATATAGTCTTTGCAAGAAATGATTGAAACAAAGGCAAAAAAGGAAAAAACAATTAAAGAACCTCTTGTATTTCAATTTTGCGCTAGAGCCAAAAAAAATGAGAAAAAAATACATCATCTAAAATAGACGACAAAAGATCAAGTGAAGAAATAAAATCTCATCTAGCTATTGTGCTAACTTAGGGTCTGGATGAACATCTTCATAAGTGCTTTTCAAGAGAGAAAAAAAGACAAAAATAAAAAATGAAATAAGTTTCTCAATTAAATAAAATTAGTTTATTCATAAATTAAGATGCACAAACTCTTCGGTATTAGCTTTCCCAAAATCTAACTTTTTTTTAACTTTTGCATGAGCTAAATTTTAGTTTATGAAGAACCTTATTTTATTTTTCTTATTTACTTGTCCAACCAGCACTTACGAAAAATTTATCCTAGCAGAACCTTAGTTACAATAAAAAGATATTGATTATAAAATAAATAAAAAAATATACCCTCACCAAGAGCCTATTCTTCCTTCTAATACACACTACCAGAAACCCTAAACCCACAATTTTATTATACTAAAATAATACAATTAAAAAAACAAAAAAGGGATAATTTCATAAGACTGGTTTCAAAAGGAATGTGTGGTGAAATTAAAGTATTTGATAGTGTGAAAGAATCATGTTCACTTCAAAATCATTGAATGTTTGTAGTAGTTGCTTTTGTGTGAAGAGGTTATACAATTATTTTTTGGTAGAGGTTGTACAGTTAGCCATTTGTATTTTTATCAAATAATGAATTTTTTTATATAAACGATAAAATAGCCTAATTAAAAATAACACCTAAAACAATTAAATAAAACCTATCCCCTCTATATAATGGTAAAAACACGCTACTCAAATCATCACTAGGCAGGCGTGACAACAGTGTTTTAAGATGAAAATGCACATCCTAAGAAATATTTAGAACACCATAACCTTGTCAATAATCATATTAGCAGTAAATGTCAGTTTTCAACAAAAAAATGCAGTGGGCTGGACATGTCAACCCACTAACTCAATAGGCATGTCCTGCATAACTCAATAGGTTTTCTAATTATCCATAGATGAATAAAATTGCTAGTAGCTAGAATATGACTAAATATTTACATTCACTATTTCATACACTATTAGTACATCTTTTGTTGATGGTTGATAATTGTTACATGAAAAATTTATCAATTCATGGGTGAGTTCAATGATAAAGTTGTACTGTAATCAATTATTTTGTATTATTACTTTAATTTTCTTTGTACAGTATATACTTTTATTTACTTGCAATAAATATAAAATCCTTAATTTTTAAATTTTTCCTTTGACTGTTTTAACATCATTTTAGTTGCAGTAAGCCCTCCTAAAGATTTGGATTTGGGATGAAAAAGTTGTCAATGACCTTGTTGAAGTTTTTTTATAATTGTTTTTTCAAAAACCCATGCCAGCATGATGTTATGTGGGATGGCCCAGGCAAAGTAGTCCGCAAGTCTTATATGTGGATCGGCCCATTTTTTGGCAGGCCAAAACAAACTAGGTTGACCTGCATTCTCACCCCCACGATAGCACTTTCATACATAGACTCAAAACCAAAAGCGCAGATGTGTTCAGTTCAGTGTATTGTATAAAACAAAGTCCCAAATTGACATGTTATCTATCACACATGATCCATGTTAATGCACTTTGTAAGATCACCCAATGAAAAAGCATATGTAAAAGTTTTGAAGCAATTAAAGAGATTAATCACAAAGCTACACAGTACATTCATCATGCACGCATGCTCAATGATGACCATAAACACATAGACCAGATAAAAAAAAAAATGTATGCCTGACTGTATGTAGCATTGCTGTACTAGTCCCAAATGCAAAGTTGTATAAAAGGAGTTGTTTAGATGTACCTGGGATGCGGCACTCAGATCAGAACTCTTCTCAACTAAACTGTCCAGCTTCTCCCCTCTAGCCAGCACACTATCAATAGTCTTATGCTGTTCATAAACAGAAAGAAATCATATGGTGAAAGAAACCCTCACACCAGAAAACCAGAGTCTAATCAAGCCTATTGGGTAGGACCCCCCCTCAACCCACACCTAGAATGCCCAATTCACAACTACCCATTTATTGTAACATAACCAAGTAAATGCACATAATTAGAAACAGCAACAGATCTTGAAGAAATAAACTAATAGCAACTAAATTATTGATGACCCACAGACAGACATAATGCAAAATCGAGGGTATCACAAAACAATGCCAGGAAGGGACAAATTCACATTACTTCGTTGCATTTGGGTTCATTAAAACGATGCTTAACTCGCATGCTGCTGGTATTGTAATCTAAAGCTAAATGTATTTGGGAACCAATGCCAAATTCTCAAACGAATTTCTAACAAAAATTACAAACATATAGCTATCATGTTTAAAATTGAACAACCTCATGACAAAAGATGCAGGGAATCCGCATACTGTTTTGCAAATATAAAACAATGTGTGCTTACAAGAATGATTTTTGTTTCATCTAACTCTCTCTGGATTTTCAACAACTTGTCAGCCTCTGCAGGATCCTGATGATTTTGACAGGAACAGATAAAAGGGGGTTTGAGGCATAAGTAATTATGTATAAAGGTTAGCTAAATGCAACCATCTATTACACTGAATAAAAAATTAAACAAAAAAGAACAACTCCTTTAGCTGCAGGTAATAAAATATATAGGAGGAATTTACATGCCTGGAATTTTTGCAGAGCTTCATTCAAATAGGGCCATGGTTGAGTACTGTCTTCCTGTACAGTTCTCCAAGATTCACCAAAAGCTTTTTGATATTCATCTATCACCTGCATCAGTTACAGTCAGCTCTTCCTGGCGAATCTCCACAAATTAAATAAATAAAACACAAAATCCCTTACACAATTATAACATCCTCAGCATAGTTATCATGTCTCATCCTAACAAAGGAAGCAGCAACAATCCGTAAATACAACATAACACTGAACCCACACACGGTGCTCTGACTCTCACCTGGTTTAGAAGAGAAAAGGCACTTCGAATCGGGTAATGATCATCCATAAATCCCAACGCACAAAGACCATTTCTGTTGTAGGTGTGCACCTTATACTCTGCAATAAAAATAAAATAAAAGAAACACGATTTCAATCATTTACAATTCGGCAGAAAATAAAAATCAACCCTAAAGAAAATCAAAGAAAACACCGCAGATCACAGAACACGGTTATATTCTATAAAAGAATTACGATTTCTATTATTCTCAAGGGGAGCAAAGAGGGCAAATGATGTTAGACCGAATCAGGATCAACGAAAACGACAGCGCAATAACCGAAACGCGGTGTCGGTAAACAACAAGGTTGGAAAAGAAAGAAACCCTAAGAAACGGAATCTAAGGGAGAAGAACCTTCGTGTTGTACGGATTGGCGTTGGCCTTGAGGGGTGCGTTTGGCGACGGTACGACCGACAAAGATGATGAATTCCTTGACGCTGTGGCGTTGGAAGTAGCCGAAGTGGCTAACGTCGGAAGCGTTCACGAGAATCACGGGATCGGAACCTTCGCCTGTGCATTTAAGCACCAACAACGCTGTGATCTTCATCGTTTTCTCTCTCTCGCTCTAGATTTTCTCTCTCTCTCCCTCTGTAAAAAACTCTGTAAACAGTACAAAGAGAACCAAAGAGAACAGATTGGAAACAGAAAAAATGGGTCTCTATTGCACAAAATATTGACATGTGTATTCGCATAACTTTATTTATATATAAGAATAATCTATACCTTTCTATTTAATAATATTTGAAGAGAATATATTATTTGATATTTTTTTTCTTTATTTACCATCATCTTTTACTGGAATAATTTTATCTTTTAAAAAATAAAAAATACTGTATTTATTAATAATAAAATAAAGAATTAAATATTTAAGATAATTAAATAATATATAATTATACTTTTGTTAAATTATTTTATTTTATTTTTAATTAATTATTTATATAAATAATAAAGTTATATATTTTTTTATTTTGTTAGTACCAATAATAATCGTTTGTTTGCAAGAATTATTTTGTTAATTTTCATGATTATGATTTTCAGTGTATCTAAATAGGAAAATATAAGGAAATAAGAAATAATATAACTAAAATTGCAGCAAAATTAAGAATGTGAGTAAAATAAGGAGTAATAAAATTAGATATATTTTAATTTAATTAAAGATTATTTAGTTGATTTGGTAAGGAAGCTTCAAAACCAATCTATTTGAAAACTGAGTGATTCAATTGAGAATGGTGGAAACATGGGCCTAGTATCATCGTCCTTAAGGTTGTAAATTCAAACCATGCTTTTTGGTAGTGGAGAATTCGCATTTTGAAAGTTGCATTGGAATTTATAAGATAATATTTTGAGACAATTCAAATTATAAAAGTTGGATGTGACTTCATTCTCTACAATACAAGTAACAACAGTGGAGCATAACATTCCACTTACTTTGCTTCCACCTTCCCCCTTACAAAGCACCTTTTCTTTTCTTTTCTTTTCTTCTCTTATCATTTTTCATCCACTTAAGCAACCGCAACCTAACAACATTTATAGAAGCTCAAATACATGGCACCTTCATATTAAGTTTCTTATGACAATATGATACACAATATTCCAGATTCAGGTGAAACGGGTGATGCAGGTTTGACTATAACTTGTTTCTATTTTAGAAGAAAAAAATTATATTTATTTCTGTATTTATGTTTGATGAATATAAAATTTATATTTCATTCTAATTCTTATTTTTTATTAAGAAAGTAATATCTGATTCTATATTACTGGTAATTATTAAAACACCATTATTTAATATCCTCACCTCACAAGTTGCAAATATCATATAACCAACAAAGATAACACAACGCAGCAATCACATCAAAGAGAGAAGACTCCATGCTCTGGAAATTTTCAAATCACACCATTTTCCTACCAAATCTTATGTATTAACTTCAGGACAAACTTGAATTTGTTTATCATGATAAAACTAACTCATACAAATCCAATTAACCACACACGAGTATGTCCGATTCGTTGCTTTGCCAATACCAATATTCGAATATGTATTCCATTCTGTAAACTCCAAAGTATGAAGCTAAACAAAATAGCATAAAAAAATATTTATACCTACTACTATCTGGTGGCCTACACAAGAGCTATATATATATTTTATTTCCAGAAAGTCTGAAAACCATATAATAATAGTCCCGTAATATTTGAAAAAACTCTCTCTAATTTTCCTAATAGAATAAATAAGAAAAAAAATTGACATATTCCCTCAGATAAATTGTTCTCTAAAAAAGACGATGGAAACGAATGAGTAACAAGCACGAAGCACGAAAGCGCAATTGAATGAGAAATTCTAAACCACGACTCATCTATGCGCAGTGACTAGGGTTTCAATAAAACGCAAGCCATCAAATTTTGGAGCGAACTTCTCCATTAAAGTAGATTTCTGCGACGAAGTGTTCTCTCGGATTCTACTCTCATCCTGCAAAAAATAAAACCCGCCAAACTCAGAAAATTAACCTTATTCACAAAATAATAATTTTTCTTCTATTTTGGGCATTGAAAATGGCGAAACGTTTTCGGAACCTGATGGGAAGAGGAGGAAAGGGAGACGGCGGTGGCGGATGCGGCGGCGGCGGCCAGGAGGCCTGATTTCTTCATGCAGACTGTTAGGTATGGAAGGGGAAGAATGAAGATGAAAATTTAGGGAAAATGTGATCGGAGAAAGAGAAAAAAAATGGAGTTTTGGTCTCTCAGGGAGAGGGTTTGACGGCATTACATACGTGTATATATATATATATATATATATATATATATATATATATATATATGGAAAGTCTCGGAGGTGGTTGTGGTGGTAATCAATCATACTCAATTATTGAAAACTAATAAAATAGTGCAATTAATAAATAAATGAGAACTAAATTATGTAATAACTGGATAATAAAATATAACATACACCTAAAATATTATAAACCTTTATATACAATATTAAAATAGGGCAGATTTTTTTCCTCTGAACTTACGTATTTGCCCTTCTTCTTCCTCCATATTGTGTCTCTTCCGTATTCCTTTGGTTACAAGTGTTCATTTGGAAAACTCGGGTTTCACATTTGCTTTTGTCTTGTACGCTATTTTACCTTTGTTATGGCTGTTTGTTTGTTCTAATCGCTTTTTAATATTTTTAAACCTTTACTTAATTGATGATTAAAAAATAAAATAATTGAAGTTTTATGCTCGCTAAAAGGTGATTTGTGTTGTTTAACTAATATTTGTCTTATGCTTATTATTTACGTCACTCTTTTAAGAGATATGCATCTTTAATTTTTATACACAAAGAATTTTACATTGTTAAATAGTTGAAAAGTATGTATTAGGGGTGAGAATAGAAATTTTTTATTCAATTATATTAAAGTTTAAAATTTTTGGATGGGTTGGAATTGGATTATTAGATTTATTATAACATGCGAAAAAGAAATTTCTGCGTTTTTCTGCGTAAAATTGGGGGGTGATATATTAATACGGTAAAAACAGTAAAAATATACACTTCACACTTTAATAAAAAAAAAACTAATTAAAAATATTATTATAATCAATGTTAAATATATGAAGAAACTTTTTTCGATAAAATTAGTATCTTTTTCTTATCATAACATGAACGGGTATTTATTGTTACAGGTTCTACCTACAAAAGCAGCCACTTTGATTTAATATCAATCGGTTTCCAAGTGGCATATACATTATATAATAAATAAATTATGTAATTTATTTTTAGGGTTTAGGATTTAATTGTAAAATTTATTTTTATATATTTCATGTCTTTATATTTAAAATAATAAATGATTTATTTATGCTATAACTGGGATGGTTATGCTTGATATCAAGTTAAAAATATTACAACTTAAAAGGTTGCAACAAAAACATTTATAGAGTTATATATATATATATATATATATATATATATATATATATATATATATATATAAACACTTTTTAAGTGATTTTGGTTTAGGGAGAATTTATTACTAACACTGCTCATTCTCCTAAAAAATTCTCTCAAGTTGCTAATTCAAGTTGCTCATTCTCCATATGATTCAAGTTGCTAATTCATATTTTTTCAATGGAAAATAACTAGGTAATAATGTGACAATATTTTTAATTACATGACAATATTGTTTTCTCCAACCATCAATTTTATGGATAAATAATTCATACTTATAGTACTCATTTTAAAAAAAATACTCTTAACATGTTGTTGTGGAGATACCATGCAATTAAAAGGAAATTAGAAAATCATTGTTTAAATATTTTAAGTTGGAGATGGAATGAGGTCTCTTTAAGTCATGGTTCCTAGTTATTCGGATTTAAATCTTCCATCTCTTATCAACTCTCCCAAACATGTCCAACCCAATATTAGCTATGAACAAATGTCCGGTGTTTTGGGAAAGTTTTCATTTTCGGCAATATATTGTGATTACAAGTGGGCAAATTTTTTTCGTTCCTTTATTTAATTTTGTTTGGGGTTTTTTTTTTAATAAACTAACTGCTTCAAGGTTAAATTCGATTGTTTTATTTTTAATTTGCTAGAAAAAAAAATAGAGATGAACAAAAGAGAAAAAGAAGATAAAGAATATGAGAAGGAATATAGTTTCTATTTCTTATTGAAAATAAAGTAGATGGTCATTATATATACAAAGAGTACACTCACTCCATGTCTAGTTAAAAAGAGAGAATGTAAAATAAAGAACCAATAAAGACTAGACACTTGTAAAAAAAAACCTAAAACTTAGAAGAGACAAAAGTAAAGGCTAGACATATGTATAAAGAGAAACAACTAAGAATCAAAATAGACAAAGTAATCATTAATATTAGTTTCATTCTATAAGCCTTGTATCCATATCCTTCTGTACTCCCGAAAGCTAGGGAGAAAATATTGATGAGACCTAACTTAAAACAAATAAAGATTGAGGACTTCAGACTTTGGTATAAATGTCTGTCAGTTGTTCTGTGGTGGAAATGAGAAACAAATGGATGAGATCATTCTTCAATCTTTTCCTAACAATGTGACAATCTATTTCTGTGTGTTTCATACGCTCGTGAAACACTGGATTTGTCATTGTCACAATATAAAAGAGATGGCTGCTCAAAAGGAACTTTGAAATCTTGAAGAAGATAAGTTAGCCATTGAATTTCACTTGTAACAAAGGTCATTGTCATGTATTCAGCTTCATAATAACTCTTTGATATTGTTCCTTACTTCTTTGATTTCCAAGATATGAGGGAATTCCCAAGATACACACTAAAATCAGTCACTGATTGTCTTGAATCACTGTTGGTGCCCCAATCACTATCAGAAAAGGTTTTTATGAGCACAAGTGTTTGAAGAGAAAAATAAACCAAGACTTGAAGCTCCTTTAATATATATGAAAATTATAATTGTGGCAAAATAGTGAGCAATTACAGGCTTAGAAAGAAATTTAGAAAGGTTTTGCACATAAAAAAATTATGTCAAGTTGGGTATTAGAGAGATACATAAGTCTTCCAATCAAATCTTCTATTTCTATAGGCTTGAACATATGTGAAAGGAACACTTCTAATAAAAGACAATTTTGTATTATTATCAATAGGAGTGAGTGCATGTTTGCAGGCTAAAAGACCTGCATTTGTTAACAATTTAATTGCATATTTCCTTTATTCATTATTATTACTTTCTTACTTCTTGTTAGTTTAAGACCAAGAAAATATCTTAAATCTCCAAGATCTTTAATCTTGAATGTCTAATTCAAGGCTTGTTTGATTTGATCAATCTCCTCTTTATCATTTTTTCCCCAATATTATATCATCCATATACACCAATAATTTTGTAAAAGATTATTCAGAATAATTAATGAACAAGGAATGACCATTCATATATTGAGTATATCCCGCAAAAAGCAAAAAGGATGTCAGTTCGGCAAATCATTATTTGATGGCTTGCTTAAGGCCATATAAAGCCTTTTTTTAATTTACAAACTTGTCCTACTTGAAAATAAATCAATCTAGGAGGAGAAACCATGCATACATCTTCTTTTAACTCTCCATCATAGAGCCTTAAGTCCTTAATCTTGCAAAAGTATTTGTTTTAAGCTAGGTCTCATCAATATTTTATCATCAGCTTGGGTGGAGTATCAAAGGATATGGATACAAGAATTTTACAAGGAAGCTAATATTAGTTTTTTATTTATTTTATCTTTTCTTATTATTAGTTGTTTCTATTTGTATAGGTGTATAGTTTTTTTTTTTGTCTTTTTTTATTCTTAGTTGTTCCTCTTTGTATAATAGGGGTGGAAATGTGAGCTGGCCTGCCCCGTGCAAGGAGTGCGAATTCATTTCATTGGCCCGTCCCGCATAAGAGGTAGCCCGCAGGCTTGCCCGCATAAGAAAAATATTTTTTAAGAAAAAAAATTAAAATTTTATTAATTATAAAAAACTATTTCTGCTGTTGAAAAATTAAAATTTTATTGTTTCAATTCAAGTATGAAGGTTGCTAGAAGACTTGATTAAAAATAATTAAAGTTTTTTTTTGCATTTATTTTTTCTATATATGTATGTAAATGTATCAGAGTATCTTATCAAAGTTTTGTTACAAAATATTTTAATGAAGATGACTCATTTTTTAACAAGTATCTTATTGAAATCTCTTCTTTATATTGTTTTTTTATTAACCAAACTTTATTTAAAACTAAATCCACTGTCACTCTTAATATTAACTCATTTAGATAATTAAAATAAAACATTCATTTTTTAGTACATTAAATTCAATTTTTAAAATAAAATAAAATAAATGTCACACTACAATAAAGGTGAGTGATGTATGATTTTTTTTATCTATTTATGCAGGATAACAGGCCAACCTACCTCGCCCCGCTGTTAGCCCGTGCAGGTTGTGGGTTATGTGGGACAGGTCTAAGCGGGTCAGCAGGCTAGACTAGTGAGTCTGCCCCACGCTTTTCAGTAGCGAACTGCGGACCGACCCGCATGGCCCATCCCACATTTCCATCTTTATGTACAAGTGTCTATCCATTATTACTTCTTTGTTTTACATTCTATCTCTTTAGCTATACCTAGAGTGAGTGCATTGTTTGTATATATTCAGACCATCTACTTTGTTTTCATTAGAAAAACATAAGAGATATTATTTCTCATATCCTTTGTCTTAAAATCTTGTTTGAAAGAAGAAATCATCTCCTAAAGATCAAAAATACGAATCATGTCTTTTTGTGTGAATCTCTCCTTTAAATCATTCCATATGTCAAAGGCATTGTCCATACAAATGATGTTATGTGCAAAGTATGGAGAAACAACCTTGAGCATCCAGGGAACAACCAACATATTGGCTCTTTGTCATGCTGAAAACAATCTTATTCTTTGAAATGAGGCTCATTTGAAATAAATGAGACAAATGATGATAGTTTGGTCCCTTAAGAATAATAGGGACAAAGAGAAAGGAAGGATTATCTTAAGAACTAACATGGTAAGGTGAACAAAAATCTTATGAGGGATCAACAACTTCACCCATGGATAAATGTAGCAACTAGAATTTTGGTTAGAGCTCTGATACCATATTATAAAAAAGAGCATAAATGAACAAAAGAGAAAAATGAAGGCAAAGGATGTGAGAAAGAATATCTCTTCTACTTTTTTTATTCAAGACAAAGTAAAGGGTCTGAATATATACAAGCGGTACACTCATTTTAGATCTAGCTAAAGAGAGAATGTAAAAAAAAAACCAGTAAATGCTAGACACTTATACAAAGAGAAATAACTAAGAATAAAAAAGGAAAAAAATAAAGGCTAAACACATATACAAAGAGAAACAACTAAGAATCAGAAAAGACAAAGTAACAAAATTAATATTAGCTTCCTTCTAGAACCCTTGCATCCGTATCCTTTGATATAGTACAATGAAAGTCTTTTTTTTTTATGACTACATGCATGGATACACAAGATGGTTAATTAATAGCAAGATGAAAATAAGTAATATATCAACTGGTTTGTCGTGAATAAAATGAAGAATGTGTTGCTAATATGACTTAAGTTTGGGAAAGGTGTTTCGCAATTTTTTAGGCATTGATGCGAGAATGATGAGGCTAATTGGTTGGTAGTAAAAAAAATGAAAGATGAATTTGTGTTAAAGTGTAGAAAGGGTAGCTTTGTGCAAATTGTGTTGTGAAGTTCCTATCCAAGGGTTGGTACACTAGCGGATGAAAAATAACTTGTTGCATGTTTGATATGTGCATTGGACTTTTTTATCGTGTTTTATTTTAACTTAATATTGATATAGTTGACATTACTTGCTGGGATAAAACTTTTGTTAATGTGTTGATTGATCAATGGCCAATATGAAATGTAGTTGGGTTCTGCCTTGTTTGCATATTAATAGTATGTCAATACAACTTAATTATATCTAGCAAATTTATAGGCAATGATCGAGGTGGGAAAAAAGAAAGACATATTAAGTTTAAGAGGAAAAAGAAAGGCATGGAGTAGGTTCATTGTGTTTAAGTTGTTATTCTATGTATTTTGAATTTCTATTAACATAAAGTTGTTTTGCTTGCTTTGTTCTAAATTGTTTTGATCATTCTCAAGTTGAACATTTCTTAGATGGGTTTTTGTACTTGTAATCAAAATGGACTTCATGTAATTTTTATGCTTATAAAGTGATTCTAGATCTCAAATATGCAAATTCAACCTTTTAACAAGATTTTCATGCATCAAGAATGGCAATAACATTTATAGTTCATGTTACTTCTTATTGTTCGCATGAATATTCTTTGAGTCAGGATGTGATTATCACGGTTGAGAACATAATGAAAACATATACTAACAACCTTATGTGGTTTCTTGAGGGAATCAGTTCAAGCATGTCTAAGTTGGAATTATGCTACTACAATCTTGACAAATCAATGAACAATTTGATTTGATTTAAATAGTGACCATAAAGAGGCAGATTCAAAACTAAAATATCTTGACGAACACCTTCAAGAAGTAAGTTTTATTTTTAATTGATAGAATCTACAATGTCCTTTAAGTTAGCTTTGATTTCTCCTTTTGTCTTGCTTGATGAATAGTTTTGTCTTAAAGTGACAAAATATCTCTCTGATGGATGAATACTTGGAATATGGTGTTCTCATATTGTACAATAAAAATTAGAATGAAGTCCTAATCTCTTGGGTTTTTTTTATATAGTAGTAAAAACTCTTTTTCCGTCTAGATGGAAAATATCTTCTTTGTATCTGCACACCAAAGCATTCAACTTGCTTGGTTTTGGAAATCATTATAATATTATATTGTTAATATACTTTATTTTCCTAGGTTGTTAATTACAAAACAAATACGTTGTTGTTACTAAATTAAGAATCATTTATTGCTAGAATAATGTTTTTACTTGTTGATATTCCTACCATCATGAAATTTATGTTGTTTGGGTAGCTGGAAGTATACTAAGTTATAAAAATCGAGCAAAGTAGTCCTTTATTAACATCACTAACATGTTGCATTGCATGAAGCTATTCAATTTTTTGTTGACTGCATATTCTTTGAGAGTATACATAATTTTACATTAATTTATTTTCTTGTGTTGTTGATGTAGGTACACAGATTTGTGCAAATTTGAAAGACAAGCAAGAATTGATTGAGACTAAAAAAGAATTAACCAAGCTTCAACTTGTTCGTAAAAAAACATCTTCCTCATGCCATTCACAGTCTAATGAGAAGAGATATTCACCTTCTTCCATGGATCCAAGAAGAATTGATAATGAATTTTTTTTATATGAAGTAAATCTTACGAGTTTACGAATCCAGATGGTAATAGTTCCACAAAAATGTATATAACACATGAAGAGCTCTTTTTAGCACAACCAAGTGATATGTTTGGAACTAGCGGGACCTACACCATGCATCCTTATACCAATTCTTGCATGGTGTATGATGGTGAGAGTGCAAGAACACATTCTCCATCATAACAACCTTCTCATACTACTCAAGGTATATCCTTGAGCTAGTGCTTCCCTTCACAACCCTGCACCACATAATGTTATGGCTAAGAGCTCTAGCCAACCCACATTTTATTCATATGCATGCCTACAATGAAATGATTGAGAAATTTGGGAGCATGGGATTTAAAGGTGATCATGTGGTAAGCACGGTCCAGAGTATGCAAGAAATTGAGCACCCTAAAGATTTTAACTCTCTACTTGACTGATTAAACGTCCATAATACTTAAAGGGAATGATCAGGGTATAGTACTTGTACTACATTTATCGTTTGAAAAATGGTGTGCACCAAATTTGGTTTAAATAATGTTATTCAGCATGTGTTCTATGAACAAGATTGTTAACGAATCGGGGTGATTTGTTCAAAATCTAATGTCATTACAAGTTTTAATATGAAAGTTGTGATGATTGGCTTTAAATTGAGGGCAACAGACTACCTATTGAAGAGCTCAATAAAATAGTTAGACCATCTAATGGAAGGACAATAAAACTATCTAGTACTGGTGTGACAACTCATCTAGTGCATGCATTTATTAGGCTTTGTTATCTTAATGATTTTATGTTATTTCCTTAGTTTATGTTTCATATATACAAACCATTATGAGTATAGACTATACACTTTGAAGATGTTATACTTTGTGTATAAAACCATCCAATTTTAATAAAGTATTTTCTTTCAAAAAAATTATTGTGTTTTCTTGCTTATTTTTGTTAAGAACCTAACAATTTGTGTAGATCTGTAAAGCAACAAAGGGAATCAAGGAGTTAGGAAAAAATTTGTGAAGAAACTTAATAGGGTAAATGTTAGAAATGTAGGCCTTAAACAATAGGAGGGGTGAATTGTTTATGAAATATTTTTGCAAATATTGAAGGTAGATAGAAAGCCAATGAGGAATCAATGAATTAGAAATCAGTTCAGCCAATTTCAAAATTGATTTTAATGTGATTGCAGAAAATCAACCGGTTGTTTTTGCGAAACAATCGGTTGCTTATACCAACAGTGTTAAAAACAAAGCAAAAACAGTTTTAAAAGAGAGAAAGGATAGAGAAATTAACAGAGTTTTATACTGGTTCAATTTTTACCAATAGCTACATCCAGTCCTCAGCAACCACCCAGTCCTCAGCAACCACTGAGAAATCACTAAGCAATCAGAAACCTTGATTACACATACAACACACCAAAGTGGTGATCTGGAACCCTTCAAGAACACACACCACCTTTGGCAAATACACCACAGATTTCATAACAACATTTGAATCTGCCCAACAACAATTCTCAAAGAAATAAAGTAGTTAAGAGAGAAGGAATGAAGTACACATGGGTACAATCACATATTAAAGTACAATTGATACAACACAGTCCTATTCTACTCTTAGAAAAGATCCAAAGCTTTTAGCAATCTTGGAAAACTGATTTGAATAATTTCTCTTGAATCAATTAAGATCAGGAGCGTAAAACAACTTATTTAAACTTCAATCAGTTGGTCAAAGCATTTAATGAAAGAGCCAAAACATTTTAAATCATTTAAAACATATTAAAGCCACTTAACAAAATTTCGTTAAGGTTTTCAAAAAAACAATTGATTGAAAACACAAAACAATCGATTGAATTGGTTTGACAGCAAAGTCAAACAAATTTAAGCTTTTACAAATCCTTTTCAAAATACATTAAGTGTAAAATAACCGGTTGAATAGAAATTTGAACATATTGGTTTTTCACTTTCCTTTGAAAACACATCTTTTTCAAAAGGATTAAAATCAAGCAACCTTGGATCATCAATTAGAGTGGATTAACAAATTCAACTACTCTAGACACACACACACAACCAACAACAAGGATCTTCATGCATTCCACTTGAATTTGGAGACAACAAAATACCTTATTCAACAGTAAAGAGAAATGAAAGGTTAATGAGACATTTATACAAACTTAGAAGAAAGCATCAAAGGACAATAATTACCATTTATATGAGAAATCTAGACATTCATAGAAGGAATGTCCAAAACGTAAGGCTTTGTTACAAAAGAAATGGATTCTTGGCAATCCAAACCATAAGGTCATTAATTTTTTTTATCTTCATAGGAAATAAAATGAAAGGTACATTAGAATCAGTTAAGATTTATTGTTTAATCCTTAACATTGGGAAACATATAGATTTATCGAAAACTCTTTTGTACCAAATTTATTCAGAAATTTGGTTTTGTTATGTAAACTTTATGTTATTGGATATTCTTTTAATTTTGGTAATTGATGTTTCAGTTTAGTTAAGAATAATCATCTCATTGGTACTGATATTCTTTGTGATGGTTTATATAAATCTCTCAAGTGTTGAATCTTGCTTCAGATTTCCTACAAAATAATTTTTAGGGAGCAATTTATCAAAAAAAAATTATTTCCTTCTCTTTTATTGAAGGAGGATGAGGATATGATAAATCTTTTTCAAGAACACTTCTCTCCTTATTTTTAATTCTTTCTTTCTCATTGCTTTTCTTTTCTCTCTCTTTCTTTCTCCTATCTCTTCCCCTTAGTCCCATCTTCTTTTTCAACCACTATATTATTGCAATGCTCTTTTGGGTTGGTTGTTGTGTTGCCTGAGAATTGGCTAATTTGTTCCTCTACAATTTGTGCAATTTGTTTGGTCATCTGTCCCATCTGGATCTCTATACTCCTAATCGTGGCCATGCTATTTTCCTACACGATCACAATCTTTTCCAGAGCGTCTTCAACTTTACTCATTCTTTCAAGGACGGATGGATACTCAGCTTCAGGTGAATTGTTCTAATAAAAACAGTGACCATTAGGATGATCACCTCCACAAAAATCACACCTGATTGATTGACTCTGACTTTGAGATGAATGAACAACATGTAATTGTTGGGGCAAGTTATCCATTTGTGCGGTTAGTTGCTCAATTTGTTGTGTTAGAATTTTATTTTGAGCCAAAAGTGCAAACAACCCTTTATTCTGAATACCTTGTCTATCATGTTGGGCTTGATAATCAATTGACGCCAATGCATCAATAATCCTTGTCACTTGTTCTACATCAAGAACCATCATTGTGCCACTTGTTGCGGCATCTAGGAGCATCTTTATGTCAAATCTGAGACCATTCAGGAATATGCTCAGTTGAGTAATATTTTCAAACCCATGATTTTGGCGTTTTCTCAATATCATCTTGAATCTTTCCTGTGTCTCACAAAAGACTTCAATTGCTCTTTTTCTGAACATAGAGATTTCAAACTTTGCTTTGATGTAGCAAGAGATTGGAAAAAATCTTTGTAGAAATTTTTCCTCTACCTCTTTCGAGCTAATGACGCTCTGATTTGGAAGTTATTTTAGCCACTCTTTAGCTTTACCTGCCTATGAAAAGGAAACAAGTGCATAAATTTTCAACTTCACCTAATTTAAAGCTCATTGTTCTCACCAATTCATAAAATGTATCCAAATGTGAATATGGATCCTCATGTTCCATTTCTGTAAATTGATAGACACTGATGAGAGTGAGAAAATCAGGATTTATTTCCAAGGCCTTGACGGTAGCATGTATTGCAATACTAGAAAAATGTCTTGGTCATTAATACATGACATAATTTCCAAGTGTCCTCCTAGGGAGTGATGCTAGTTCTTCTGCCATGCTGCTATCTTCCTGACAAATATTAGCACCAAAAAACCAGAGTATTTTTTTTTCTTTAAAAAAACAAAAAAGTAAATTACAAACAAATTAAAAATATCAATTCAAAATAAATCTAAATATAAGAAACAAATAAATTCAAAAATCTGAAAATAAATTAAAAACAATTAAAAGCAAATAATTTCAAGATAAAGATTAAAATAATAAAAGCAAATCTGCAAATTAATAGAAAAAAAAAACTAAATCTGTAATAAAATAAAATAAACAAAATAAAACAATTATGTAAATAAAGCAACATAAAAACAATAACAAATATAAACACCATAAAAAATATAAACAAAAAAGGAAGAACTATTAACAAAAAAATAAAAATAGTTAAAATATTCACAATATGTAGGAAACTATACTTAACAAATCAAACTTGTTCCCGACAATGGCGCAAAAAACTTACAGCAAGTACACCGTGTTGTCAAAAGTAATAATTGTCCCTAAGGACGAATATCGATCCTACCAAAAATAGTGAATTATCAAGTACAATAATCACTAAATATAGAACATAACAATAAAAAGAGTGTTGAATTGATTGTGTTGGCAATGATCAATAAGAAAACAAACAAAGAATTAGTTGCTTCAAGTTGGAAAAATAGGGATTAGGTTTCATCTCTCTCACTCTCATGTATTTAGATTAGCATGTCAATATATTAAGTTCTTGGATTGAAATTGATGCCCGTAGAAAAATCATTTATATTGATATCTCGCATATAAAATTCTTAAGAATGTTTCCTAAATATCGATCCCTCGCATACTTATAAAAACAACTTAGGAATCACAATCATGCGTTAATGGCAAATAACATTTCAAGTCTATCTCTAGCACTCAAATATGTTAAGTATTGTTGTTTAGGTCAGAACCCTAAAAATATCTCTCAGTCAGATTTAAGATTCTCAAACTTGTCACGACTATTTATAAATAAAACAACAATACGAATGATCAATCAAGAACTTAATATTATAATATATAAAATATCACCTTGATACATAAGAGTTCGAACAGATTACTCTCAATCCCAAATGATAGAATTAGCCACACATACTTCTATCACCTTCCATTCTTCCAATTGGTTACAATTCACTCAATGGTGTTTTCCTCTCAATCTGGCACACTAGGATTGTGCCTATAGCCCCCTATTTAACCTAATTTACTAGGTTTAGGTGACTTCGTATGTCGTGCTGATGAGCTAAGTGATAAAACATAAAAAAAAATCCAATTTATCTGACGCATTCTCGCTTAAGCGAGAAAAACGTTATTTTTCGAAAAACTTCACTGAGCATTCTCACTCAAGGGAGAATATCTCGCTTGAGCGAGAAACTTCGCTACTGAGTTGGACTTTCTTTCTCTTTTTTTTTGCGTTCCGGGCTTTCCAGCTTTCTCCTTTTAGCTTATATTATTCTTCTTTAATCCAAATCTCCATTCCTCCCTAGAAACCTGCAATTAACACCAAATATGGGAATAAAATGCTCTTATTCAAATCAAGATAAAAAAATGTAAAAAAATATAAATTTATAAATTAGGGATTATTTTATATGTATTTTAACGATTAATACTCATAAGTGCCTATATTTTAATATGAAATATTACGGAAATTAGGCACTTATCATATAATAAAACACGTATGGTCAATGATCTGACAGGACACCTAATATAAGACATCTAGATGTTTGGGTTGTTAGACAAAAATATGGTGTGTAATCCATAAAAAAAAAAAAGGAAACAAAACAAGAAAAGGACAATTAATAACTATTTAATTGTTGTAGATTTTGCATATTTCAAAAGGTACAAAATTTCTAGATTGAATAATTCATTCTCTTTCAAAAAAGTTTATATGTCAACACACTCTTTATACCTTTAAAGTGGATAGTATACACTACAAAAAAATAACGAATTTGCTACGAGAGAGTCTCGTCATCCAAAAAAAAACACAAATTACGTTGACTAAACCCTAAACAATAAAAGAAAACGAAAAAAATATTGTATGTCGGCTAATGCAACACAAATGAAAATAATATTTATTTTCTGGAACGCCTATCGTTGATAAGACCAACACAATGGTTAGATTTTTTTAAAAAAATAATGGTGTTGACGAGTATTAAATTTATAAAATTATATAATTTTGAAGATTTGTGTCAACTAAACCGACACATAAGTGTGATTTCTATGTTTAAATTTTTTGTGGCATAGATATAAATATCTTATATGTTTCTTTGGAATTGTTTTCAGTTTATTGTATTTGTAATTTTTTATTCAAAATTAATTTAATTTTTTAATACTTTTTTTAGGAGATGAAATTTAAATTTTTAATGATGATATGGTTAGTTAATTAAATGTAGTTAAAATCATTTAATTATTTAGTTGGTGAAAGTGTTAAAAGTGAATTGATGTAGGATTAATTTATAATATAATTAAATAAGAAGTATTAATATTAAAATTATTTAAAGGAAAATTTTGAAAAGGTTAAGAAAAAAATAAATAAATAGAAAAATAATAATTGAGTAAAGAAAATAATATGCATTTAAAAGTAAGTAGAAATTAGTGAAAAAAATAAATTTTAAAAAAAAAACAGGTAAAATCTTGTTTTGATAATGATTTTTAATATGAAGATAATAATTAAATTAAAATTGAAATATAAAAGTATAAGTAACATGTAAATTTTCAAGTTGGATGGTGATGTATAAGATGAAAGTTTTTATTTAAAAAAGTAACATATAAATTTATCATATTATTATAAACTGTTAAAATTTGTTAAGTTAATTTGTATAATTTTGTTATAAAATAGTTAGTTGTTTTACAATTTCTTAACATAAATATTTAAATTTGCATGTTATAAATCTAAAAACACCTTACTTACTGTTTTGTTGGAACATATTTTGAAAAGTTGAGAACATTACTAATTTAATTTTTTTTATAGTTAATATTGTTGTATATTATCATTATAAATATGAAGTTCATAGATTGTCTTTGTCACATGCCTCACTTTATGTTGCTTGTGTTTATTAATGAATGGTTTTATCTCAATTTACTATGTAAAAAACCTTTCATTAAAGATAAATTTATCCCCGCAAGCATTGGCATATTAAATTTACCAATTATTTAATTAAAAAATGGTTTATAAAAATAGAAATTTTATTTTGAGGCTTTTATTGATGTGTGCACCCTTAATTTTGGGCAAATAATTGTTTGTTTGTCATATTTCACAACTTGAACTATTCATTGTTGTTGGTGTGAATGTATTAAATTTTACAGTTCACAACAATAAATCTAATATTGAATATTATTATAAGTAATAAGATCAATTTATATATTTTTTTAAATAATTATATTGATAACTAATAAGTTGATTTTATATAAGGTTATTATACTAAAATGTGTATTGTAACTTTATTAAATTTTGAAAAATTATGCTGATATTTTTTTGTTATTTTAGCAATGACACATAAAGTTAAAATCGAGAAATGAAAAACATTTGTACATAATTAAAGTGGGGGACAAATTCTCCTTGCACCTTCATACATTCTTCCTACACAATCATATATATTTTTTAATTACAATTATATCCTTTTAAGTATATGTTAAGATTTTTCATTTTTTTGTTGTGTATTTTAAATTGTAAAATTCGTAATACCCCTACTATAATATGTATTTCAGATTATACAATCTGGAAGGTATTTTTGTATAGGATTCTACAATCCATAATACATTTTAAAATTATATTTCGAATTATACCATCCATAAGGTATTTTTGAATGGACTGTATAATACAAAATACATATTATAGTAATGAGTGTTATTGATTATACAATCCAGAAGATATTACCGGATTTGGAAATACTTTCCAGATTTTATAATCCAAAATGATTTTTTTAAAGGAAAAAAACGTATTCCAAGATGTGTAAATAGAAAAAATGGTCTTTCTTACAAAATATATTTTTTTAAGGATAAAATGATATTTTCGTCTGACTTATGGGATGTTCAAAAAAGTTATAAAGGTGCAAGAAGAAATAATGTTAAAGTGGGTAGTACATATATAAACTTTGTGGGGCTTCTTCTTCCTACACCCCTACGTTTTTCTTCCTGCACCCCTACAATTTTCTAAATCCCGAAACTGACTTTAACCTTTTATTTGAAAAAGGGCACCATGGTTACTGGAAATTAGAATCTGGGAGTGTGCTACGGATTCATCAATCCATAACTAAATCATTTTTGTTCCGGATAAGGGGGTATTCCAAAAGTAAATTTTGCATAAATTATTAATTTCTGAATTGTTGAATCCGGAAGCCTAATTCTGTTAGGAATTGGTGGATCTGGAATGTTTTTTTTTTTTTTAATTATGGATTTTTGAATCTGGAATGCATATTTCTGTTACAGATTGGTAGATCCAAAATGCTTTTTTTGAATGATGGATTTTTTAATGTGAAATGTATATTTTGAATTACGAATTGGTTGATCTGAAATTTTTCCGGAAGTGCCAATCCAAAATATTTCCGAAAATGCAAAAAATAAATATAGTTCAAGTGCATTGTAGGGTTTTAAAAAATAATAGAGACAATTTGATTTTTGCATAACATCGTGGGGGTGCAAGAAGAAAAATGTAGAGATGTAGGAAGAAACTGCCACTTTGTGGTTGTTAAAAATATACTCAGATTATAATTCAATATGTTTAGAAACTAAAAATTTGAAAAACGGAAAATGTAAGTAATGAATTATTGTGAATATAAAAAATTATAGGTAAACTCACAGAATTCATTGTTATTATAAATTAAGGGTTATATATAAATGAAAACATTTTATTATTTATTTATTATAAATCATATTCTTTGTAAAATTGTATTATTTTAAATTTTTATTTCAAAATCCTCTATAGATAATTATTTATGTTTTTCTATTTGAAATGGTGTAAAGTAGAAGATGATAAAGTTTAGATTAAATTAGAAAAACATAATAATTAAATTAATTATAATGATGAAAATTTTAATATTAATAAGTTTTTATTTTCACTCGAATGCTTAGTTTTGATTTAAATAATTTTTCGTGTTATTATAAAAATCATGAATTGAATATTAAAAAAATTTAGTAGATTTATTAAAAAAATTGATAGGAAACTTTTAATTTTGAGATTTGAGTTCATGTATCTCTATACAACTCTTCAGTTGTTTATTTGCGTTATCATATATAGTGAATAAATTTTTTATGATATAGATAATATTTTTAACAATTTGTATATTTTACTTTCAAATAAAAATGTATATTTGTCTAACTACAAATGTAAACTTTGAAATAGATGATTAAATTGATGTAGTAATTTTTTTTTTATAAATTTTAAATATTATAATTATACTATTTATTATGTTTATTAATATAATAAGTTAGTAATAATGCAAAAATCACTTGGATCGAGTATCTTCTTCCACTCTTTTAGCTTCATTCAATTAAGATGTTTTAGTGATTATGAGTGAGCAACTTGTCCTACTACAAGAAAATGCATTACTGGATTTTCCATATTTTTAGACAATTCTCTCATCACATGGAAATCCAAAAAGCAGTAGACCATCTCAAGAAGCTCCTCGGAAGCAGAGTACATAGCAATGGCTGCAACTACATGTGAGATACAATGGTTAATATATATTTTTCAAGATTTTCGGGTTCCCTATGTTCAACTTACCATCCTCTATTGCGACAATTAATCTACCATTCTAATAGTCAACAATCCTATCTCCCACGAACGCACCAAATATATTGAAATTGATTGTCACATTGTTCGTGAAAAGGTTGTCGCTGGACTTCTCAAACTTCTTCCTATTTCTTCCTCCATGCAAGTTGCTTACATCTTCACTAAACTCATGCCTCTCAACACCTTCACCTTAATCCTTTCCAAGCTGGGAATGAAGAACATCTATTCTCAACTTGAGGGAAACCGATAATATCCTGTTTTTTTGTTTTTTTTTGTTTTTGGACTCCATGTAGCTTTCTGGCCCATTTTTCTTTTTGCACCTATCCTATATATAGACTCTTTCTTGTATCTTCAAAACACAATATGAATAATACATTCTCTCTTTTCCTTATTCTCCGTCTTTGCCCCTTTTTCACATTTTGATTCTAGCCAATTCCCCTTTTTGTGTTTATGTAGTTTTCTGTTGTGGTTTTGTTCTCTCTTCACTGGACTGAGATTCTACCTTCAAGCAAAAGCTTTGTTGCACATCATCCTTGGTTCATAACACAGGAAGCGCCACTATCACTTTCTATCTGCTTCAAGAAAATATCTTGTTCATATTTTTAACCATATTTTATTAATTTAAAGTAAACATTTCTTATATCAATAAATTTGAACGAAGCAGCTCATTATTTTGTTGATTATGATAAATGTTAACTAAAAGTACAAAATATTTTAACAATTCCAAACATTAATAGATTAGTATAGTATACTACGAATTTTAGTACAAATGTAAAAACAAATATTGAATTCTATGATAACATTAATAAATAATTTTTCATCTTAAAAAAATGTAAATTTTAAACTTCGAAATAAATAAATGAGGAAGAAGAAATAATGAAAATATAATTATCTATAATGATATCGAATTTACCATGTAAAAGCACATTTCAATGGTTTTCATGTATGCCAATCTTTTACTGATAAACAAGTTTAACAAGAAAATTATAAACTTTCTTTTTTTCAACTCTTGAATGAAAGGGTGCAAAAGGTGTTCTATTCACATTATGACAATGAACCATGAGTTGATTACCATTTTTTAAGCTCAATTTGTCCCTATTTTTATGGACAATTCAACTTATCGTGACTTAAACTTGTTGATAACTTGAAATTGTTTTATAATATATAGTTGTTTAAATCGATTGTTTATTTTAATTCAACTTATCGTTGCTTTAACTTGTTGATAACTTGAGATTGTTTTATAATATATAGTTTGTTTAATTCGGTTTTATTTTTAAATTATTATGATTCTACGATTATCAAAATAAGTATTTAGTTTATCTCTTTCATATATATATATATATATATATTAATGTTTAAAGTATTTTTATTATTAATATGTATTTTAAATATGAAAAATAAATAATAATATTGTTTATACAAACTATCAAACTTGTATAAATAATATTGTGCATACCATCTTATCAAATTTTTTGTTAAGGTCAAACCACCTTAATAAATTGATAGGACCTTTGTTTTTCACATTTTGTGGTAGTGTTGTTTTTGGTATAGGGTGTGTTTGGATTGGGAAGAGAATGTGTAAAGACTTGAAGAAGTGAATGTGTGAGGATTTGAAAGGAAATTGTGAAGGAATTGAGTGTGTTTGAATTGAGTTATGTTAGAGTAAATATGTAAGGAAAATTTAATAGAGTTTGTAAGTGATATAATAATTGTAAGATTTATGGTGTTAAATGTAAGATTACAAATTTATCATTGTAATTAAAAATTTATAAATAATAAAACATGAAATGATTTTTGTGTATATTTTAATTAATTAAAATTTCTAAATTATTTCAAGTACCATTGAATTAATATTTTCGAAAAAGATATGAGTCGGTTAATATTGTTAGAACATGAAAACTTGTCATAAAAATGATACACATCTTTTTCATAAACATAATTTTTTAAAAAATATGATTT